>NC_048298.1:240759759-240906669 GCF_013100865.1 Trachemys scripta elegans | reverse complement strand
GGTTTGCCAGGCAGCCTCCAGACCCTGCGCCCCCGGCTGGGCGCTTCCCCTCCCGGGCTCCAGCTGCGCTGGGGAAGCGCTGGCTGGGGGCGCAGGGTCTGGGGGCTGCCCGGCAAACCGTGAAGCCGGTAGCGCTCGGGCAGCCCTTTCCACGTGGCTGGGAGTGGGAGAGAGGAGGGGGCGGAATTAGGGCGGGAAGGGGCGGAGTTGGGGCGGGGCTGGGGGGTGGGGGGGAATGGGCGGGGCCAGGGCCCGTGGAGGGTCCTCTTTTTTTATTTGTTAGATATGGTAACCCTAGCAGTACCTCTACCATTCCACCACGAGGGAGAGTACACACAATCTCAGCTGCACATACACTGACCCATAAGAGATACAATTGATGTATGTGTTTTTGAAATGAGAATGACTATTCTTTCCCCGTCAAAGGTTGTTTCCCTGAAATGTGTACAGTTTCATTCATTTACAATTTTGTTTGTTTGCATTTGTTTGGAATAAACGTCTATTTATGGAAACTTAATTCATCTTTATTAGTTCACAACATATGGTGGCTGCGGCTGACACCATTCAAAGATAATAGCAATAGGTTCATTTGCAATGTTACCCCACTCAGCACTCGTTACAAGGTTCATACCGGGTTTCTGAAAAACAATGCCAGGCAGAGCACGCTACAGCAACACGTACTACTGTGGCTCACTATTCAAATGGTCTTTCAAAGCCTCCCTGAGCAGAATAGCTCCCCACTGCGCTCTTCTTATAGAACCTGATATCTGGCTGCTCAAAATCAGCAGCCAGGCATTATACCTCTGTGCTCCACCCTGACTGAAACTTTTCCCACTTTGCTTCACAAATATTATGAATGACATAGCAGGCAGATATAACCAGTGGGATTTTTTCACTAAAGTCTAATTGAGTGAATAGACAGCACCCTTTCAAATGGCACATTCAACAGTCATTCTGCACCTGCTGAGCCTGTAATTGAAGTGCTCCTTGCTGCCATCGAGGTGGCCAGTATACGGCTTCATGAGCCTCAGGAGTAAGGCATAAGCTGAGTCTCCCAGGATCACTATTGGCATTTCAACATCCCCGATGGTAATCCGCCAGTCTGGAAAGAAAGTCCTTGTTTATATCTTTCTGAACAGGCTCGTGTTTTTAAAGATGCATATGTCATGCACCTTCCCTGGCCAGCCTGCACCGATGTTGGGAAAACGTCCCCAGTGATCCACAATTGCTTGCAATACCATAGAAAAGTAGCCTTTTCTGTTGATGTACTCTGCGGCAAGTGGTGTAATGCCAAAATAGGGATATGCGTGCCATCTATTAACCCACCACAGTCTGGGAACCCCATTGCTGCAAAACCATTCAGAATGTCCTTCACATTGCCAAGAATCACAATCCTTCTCAGCAGGATGCGATTAATGACCCTGCACACTTGGAACACAGCAACCCCCACGGTGGATTTCACAACTCCAAAATGATTCCCGACTGATCAGTAGCAATCTGGCATTGCAAGCTTCTACACAGCGATCGCCACTCCCTTCTCCACCATGAGTGCAACTCTCATTTTGGTGTATCTGCAGTGGAGGACTGGGGCAACCTCACACACAGTTCCATGAATGTGGCCTTGTGCATTCAGAAGTTCTGCAGCCATTGCTCATTATCCCAAACCTGCATAATGATGCAATCACACCAATTAGTGCATGTTTCGCAGTCCCAGAACCAGCTCTCCACTGTATGCAGCTGCTCCATGAATGCCAACAACAACCTTGAATTGTTTCTTTCTATGTCCATCAGCAAGGCAACCTGCAAAGCATCGTCATATCCTTCACAGCTCCTTTGGTGGCTCTTGAGAATACTGAAGGACCAGGCTTGTTGTGTGCACAATGGTCAGAACAATACTGAAGAGCAGTGCAGGAGTCATGCTTCTTACAAAGATGATGGGTGCACGGGTTTGTGGGGCTTTTGAAAAGAGGGTGCAACATTATGGGATGCAGATAATATTACAGGATGGAGAAAACTGCATCATGGAACATTAAAACCATGTTCCCTGTCACCCCTGCACGACTTGTTTGCCCCCATTAGGCTTTGCAAATCCTTCCCAAAACACCCTGCGCCCAATGGCGGTAAGTTGCACAGTGGGATAGCTACCCACTGTGCACTGCTCTCTGCATCAATGCAAGTGCTGCTAGTGAGGACATGGACCACTGACACAAGGAGCATAGCGTGGACATGCAAAGGCAATTTAATTACTGCAGCAGCTGTACAGCAACTTAACTTATGTTCACTTAATTTTGTAGTGTAGACATGCCCTTAATTTCCTCCAGGAGATCAAATCCTACAACATATCTAAACATGTTTAATGCATATTTGAAAGAAACTTGTGCTCCCGATAAGTACATGCTTCCATACATGGCAAAAATATTTTATATATCATCTTGTAATTATTTTGGGTCTAGGTTGAATGCGTCAGTTTCTTCCCCAAGTGATTACTCAGCTTCAGTTTCTCTTCTAAATCACAGCTTTCTGTCCAAAATTGTACTCTATTAATTACAGTGGTCATATTACTGACTGTCTGCAACAATATTCAAGTTATCTCTTCAGTATTTGGATGATCCTTTTAAGGGACATGAAATACTTGTTTTTCCAGTATCCATTAGGCCACACTTTGGCTCCTTGAGTCTGGAGGAGCTATGTTTAGTACTAGCTTCAAAGGAGAGACCATCTTTGTACCCCCATGGGTTACTGAGGGCCAGGTAGATCATGAGCACAAGTTACAGAGAAGTCTGAGAGATATTGTCCCTTGTGACTGCCCGAAATGGCCTCTAAGTGCTAGCAGCCAGGGATCACCAGAATATAATGCACTCCAGCCACATCCTTCCCGCACACCTGCTACACCAAGGGCTGTGAAGGAGGGTGACATAGCAGCACTAAGCATGTCTATCAGGACACAAGAACTGGCCTTTGTCATAAATGGTTTCTGAATCTCTGTTTTTCCAAACTGTAAGATTCATCAAGTCATTTACTTTTATGACTCTGGGATTGTTACATTTTTATTTTGAACATTAAATATAAATGTATATGTAATGTTTCTTTCAAGATTTAGAAACACACTGATTAACAATTCAAAAGCATTGGGACATGATGGAAAGTGATAGTATTTACTACTACTTTTCTGTTTAATATGAGTGACTTAACTATGTTTTTTACATGATTTTATTTTACTGTCTGAATGTCTGGGAGAGTGAGTGAGAGTTGCTTCCCGAGACTCCATGCACTGGATTGTTGTTTTAACTTCCTTTTTTAAAAAAAAATCAGTTAAAAAATTGTGGGAAATGACATGAGTTTTAGGAAAAACATAAGTGAACAAGGCATAAATTCAGGGTCAGTATGACTTTTCATGTTTGTTGTACTTTGGTCAGCATGTATTATTACCCTGCCACATATTTTTTGTGTTTATTATGTAAAACCATTGGCATTTGTACTGAAAACCATCCTCTGAAATGTTTCTCTAAGCATCTTTCCTATTCCCTCATTTCACAGCTTTGGTGGATTTTTTTTTTTTTTTTTTCATTTTATTGTGTTGAAAGATTGCTTTTGACATTCTGGAATTTGAAGCAGCGTAATAAAAAAAAAACTGACAAATTCACCGCATGCAGAATGGCCTATGTAATGCCCTACATATCCTCTGTGAAGGAGTGTGAGTGAAGATGCCAGACAGAGGATTCTGTATGCCCTGCGGTGGGGCTCCCTGCCAACTCAAAGTAGACTGGTCCGGAAGGGGCAGGGTCGGCTCCAGGTACCAGTGCAGCAAGCAGGTGCTTGGGGCGGCCAAGGGGAAGGGGTGGCACGTCCGGCTCTTTGGCGGAAATTCGGCGGCGGGTCCCTCAGTCCCTCTCGGAGGGAAGGACCTGCCGCCAAAGTGCCGCCAAAGAAGAAACTGGCGCAGTGGAGCTGCCGCCGAAATGCCGCCGATCACGATCGTGGGTTTTTGTTTTTTGTTTTTCCCCGCCGCTTGGGGCAGCAAAAACCCCGGAGCCAGCCCTGGGAAGGGGGCAAGGAGTGCAGCCTGGGATGAGAAAGGGCCATTGGATTCCCATCTGTTTAGTTCCCGTAGCCCAAATCAGTGCAAAGGGGCACTGTTGCAGCCTGGCATATTGCCTGTGACTTGGGGTGAATTCTGTGTCTCAGACCCCATGAGAGTTTATTGCATAAAACCTGTTATCCAAGGTTTTATGCAAAGAGTAGCTGAGAACAGAGCCGGCCCTAGATCAAATGGTGACCCAGTTGAAGAGCATCTTCAGCACCAAACCCCTCACCCTTTCTTAAACTTTTGAATACCTTACTTTTATTGCATTTGTAGCCCGTTTCACAACTTTGATGCATGATTTATCCGTGTCATATAAGATGATAAACATTCATTTCCTCTAAGCTTATAGAAACATTTTAATTTTAAGAATAACTGAAATGTACTAACATCAAGAGATTGAACTCTGCACCAACATTGGACAGACCAGTTTAAAATAGTATTGAAGTAGAAGACAGTCTGAAAATGTTAACCCTAATCCTTTAGTTCAAAAGGTCGCTTTTCTTGCTTTTGCCCTCGTGAACTGAAGCGCAGCATCAGAGAGATACAAAGACTGGCCAATGGCATTTTCAAGTGATAAAATAGCAAGCGATATCAGTTTCTTATCATCCATCAAAGATATGGAAACCCCGTAGTGCAGTGGTTATCACGTTCATCTAACACAGGCAACATCCCTGGTTCGAAACCAGGCAGAAGCAGGGGTCACTGTTCTTTTTGGGGGGAGGGATAGCTCAGTGGTTTGAGCATTGGCCTGTTAAACCCAGGGTTGTGAGTTCAATCCTTAAGGGGACCATTTAGGCATCTAGGGCAAAAAAATTGGTCCTGCTAGTGAAGGCAGGGGACTGGAGTTGATGACCTTTCAAGGTCCCTTCCAGCTCTATGAGATAGGTATATCTCCATATATTATATTCTTATTATTAATGAGCCTGAGCTTTGAAAATCTGTGCCCACAACTCAGGACTATGACCAGTAGCGTGAACATAATCCTCAAAGCTATTCACACATTAGAAAAAGTGTCCTTCAGATCTGCGTCATAAATGAACTGGAAAAGCTGGAGCGGAGAGTACTTCCTATATTGCAAAATGTGATGGATGTTGTCTAATTCGACATAAAGATCTTTATTATTGGCATCTGAAAATTCCCCATGTGTCAGTGTCCAGTGAAGGTCTGTACAATTGTTCAAGAGTGTTTTTCTGTCTGCCAGCAGCTTATTAAGGTCATACCAAAAACCCCAAGTATTTTCGAGGTGCTTCATTTGTCATAACTTTTCTTCGATGGACACTTGAACAGTGTCAATGAGCAAGTAAAAAAACTCCCTCTTGAATTTTTCTTCCAAGCTTCCCATCACCTAATCTCTGCCCTCGTAACCAAACTGTCTTTTCTTCCAATGAATACAAAGTTTCCTTGAAGACAGGCTCAACTCCTACATTTTCCACCATTTCTTTGGCAACAATGATGGCATCTTCAAAACTGTTGTCTCTGTAGGCCACAACGAAATCAAGGCAACTTCTCATCAAAGTAATAATGGTTGTGACGTCCATCAACTGAGTTTGTAATGCCTTGCTTACAATGTTTACTTGGAACAGGGTATCATGCCAAACCACAATTGAGACCAGAAATTTGAAGTTAGTGATTTGGTTTGCCAGGCTTTGCGCCTTGTGTCAGATTCCAGTCTTGACTTTACTCAACTGTGCCAGTTCCATGAGGATGTCATAAACTCAGTCATTTGGTATCTCACTGACCTTATGCTGTCAATGCATCTCTCCTAGTGAGTGTCACTTAGTGGCTTTCATAGTCAGATTTGCAACATTATGCATGAGGATCTTCCATCTGATATTTGATGCTGAAAACAGGACGTATATCCTTTGCAGTACTCCTGAAGAGAGATACTGAATCTAAGGAAAATGACGCTGCATCTGACATAACCAGGTTAAGGGAGTGGCAGCCAAGGCAAAAAGAAAGCTCTTGGATTCAGCTCAAGGATCTTTGTCTAGATGCCACTGTTTCTTCCCTTCACGTTCACGCAATTGTCGTAGCCTTGGTCGCGGCAGTCCTGAAGTTTTATTTTATTCTCATTCAAAATGTTCCTAAACAGTTCTGTTAGGCCTTTTCCAGTAGAGTCATCCACAGACCGGAAACTGATAAAGTGTTCCTTTACTTGGATATAGCTGTCCTCGTTGTCAACAAATCTTACTGTAAATGACATCTTTTCACTGTGACAAATGTTGGGAGTGGAGTCCCTTATTATGGCATAGTACTTTGCTTTGCCAAGCTGCATCAATATGTTATCAAGCACCTTCCTTGCCATAGGGTCAATCAATTCATTTTCAATTGTTTGGCTGCAGTAATGGTCTATAGTTTCTTTACAAACTATTTGACATAGGTGCTCGCACCTGACATCGTCATATTTCCCGAGGAGCTCTACCACACTGAGGAAATTACCGTTATATTCAGTGAACAACTTTTCTGACGAGCTCCGGAAAGCCAAATTATTCTTTGCAAGGAAGAGGGTAATTGAGATCAGACGCTCAAACATGTTCCTCCAGTGCTGGGTTTCTACATTAATAATGTACTGGTTTTCTGCTTCTGTGAATTTATTCAGCTTGATCCTGGACTCAACCTCCATCCATTTGGAATAGGCCATAAAATGGCCTAGTGACTTTTCATGTTGCTTCAGAGCACCAGCTAAGTTATGCCAGTGATTGTATTCAGAAAGCGCAAGCAACCATTTGGTATTCTTGTCAAATATTTTCCAACAAAACCAGAACACTTTGTCATCTGATGTCGAGTAAACTAGCCTATGCTGATTCAGTTTCTCACCATTCTCAAGCACTCTTTCACAGTGTGATTTGAGAAGTGTCACTTCCGCTCATTTACTAGCAATGTCATATTCTCAATTTTGCCTGGTCCGTTCAAAATTGTACGATCCATATCGGCAGTGTTTAGGATCGCCGGCCATAAAACAGGATCTGATGTATCAATTTGTGGTGTGTAATTTTTCTCACTGCTGTTTCTGTCATCTTGCAAAGCTGAGTCTTCTTTATTGTTTCTCTCCTTTTCATGTGAGCCACAGTCTTCTCTATCATCATTCTCCTTTACGTTGCTAAGAAAACTGGGTGATTCTCCATCACTTTCCTCACATTTCCATTCCTTATCTTCAGGTAAATCTGCTAATTCCTTAGCAATAGGACTTCCATCATTTATGCTTCGCCCCTTAATTTCTTCTGTAGTGAGACTATCACTACCTAAAGCCCAGTCTGTGTTGTCCTGTTTCAGATATTTACCCATCAAATTTGCCCCCGCTGCAAACTAGATTGCAACTGAGCATTTCACTTCTTATACTGAGCTTCTTTTATAGATTCATCGCTTTCCTATAAGTAATTTCAGTGTCTGATCCATCACCCTCTCCCAGTCCCTATCACTTTTTGTTACAGATTTCCTAGCTACCTCTTGGTCATAAAGCTTTTAACTACTTATAGCATTTCCAATGCCACTGGTGCGCAAAGGTGCAACAGTCAATGCCCCTAAGTTTTGTCAGTTATTTTCGTAAATACCTCTCAATTCTACTAGGATAGGTAGACATCTGGTTAAAGGAATGAGTGAACCTGTTCTTCCCAATATGCCTTTAAAGAAACAGCACATTAGAGGGAAATTTTGATAGTCTAATGGTTTAAAATTAATATTCTAATTCCAGTATTCTAATACAGTAGTTTAAAACAGGTTCCTAACATTCTCCATTGTATCTTCGTTTTAACTGTCAAAAGACCTTTAAAAAAATTTTTTTGTTTGTTTATATTTTCTGCATATCTAAATTTGGGGGGAGGGTTGGAGCTAGGTGGAAATACCGAAGAACTCCCCAGTCATCTTCATAGTACTGTTTTTCATAAAGATAAATATGTTATATCTTAATGTTGCTGAACTGTTTCTTATTCTTTCATATACCATAGGGGGGGTTTCCCCAGCATCAAGCAAGTGAACTTTTTCCTGTGTAATAACAAACACACACAAATATTTCACATCTGCCCCTCATATAAAATACTTACTCAGACATACATGTTTATAAATTCAAGTTGTCACGGTCACAAAAATGCATGAGCTGGACACGTCTGTATAAGTAACCAGTAAAATAATTGGGGAAATAGGATAAACCACCTGTTTGATTCAAATGAATAAACAGTGCTGAAAGGAAACAGGAGTTAGATAGGGGAGAATGGCGTTGTCCAGTGCTTACCATAGTTAGATAATCATGCAACTGTCTTCTGTATGATGCTTCATTAAAATTCTTCCTGACTTGAGTAATCCCCATGGGGCTATGAGAATCTTAATTTTTTGGAATTAGTTCCATTCTTACAATGTATCTAATATGACCATATGTAGAACCTGGAGATAAAATCAGCCAGAATCTCAGGGAAAAAAATATGCAGCCAGCTGGATTTATATTTTTCTCCATAGGATTTGGGTGAATACTTGTTCAGCTACATATTGCATTAAACTGGCACAGCCAGAAACATGTTTTTATGTATTCACAAACAGAATGCTTCTTACAACAAACTGATGCAAACGCTTTTAGGGTTATTGGGCCAAATTCATTTATATTATAACTCTTTGGAGTTACTACACAAATTAAATTAGCCATTGCTTCTATTAGGAAAATAAGTAAAGTCTTTACTCAAAACACTGTTTAAAGAGAATTCTAAATGCTTTTCCAGCTTTGCTTCCCCGTTCTACTGGGTGCTCTTTGTTTCAAATATTTCCCATCCTGAAAATGTCACAAAACATTTGCATATGTTTAACACTATCCTGAGTTGTCTCAAGTACTTCTGTTGACATCTCCATAAGGAGACACATAACTGTTAATGGCAGAAACACTTAGTGGGGTTGAGACTATCAGATTCATATTAACCAGTCTTCATAACTCTCCCGTCGACATAATTACTCCACCTCAACAAGAGGTGGAAGCTATGTCGGCGGGAAAGCGTCTCCTGACAACATAGCACAGTGTGGACACTGCTTTAAGTTGATGTAACTTACGTCGCTCAGGGGGGTGTTTTTTCACACCTCTGAGGACATAAGTTACATCGATTTAAATGGTAGTGAAGACAAACCCTCGGTGTGATCATCAGTGTGTAACTTTCAGTGGAAAATGTACTGGCAATTTTAAATGCATTAAAAGGCAATTGTGCAGTCAATATTGGTATATCCATATGATGAAGTAAGTCAAGGAGGATGCCTCTTATCTGCTTTAGAGAAGCATGGGTGCTTTACTGGATTGGGTTAGGATCATATAAAAAGATCATAAAGCAATATCCCAAAGGAGGAAAAATACATAGATAAGCATATATTTTGTAGACTTCACAGAAAAAAAAATTTCAAATCTATAGATTTCATAAACTGATCATTTTGAGGATCTGAAAGAGGATTTGGAAAGTCAAACATAGTCATATATTGTTTGTAGTGGTTGTTATCCAGATATTGTTGAGGTTCCCATTCTTCATTCTACCCAAATCTCTCTGTGAACTCATTTTGTATACAAAATGTCTCCTGGGTTTCTTATGTGAATCGCTTTAAAGATCACAAACTTATCCTATTCTCCTGTAGACTCTCTGATACCATAATGATGGGAATAATAATAGAATCACAGGACTGGAAAGAACCTCGAGAGGTCATCTAGTCCAGTCCCCTTCACTCGTGGCAGGACTAAGTATTAACTAGACCAGTGTTTCCCAAACTTGGGACGCCGCTTGTGTAGGGAAAGCCCCTGGCGGACCCGGCCGGTTTGTTTACCTGCCGTGTCCGCAGGTCCGGCCGATCGCGGCTCCCACTGGCCGCGGTTCGCCACTCCATGCCAATGGGAGCTGCTGGAAGTGGCGTGGACCAGCAGCCCCCATTGGCCTGGAGTGATAAACCCCCGCCAGTAGGAGCTGTGATCGGCTGGACCTGCGGACGCGGCAGGTAAACAAACCAGCCCAGGCCGCCGGGGGCTTTCCCTACACAAGCGGCGTCCCAAGTTTGGGAAATACTGATCTAGACCATCCCTGACAGGTGTTTGTCTAACCTGCTCTTAAAAATCTCCAATGATGGAGATTCCACAAACTCCCTAGGCAATTTATTCCAGTGCTTAACCACTCTGACAGTTAGGAAGTTTTTCCTAATGTACAACCTAAACCTCCCTTGCTGCAATTTAAGCCCATTGCTTCTTGTTCTATCCTTAGAGGCTAAGGAGAACAATTTTCCTGCCTCCTCCTTCTAGCAACCTTTTATGTACTTGAAAACTGTTATCATCTCCCCTCTCAGTTTTCTCTTTTCCAGACTAAACAAACCCAATTTTTTCAATCTTCTCTCATAGGTCATGTTTTCTAGACCTTTAATCATTTTTGTCACTATTCTCTGGACTTTCTCCAATTATTCCACATCTTTCCTGAAATGTGGCACCCAGAACTGGACACAATACTCCAGTTGAGGCCTACTCAGTGTGCAGTAGAGCAGAAGAATTACTTCTTGTGTCTTGTTTACAACACTCCTGCTAATACCTCCCAGAATTATGTTTGCTTTTTTTGCAACAGTGTTACACTGTTGACTCATATTTAGCTTGTGATCCACTATGATCCCCAGATCCCTTTCTGCAGTTCTCCTTCCTAGGCAGTCATTTCCCATTTTGTATGTGTGCAACTGATTGTTCCTTCCTAAGTGCATTTGTCCCTATTGAATTTCATCCTATTTACTTCTGACCATTTCTCCAGTTTGTCTAGATCATTTTGAATTTTAATCCTATCCTCCAAAGCACTTGCAATCCCTCCTAGCTTGGCATCATCCACAAACTTTACAAGTGTACTCACTATGCCATTAAATCACTGATGAGTTTTAAGTACTTACATAAGACTAATCAGAGGCATGATATAAAAGGACACCTACTGTATTTCAATGCTCTTATTCGGTTTTGAATTAAAAAGACAAGAGATTCCCAAACATTTTCATGGTGCAAATCACATCTTTATAGACAGAGAGCCAGATCCTCAAAGGTATTTTGTCGCCTAACTCCCATTGATTTCAAATAGCACTTTAAAATCAGGATGTACAAAAAATATGTTTATAAATTTTATTGGGTCAGACAGTCCCCTGATAGCAGGTAGGTTTCAGAAGGGCAGAGTGCCAGCTCCGTACTATTGTTACCCATTCCCACTGACCCAATGGAGGCCACCTCATTAGAAGCTGGCTGTGTGAGTGGGGCGTGGGTGTCAGGCCAGAGGGAAGAGAATCTGTTGGGGGAGGGACAGCTCTGTCCACATGAACAGGGCTGTAGAGGTTAGAGAGCTTCCATACAGACAACCAGGCCTCAGCTTTTCCCCTGAGATCTGTACATGTCCGCGGGTTTGAGGAAATCACTCAAAATACCTTTGCACCACTCATTCTGCACAGGCAGCAGCCTTTTTATCATCTTTCTGAGGGAACAATGGCAGTAAAATTCCATGGGGGGAACCTCATAACAATTCCTGTCCCCTGCACAGGTGATTCTCACATAGGGGACAACTTGGCCTACTACCATATGCTCAGATTAAATCCAAAACCATTCGCGACAAGTGAGAGTTGAATGATCAAAAAACTATTTACAGTTCTGCTAGTGGTTCCCATCACAGAAATAATTACACTTTTGTTCAAACAGAAGAGAAGTATAAGATGGAAAATTTGGCATACAGTAGATTGTGAATTCCTATAGGGGTTTTAATTTTCATATTCACTTATACTCATGTAGTCTAACGAGCTTAACATTTTGGCCAGTTCCAGAGTGTGGAAATTTCAACACTGGATGGTTTTGGCGGAAAAAAAGTGTTCTCACAAATATAAAAAATGAACAGATGTAGCTATTGGTGCTTCCAACGCCCACTGACAAAAAACATCTGTGTTGAACTTCCTGAATTTTTAAGTTCCTGAGAACACTCCTACACAGCACTGAAAAAAACAAAAAAAACAAAAAAAAAAAAACATTTTAAAACAATTGGCTGGCAGATCACTTTTCAGTTCTATTACTGAATGTTCTAATACAAACAGGTGTTGGTTGTTGTGTTTTCCTTAAGGGCTTAACTAACCAAGCAACAAGTTTATAGTTATTAAAAACCAAACCTCTGGCTGAATTGCCTGACAGGTTATTAATATTTGATATGGCTTGTCAGAAGCTAAAACTCCTGATCTTGTGAATTCACTGGTCAGGGTATTAATAAAATAAGTGAGAAAATGAAAAATAAATAAATAAAAAGGTTTTGGTGTAGATATTAGCAGACAGAAAAGGATAGAATTTCACGCTGCATCATACATTCCCTGAGTGTCTAGCCTTTAAAAATTTTTCAAAACCCATGTTGAATGAAAAGGTTTTTTTTTCTTTCTATTTTGGAAGCCTACTATATTGTGCTAAAAATGACTGATACATTTATTCTATTTTCTATTTCAATATATTCATTCAAGTATATATCACTTTTTAGGCCTTGTGAGCTAAATTCTTCCCTTTAATACATCTCCTCTACTGCCATTTAAACCATGGGAGTTGTAGATGCATCTCCACTTTTATATCACATCCATCATGTTAATATTTGAGTACTTCCAAGGGCAGATTTGGCAAAATGTTTATTAACTTGTTTTCTAAATTAATTTGCTGTTGCATGTCAACTGAACTTTTTTTGAGTAATTTAATCAAATATTAAATGCTAAAATACTAAAATGATAAATGAGTGTTGTAGAAATGTTCTGCAAAACTGGCAGTTAGCTCTTAGGGCATGTCTACACTTCTAAAAAAATGGCTTCTTAACTGTGGTAAGATAAAACCATATTAGCTAACTCGAGTTAAAATAGCAGTGAAGACATGGCAACTTATCTTATAACTCAGACTAGTAGCTCATGTTAAAGCTCATAGGGTAGACAGGGGTTGAGCTAGAGCTGCTAATCTGAGTTAAAACCTGATCTCCTGGGTCTTCATTGCTGTTTTAACCCAGGTTAGATAACCTGAGATAAGAACACATCTTTTTTTTTTTTTTTTTTTTTCAGTGTGGAATATCCTTAGTCTGAAGAAGCTTGCTGTATCTATTTAAATGGCAGCAGTGACTCAAATTAAACATTAAGTTTTAGTTATTTATTTGATAAAGACTCAATATTTAGACTGAACATGAAGTCATAATATTTAGATAACCATAAAGGTAAATTATGTCTTCGGTGGGGTTAACCAATGAGTGGACTCTTCGCTGTATGACTGGACTCCCTGTTGCATTACTGTGCCAGATTACACAAATATAAACCAGAGTAGCTACACTGATAGCATTTCTCCTTCCACTCTCACACACAGCATCTGCCTAAACTGGAGGCTATGACAGGGGGCAGTTACAGACCACTTATGCTGGCCCTGCACTGGAGGATTTCCTGTAGAGTATGGAGATTATATCAGGGGGCCAGAATCTGGTCTAGAAGTTTTGCCAGGTATATTAATCTGAAGCCAATAGAAACTGGGCTAAATTGCTATCTGGAAATGCTATAATTTACATTACTCACTGTACTCTAAACAAAAAAGAAAAAACTTTTTAAGTGGTCATAACATTTTCCATCTTATGTTTTTATGCTGAACCATTCCTAACTTCCAAGACAACACTACTGTTTTGCATTACAACTGGTAATGTGTTTGGCACTAATTGACAATTTGGTTTAGTAATCTGATGCATGTTACATTCAGCACTCTTTCTTACAACATAATTTTCATGCATGGGTTTTATGTCATCTGCTCATCCTTAACTGAATAATAATCTTATATACTGTGCCCCATACTCCTAAAGCTTGGTTATTTGAGGTCAAATCTCTGTCTTTTGAAGTCATTGGGAGTACTGCCATATACTTCAATAGGATCAACACACCAGGCAGAGCTGGCAATATGCCACAAGAACCTGATTTTAAATTTCTTGGGGGATTTGTGAGTTCTGGGAGCCAAACCCCTTACTGGTTCTGTAAATAGGAACACTCCCTCCCCATCCTACCTCCCATGAAATACCCTGTTGAAAACTTAGCATGGAAAGCCTCATGGAGTTTTGCCTATCCTGGCCCTTTTCTGTGGGTTTACTGCTGTTTTTGTCCTGGTAAAATTGTTTAGAAAGAGGAGAACCCTACAAAAACACCTCAAAGCATTCCTCCAAATACTTTCATGTATTCTTCAAATAATATATGGAGATATACCTATCTCATAGAGCTGGTAGAGACCCTAAAGGTCATTGAGTCCAGCCCCCTGCCTTCACTAGCAGGACCAAGTACTGATTTTGCCCTAGATCCCTGAGTGGCCCCCTTAAGAATTGAACTCATAACCCTGGGTTTAGCAGGCCAATGTTCAAAGCACTGAGCTATCCCTCCCCCAAATCTTCTGTGATATGAAGAATTTTTAAACTGAATCCTTTGAGTTTTTGACCTATAATTCCAATGTATATGTTCTTGTACCAGCGTTTGATCTTCTAGGGTGACACGACAACTTCCTAGAAGATCAAACAGTTTTGGGAAACATCTCATAAATTAGAGTAAAGCTTGGGAACAGAGAACAGTACAAAGTTTTTAGTTTACTGCCTACAGAAGAGGACTGCGGCTTTCTTAGTTTTGGTAGCGAGCATTCTTTAATAGAGGTTTTTATGAAGATTTAATGTTTATTTCTTCCTTATTCAGAGAAAACATTCTGCGAGCTGAGTCACTGCTCTGGAATTCATGTTAATGTAATTTGGTTTCCACTGTCCCAGGAATAAATGTCCTATGTCTGGATGAAACAGCTGAATGACCAGCAAATTATTACCATACCAATAGGCTAACCTGTGTTCATTTGGGTTATTTTTAAATTTAATTGAATTTATATTTTCTTTATTTCTGGTGTGAAAAAACAGCTTTTTTATTAGATGAGAGGGAAGTCTGTTTTTCAGGAGATAAGGCGGGCTGTGAAATATTCAGACAAATAACCCTCTGTAAAACATCAAAGGGGAATTTAAGAATAGGGAGAGCTGCCTCTGTTCTATTCTTTTAGGCCTACTGCATCTCTCAGAACTGCACCTATGTTGTAGAATCAAATGCTGACTTGTTCAAGGTAAATGTAAAATATTTGCTCCATTTCCATTATCAGACATGCAAGTTAGATCATAGAACACTATCTTTCTGGAAGGCTGGTGACCTACAGCACATGACGTCAGTAGCTGAATCCAGTTTAGCAACAGAATACAACTTAGAGCAATGAGGGTGGGAATACTAATTTTTGCAGGTATTTGATGTGAAGTTTAAAACCAGCTTGCTGCTGGAGAAATAAACAAGATTTTTGCTCCCTGGTCTAGAAAGGTGAGCCTTTCCCTTGAAAAAGAAGAAGCCTTAAAAGCAGAACATTTGAGATGTAATGGACAAAGACGATCGGTCTGATTGAGCCTGAGTGCCATGGTAAAGGCTTGGCCTCATCTGTTTTGGCAGTAAAAAAAGCTTTCATTTTAACAAAGTCTTTAGCCTGTATGGTTTGGAGTGAAATGAATAAAAGCCAGGCAGTTCTATTTCACAGTTAGCACAGCATTGTTAACTATTTCACAGCTGGTCACTTTAGCAGAAACATCCTACTTCTCCTGCATTCTGGGATTTAGTATCAACACATTTTTGTCACGCTCTAACTTCTTACTAAGACAGTCTCAAAGTTCAAAATTAGGTATGCATGTTTCCTAAATGTGCACCTTTGTTGTTTATGTACATTGTCAAGAATGATAATAGTGAGTGCCATCTAGTGGCAATTATTGAATTCTCATGCTTGCATTAAAAGTTAACTGAAAATCAAAGCATGGGGGTCTTTTAAAATTAATAGTTATTGCTGTACTGATTATGTAGAAGTAAAAGTTTATGATGATCTAATAAAAGCAAAGTCATTGGTTTTGTTGTTGTTGTTTTGTTTTGTTTTGTGCCTAGGTATGTTTTCTCCTCAATGGTTGACATTATTAACAGTTGAGTGTGATTCACCATGAGTACGGTACTTAAATTTAATTTTCTGGTGGAGTTTTACTAAATCTTATATTGTTTGACCTTCTGGCAGCAGGGGCTGCAAAAGTGGTGGTGGTTTTAAAATCATGCTAAAACTAAACTTCTGGTAGTTGAGACATGCCTAAAATAATTTTCCAATAAATGAGCTATTTAGTATACTCTTTAATCCAGAGCTATGAATTCCAGATGGGAACATTTTTGATTGCATATTCATTTTTTTGTTGTTTTGTGCTTTACAAAATATCTGGTTAATTCCGTTGTGAGGTATAATTTCTTACAGAGAGAACTATTATACCTAGGGTAACTAGTGTAGAATTTAATGCATTTGTGATCCTAGGTCATAATAGTGTAATGCCCTCTTCTGGGTCACCATAAGTGCTGTGGTGACACAGTCCCACCGAGTACCTGACAATGTGTCCAGCATAACACACAATCAAAGGCAAGCACTACAGGTGCTTTCTAAACCTGCCCTAGTGCTTGGTGTGTTCCTAGTAACCACTGATGTGTGTATGTGTAATATAGAAACAAGTTTTTAGTAAAGCTGAGAGGAAAGAAAGAGTGCACACATATACCCCTGGTGTGCAAGGATTGTGATGCAAAAAAAATGTGAGTTATTTCCTACACTGAGAATCCCAAAGAGGAAAGACCGTTAGGGCTCAGGCCTCTTGTGCCTGGAATTGACTATCCAGTGACTGGGCATTGTCTGTTGTTCTTTCTGAGACCCTTACATTACATCTTTCCCTCTAGCTAGCGGTGTCCATAGTTATCCAGCACCACACTTAAGGGCTCCTCCTGAAAGGGCGACTATCAAATTGGCTGGTCCAGAAGATTATTTCTAGCTCCCCTCTCTGGTGGAGGCTACTCCAAAGCTGAAACAGTCTGTAAACTTATAGCCTGGTTTCTCCTGTTAGTGCTTTACTTTTGACAAAGTAAATGAACAACAGAGGTGCACGTTTACGGAATACTTGTAACAGCTTATCAAGGACCTAAATTTGTAAGTATATGACCTTGCATCAATGTAATTTTCATTGTCTGACAGGCTGATCTTCCTAGCCTTGGCCCCTTCTGAACTGCTCTCTGATTTCAGAGATGTTCTACTTCTGATCTCCTCTGTCCCTTCCTACCAGTGGCTTTCTACTAGCTCTGCTAGAACTGGTTTGCAGTGCAGCTTCTCCTTCATGCACCCACTGGGATGCTCTTTCCTGAATTAGCCTTCATCACTCTGACACTGCTTGTTTTCCTAATGACCCTTTCTATTCCCACTCCTAGTGAATGGCTTCCTATCATGCTTGTTTTCTCCCCCTCCATGGTGAACCAGCTGTCAAACCACTACTAGCATTAGATCTAGGAGTTCCCTACCATTTCCTTCTCCCAGCCATCCTCCTTACAGTTCTTATGAAAGATTGTTTTTCCCTCAACATTTCCAAGTCCCACCTGACTGTCTATCTTGGCAAGACTAAGGTCTCAGATAAGCACCAAGGAACTGGTGGGATGCCTTTACATGTAGTCAGTATCACAGGAAGTGAGATTTCTCTTCCACAAGTGACCCTTTAAAAAGTTCAGGGCATTAACCTGGTCTCTTCTCTCCCACCCTAGAATGACCTATGACTGCAAGGTAATTCTGTTGTGGGGAAGAATGAGTCATCAGATTCACTACACTGGCTTTATACAGAAAGTGTTAAAGAATAGACTTACAATGAAGTATGATGGAGTATGTTGTCAAGTATGGTGAAGCTATGGCAACTATTCTAATTCTATGTGATTACTGTTCATTGTTAGTTAAGTGCCTCCTTCTCCTCACCCACATGCTGTCCTGCTTATTTGTCTCCTCCATGTATGACATCTTGTCTTTAGGGTTATAACCTCTTTTGGAGCAGAGATTGTCATTTATATATTTGGACAACACCTAGCACAATGGGGCCTCAACTTGGTTGGCCTCTAGTCAGTACCACAACGTAAATGTTTAATAATAATCATAACTATTCCTTTGTTTAACTTTTTAAATTTAGCAGTGGGGAAAGAAAGCTTCAAAACATGAGCTCTCTTCTTCTTGAGTGGTCCTAAAAGAATTGGAGGTTAAAAAATGTCTAAAGCTTATGGATATGCAATATAACTTTGGAAGTCTGTTCAGTCTTTTCATAATTCTCTGGGGCTTAATTACGGAATGTCAAGTTATCACTAAATTAAATCACACCCCTGAGAGCACTTTCTTTCATGTACCTCATTTACTGAACAGGCACCAATTTGCGTCAGACATTGCAAACATTTTCTGGGAAGAATTCCTCCAGGCTTCCTAGAATTTCTGACCTTTGCTCCTTACTGTAAATAGATTCTGCACATGCCTGAGTTGGACAATTTAATTGTGTGAGACCTCTTCCAGTTATTTTAAGTCATGGGAAGAACACAGCAGGAATTGCCTACTTAAGGAATGTATCCTGTCATTGATGACTGTGGGCATGTCTCCACATTCCTGATCCTAGAGCCCACCCTCCTTGTGTGCTCTATTAGTTATTCTGCTGTCTGTAGATAGAGACACACTCGGGGCAGGTAGGAGTGAGCAGGATGAGGAATTGAGCTGTCTCTTGCTCAGATATTTGTTGGTCCCTTTGTCCATCTGAGCATCTCCCTCATTTTTGCCAGTGAAGTATCTGGCCCTTAACTTATATGTGTATTTGTTCCTATTTAATATGCTGACACAAAAGAAAGATTCACCTCCCATAGCCAAATAATCCCAGTTTTGCTTCGCTGATAAAGCAGACTTGCTCTAAACAGCAGGACATTGCATTACATTCTTGTTGAGTTGTATGTATAGGATGGAAGCTGTTTTACTATGACAATTTAAATATTTAGATCCATTGTATCCTTTGGCACCACTCCTAAGTAATCGGTTCTGTTAGATTAATTGAAACAGGATAGAAAATGAGGTGCAAGAGATCCATACTGGTGATTAGATCCAGAGGAATAAAGTATAATCCAGCTGTAAACCATCTCATTCCTGGCCCCTTTCCAAGCAGAAATTGTACTGAATTTTGCAGATGGTTTCATTATGTCAGCTCCTCAATATGGTCTGGGCTGAAATAACATAATGGATTTCCTGTAGGGAATTTAGGTTAGATATTAGGAAAAGGCTTTTAATTGAAAGGATAGTTAAGTACTAGAATAGGTTATCAAGGCATGCTGTAGAATCCCCATCTTTGGAGGTTTTTAAGAACAGGTAAGACAAACACCTCTCAGGGATGGTCTCATATTTGGTCCTGCCTTAGCACAGGGGGATGGATTAAATGACCTCTCGTGCTCCCTTCCAGCCCTACATTTCTATGATTCTGTGTACAAATCACACTCAGACTTAGGGGTGAAAAAGCCAGTGCTTTAGCCACAAAACCTACCTACATGGTGATTTTTTTTTTCTGAATAAGCCGTAGTAGAAGGGAAAAGCCTAACTTGGGTCTTGGTTAATAATTGTGAACAAAGTGAAAACAAAGAAATATGGAATATCTAAGAATAATCATTTATGATTGATCATTTTTATACCACAAGCATATATCATATTTTGGTTGGGAGTGTTGTTTCTGTTTATGTTATTAAAGCCACTGGAGTGTTTCTCTGAAGGGCTACAATAGACAGAATGTAGTTATGAACAGAATGAAAATGAAAAAAGAAAATTTGTGAAGTATGTCACACAAGTCACAAGACAGAGCCCATGGTGTAAAATAAAAATAAACCAAGAGATTGTCTAAAACTCAACCGCATATTGTTAAGCATCTTGACTACTTTCTGGATCCAAGAAAGTGATCCAGGATCAGTTTTGTTTCTTTTCCTTTCTCTAGCCCAGTGGCATTAAGTGAAAATGGCACCAATATTCTTCACAGGACCAAAAGATTGGAATATTTGATGTATTATAACCTTATGTATTTTATCTATTTTGGAAGGGGAAATAGTTTCAAAGAAGTGAGATGGGGAATATGTGATGGATCTCTATTATACTAATAATTTCATTCCGTTTGTACACACTTGTGTATATGTTAGTTGTGTGGTTTGTAAGATGCCTTGCTACAGTGCCTAATTTGTGCCAGGGCTTTCCAAGGCTGAGCCCCAGCATCTCTAGGTTTGGCAGTTCATAGCACCGGCACCTCTGGGCTTGCTGCATCAGTTATGAATGTAAAAAAATGGCTAGAGCCCCGGCACCTAATTGCTTGAGCCCCAGCTCAGTTTCATTACAAATTAAGCAGTGCCTTTCTGGATGGCCAGTCATCCTGATTAAGCAGATTTCCCGGTTAAAAGAAGATTGTTGTTAATTATTATATGTTAAGTGCACAGCAGTAGTCCCTAAGAAGCCATTTTATATTTGGAATGGTTCTCAAAATGCTGTATGTCACTAATCTCCAACCTGCTGATTCACTTGACTAAGTCTCAAAGAGATCTTTTCCCCGCAATTTGAATTGAAATGTAATAGAAGAGTACAGCGCTAGTTGGGTTTTGTTGATCCTTGTGATTCTGCCAGCCTCAAGAGAATGAATTTTAAGCAAAGTTTGAAGTGGCCTGAATGGCATCATTAATGCTGTTTTGCTGAACCAACACCGGAAGAGATTTTTTAGGACAGAGAAGCCTTTGATCAACTCTTCAACCTATGTGATTACCATTCCCTAGTTGAGTACCTATTCCTATATGAATCCCATCTAATCATCTTCAAGCATCATAATTAAGGGGAATTACAATCCCAAAGAAACAGAAATTCCTGCTGTTAAGTATCTAGCTCAGTTTGGGAGAAACATACCAATTAAGTGGATTTCACAATTAAGTACATCTCAATTACTTGGAGTTCAGTGTAATTGCATCTGCTTTGGGCCTGGCTCAACAGAAACCAGCTGTTTATTCTGCAGATAACATTCTTTTCATAGCATAACAGTGAATATTCTAGGATGAGTGCTGTTTTATTTTAAAGCATTTGCTTTGTCATACGCAATACAGTCGCCTGTTGTGTAGCTTCTATGTGTGTTGCTGTCATATGATGTTCACCAAAGAACCCAGCCTGCCAGAGTAAGAAGAGCTGAAAGGGTTTTTTTCATCTGCTTAAGGGGATGGGAAGATTCCGTTATAATAGAGCTGAATTGGTGATCCCTGTGTATTACAATCATTCCTGAAGAAATGCTTTTATTGCTTTCCTCAGGGTCAACCAGGACTACTTGGACCTCAGGGATTCTCTGGACCACCAGGATTAATGGGTAGCCCAGGTTTAGAAGGTCACAAAGGTCACAAAGGTGAAAGAGGGCGACCTGGAGTAACTGGACCAAAAGGAGAAGTGGTAATTTCAAAGCTTCACATATTTCATGTAACATCTAAAGAAGAAAATAGTGGGATAATTCTTTGCTTTAATTGTGTTGTCTCATTTTAGGGGCAAACAGGAGTAACTGGTTTCCATGGTGCAGATGGTGTTCCTGTAAGTAGTCACTCATTTAATACATTAGAGATCAAGGATTACTGAGAGTTGTTTACCATTCACCAGGGCCGGCTCCAGGCACCAGCTTAACAAGCAGGTGCTTGGGGCGGCCAAGGGAGAGGGGCGACACCTGCGGCAATTCGGGGGCGGCTGGTCCCTCACTCCCTCTGGGAGCGAAGGACCTGCCGCTGAACTGCCGCCGCCGATCGTGGCTTTTTTTTTTTTTTTTTTTTGGGCTGGGGGGGGCGGAAAGGCTGGGCCGGCCCCGCCCTTTCACTGTAAACATTTTAGATTGGACTGAAATTACCTTACTGAATTAAAATCCTTATGTCAAATTCTGTCCTCAGTTACATGCAGGCAACCCAACTCAAGTCAGTCAGACTTGTTAAAATAAATGCAGTTACAGACATGTAGCTGAGAAGAAAACTCTGCCTCGTCTATCATCATCTCAGATAATTAGGATTCAGTTGCTTCCCCTCATAGAGAAACCCACAAAAAGGGCTAAAGAGGAGGACATCTGTAGTGTGTCTATGGGGGTTGCTGAGCTAAGCATGCTCTTCTGCACAAGAGAGGTGTGATCCATGTACTTAGCCTCCCCTCATCATGCAGTGGAGGGGGACAAAATCAGTCCTTTGTTATTTCATGCTTGTAAAGTGCTTTGAAAATGTCAGTGGTTATAAGGATGCTGAGTGGTTATTAATTTTAGTTATTATGTTGTGAGTGACACAATCTTAAAATCTTTCATAGGTATTTCAATATTGTAGAACTTTGAATAAATTGTCATGGTCTATGTAACAAACCATTGAAAAGTTCCAATATGAAAACCATAGTCCATTCATGGGAAAGAGTTCAAAATGCAGCTTACTCTACTTTACATCTTGTGGCATAAAATAATAAACAAGGAAATCTGAGTCACAAGAATCTCTGGACAGATTTCCCAGGACTTCCTTTGCAGTGCGCTCTGACATCAGGGACTTTCTCTACCACCCACACATGCACATCCACATCCACTCTCCTCTCACCCTCTTTGCTTCCAGCAATGTTCCAAATCTAGTTTTAGAGGAGTCTCTCTCTCACTCACATTCTTTTTTCCTCTTCTCTCTGAAAACCAAACACGGAAAGACTTCTTCCCCTCCACAGTGGAAGCACTGCAGCCAAGGGTCCTTATCAGTCCATGCATACAACTTTCACTGACTTCAGTCGAGTTTGCATACACACAGCTGATGTCTGTGCAAGAGGAGGGTGGTGTTCTGGATACAAGAAAATGGGGCTGTATTGGGACACTTGCCTGCAGCGAGTCTTAGATAGCTCCACCTCTTTCCTCCAACCTGCACTCTCAGTGTATCCTGCCTCCCCCTGCTGTTGTTTCCCAACCAGCTGCCTCAGGTCAGGAACCAATGGTGACTATCTGGAAGTAAATAGGAATTCACGTGAACCCAAGAGTGGCTCAGTGCAGAGATGTGAGGCCGATGGCCAAGAAGAGGGAGATGAGGGTCATGAGGCTGATAAGGAGCGGGGGAATGCTGGTGCTTAGTGGGGGCAGGCAAGCAATAAGGAGTTTTCTTTCTGCTCAGATGAGGGAACAGGAGTGGAAAGGCAAACACAGCTCCAGCGGGTGGAGACGGGAGAAGAAAGATGGGTTTCTAAGTATATTTGGCTCCTATCTTTCTTGTTGCAGTCTTTCATAGAGTAGAGAGCTGCTCAAAGCAAGTACATGATTGCTCTGATTCTCTTTGACATTGATGAAAATCAGGAGTAAGTAATGGCAGTGAAATTAATGGAATTACAGTGGAGTACGTCCAGTTTAAGGGAGAGCTGAATCACGGCCAACTTTTCTCTCCCTTCCAACACCCCACGAGGCTGATAGTGTTACTTCCACCATGCCACATACCCCTTTGACTTGAGCTGCTTATTTTTCCCTCTCCATGTGAATGCCACAGCTGCATCATGACACCCAGCCCTGCTCCAAAACAATTGCTATGTTTTTTTCCCCAGAATGGAAGCTGTTCAAAGCCAGCAAGAAACCCTTCTTCCCAGTCTTTTACGCTGAGATACTGATTTCTGCAATAATCCCAGGCTCTGATACTCCCCGTATAAGAGCCATTAGCTGGTTTAGCTCTCTGTTTAACAGAAAGTGCATTGAGCATAGCTTTCTTACCCTTTCCTTTGCCTTTGACTTATTTCATGCTGTCTGGGGCATCTGGTTCAAGCTGCAGCTATATATAAAAAAGCACTGTCTGTGTTTCTTTCTTTGAAAATTGTAGTTTCCCATGGATCTAAGCCTTGGGCTGATTATGAGAATGTTTAAAAACTATATGAGCACTGGAAAATGAAAACTAGGAACAGATGGATAGATAAACACATTTTTTATTCTCCACAGGGTCATCCTGGGCAGTCAGGATCAAGGGGGAAACCAGGTCATGATGGCTGCAACGGGACCAGAGGTGATGCTGGTGAAAAAGGAAGTCAGGGGCCCAGCGGTCAACCTGGTTCCTTTGTAAGTAGCTGAATGAATGAACTTAAATTCATCATTTTGATTAATTTAACTGTAGTATTCTCAGGACCAAAATGGAAAAATCTTTAAGCGGGACTCCTTATCCACTCTGTGTTTATCTCACGTTTTAATTATTTTTTCCAATGAGTTTTAGTAGAGCCTTTGGTTTTTGACCCTCTAATTATCCACAGAACACTCCACTTACAGGGGATGACCTGACACAATACCCACAGAAGTTAGTCATGAAAAACTATGACATTCATTAAGATCTGGAGGATCTACTCAAAACCCTCTCCATCATATAAGTCCCACAGCGAGGTGGTTTGAGGGAACCACAAGGTGGCCTGTATCCACCAAATAGTAGCATTCATAAAAATAAATAAAAATTTTGAGGAAAATTTTTCACAATTTTCACAAACTGTTCATGATTTGGATCTAGTGGCTTTACCAACCCACATAAGCAGCATGGCAGGACTGCAGTCATTATTCCAGCCCACATAACTGAACTAAGCTGAGGTCCCACAACCTAATTCTTAATTAAGGGCAGATTTCTTTGCCTCCTTCCTGCACAATTCACCCATATGATCCTGATGGTTTCAACTTTGTACATGTAATATGAATTTCCACCATTAGACATAGTCACTGTTCACACACTGTAGTGTGCATATACATATGAAATTGCTGTCAGATATACTTCACAACTTTAAATATATAAATAGTCATAGATGTGAAAATCCTTTTTCTTTTTGTTTTATCAATTTAGGGAATCCAAGGACCAAAAGGTCAGAAGGGGGAACCTTTTGTAATGACTCCTGAGCTAGCAAGCAAATTCAGGGTATGTATCTATCACTTGTGAATTGATGAGCTCTCATGTGCAGCGTCTCTTGAATTTGGTAGAGGGGTGGGTTTTTTCCATCTTTAAGCCACATTTCTGATTTTTCTACATGCCTTTTGCAACAGGGCTGTTACTTTTCACTCTCCTGAGTATTTTTCACAATTTTCACAAACAGTTCATTATTTGGATCTAGTGGCTTTACCAACCCACATAGCAGCATGGCGGGACTGCAGTCATTATTCCAGCCCACATAACTGGACTATGCTGAGTTCCCACAACCTAATTCTTAATTAAGGGCAGATTTAAGGTATTATTACCCCTAGCTGACTTCCAGGAAAGAGGGACCTTTCCAATTTCTTCATAACAAAGAACCTTCAGCTACATGTTGACTATGGGTGTGCTGGAAATCTCCCACAGTCTTCTCATTTTGGAAACATTTCCAATGTAGTATTTAAAATGTGATGTGTGCAAGCATTATAGCAGAAATGGTGTCCAGTGCCTTCAGGGGGTTACTTTAAAGTTTTGTAACTTTAATGTGTGTCATTCACAGCAGCATAATTCCTTTTCCAGAGTATTGAATACAAGTATATTTTTTGGTCTCCTTTTCCACATAATTTTCATGTGATCTGCAGGAGTTGAGCTGACTTGTAATATAAGTGTATATAACATAAGTATATATATTATAAGTATATATAGATTCTGATATAACTGTATAAGAGCTAAATATTATTAATATAGATTCTTGATATCAGCTGTACCTAGCTCAGACAAATCTATTTGTGTGAGTGTGTGTGTATCTATATGTGAAAAAATATAAACGTTTTATAGTTTTAAAGTATTAGATAATTATAAGTGGTTAGATAATTTACAATGTAATATATGTACGTTACCATTTATGGCCCAGATTCTGAGGTGGGTCCAGACTGGGCTTAACACAGTTCAGAAGGGGCTGAACAAAAGGAGTTTTGCACCTGCTTTGTGGTTCCTGGATTCTGGGAACAGTCTTGTCCCCACTGTAAATTAGATCAGCATTCAGGAGCTTTAACTTACCTCCAGCTGCTCACAGCCTAAACAGGCTGTTCCAACAGCCAGGAATAGCCTGAGTCCAGAAGCACCTGGCCATGCCTTCTCTCCCACAGTTGGAAGAAGGGTCACATAGATACAATATACTAGCTCTACATTATCTGGGGGTTTGCCTTGTGCAAGCAGAATTCCCAGATAGGTGGATAAGCTATACCAATATAGCTTTGTACCAATGGAGCATCACAAAACAGCCAAAGCAGGGGCTAGAATCTGATGCTAGATTTTTATTTTCTTCTTTTTCTGTGTGGAAAAGATTAGCAAAACGTGTTGTGCCAATGATAAGATGCCAACATTTTTAGGTAACCAGCGGTTTATTATTTTTGATAATACATTAATAAATATCTTGTATTTTTCAATCAGATAATATTCTTTTCCTTCTAGAATAATTTTGAAATCTAATAATAGTGCTAATAATTAATCATTTGTATTAGTTCATTTCGAGTATCTGATACCCAACAGTTAGATAATGATAGCCGTACACTGTTAGGTTTTACCTTGCTCCATAAATCGTCCCACTAGCTTCAGTGAAGATATTTGTGTAGTAAGGAGCTGTTCAAAATGAGTAAGAGTATGTGAACTGTTGTCCCAAAATGTTTTTGGATCAAACTTCCAAAAATATTTCAACATGTTCTACAGTCAAAAATCTGGTTTCTAAAACAGTATGCTCCAAATGTTTTCTGTGTTTTAAAAATGAAAATGTTCAAAGAAACAATCATTTGGTACTGTAATTCTAAATGCAATCTATTGAGAGAGTCCTCATTTAACTAGTTTGTTTCAATTCAGGATACATACATATCCTTGTTAGACATCATCTAAATTTATAAACTGAGATTTGCAAAGGAAGTTAGGCATTCAATTCCCATTTCATTTCAATGAAATTTGGGTGCTTAACTCCCTTAGCCATCTTTTGAAAATCCCAGTCATAATATATATAACTGTACTGTACATAGAAAGTATACAATTAACATGTAATAAAATTGAACTGATTTTCTATATCAATATTTATATTGAATTTATCTTTATTTAAAGTGTTTGTGTCATGTTTTTATGCTACGTTCTGATTATTATGACTGAAGGAATGCCTTTTTAAAATCCCTGAGCTAGAAGATGTATCGTTAGTGTCGTATATAGTACTTACTGTATCTTTCACTATTTTTGTCTTCTTTAGGGAGAGCCTGGTGAGCAGGGATTGTTGGGCTTTCCAGTAAGTTGCTGTTCACCAAATGTGATGATTTATCAATATGTTAATAATAGCAGCTACCAAAACAACATCCATTATTGGTTTGTTTCATTTTTTTAAGTCATTTTTGGCATTTCTAGGGACCTCAAGGTGCTCGTGGTGTTGTGGGTTTAATTGGTCCAACAGGAAATCCAGGAAAACCAGTAAGTATTTTTAAAATATGTACTCTATGAAATTAACCTGACATAAGTATCATGCTAGCAGGACCTCTTTTTTTGTACACTAGGAGCTAGTAGTTGTACATTAGCTAACAGGTTTAAGTACAACAACTAGGTGTTCTTAAAACCAAAGAGGGGATTATATTTTGAAAGTGAAAGGCAGTATGTGACACTAATTCTCCAGGGATCAGCATTGCAAAAAAGAATAAAGACCTTTCAGCATGTATCACCTGTATTATTGCAATTATATTGTCTGGTGAAAACCACAAGTTCCTATTGAACTACAGCAGTAACTCCACTGGCTCCAAGGAATTAGCAGCCTCGTATCCCATTAGAGCCAGGAAGATGATCAAATGCGCTAAGCTAGCATGTTTCAATATCATACAGTACAATAAATATAGTTAATATATTAAGTATTGTTGACTGAATGCTAAATGAATACAGTACATTCTGAATGTATCCTTATGTTTCACATGTAAAGTGTTTGATGTTCTCAAAATAGTATTAATAGAAAAGGCACTAATGAGAGGTAATTTACTCTCCACAATTGTATTTGTACAGGGACCAAAAGGGCCACCGGGTTTCCCAGGACCACAAGTAAGTCTTTCTCTGAAGAGCTGTCCTCACGTATTTCATTTTGGGTTCATAGGGTCTGATCCAAGTCAGTGGACAGATATCACTGACTTGAGTTGGTGTGCTAAGTCAGGCCTTTAATTATTACAGAGAGACGAGGTGAGTGAGGTAATATCTTTTATTGGACCAACTTCTGTTGGTGAGAGAAAAGCTTTCGAGCTACACAGAGCTCTTCTTCAGGTCTGCAGACTATAGTGATTACAGACATACCTAGTAAACTGAAGATGTTTTGAGTTGTGAAGCCTGGGGAGGAAGGTTGAGTTCCAGCCTCCGTGCAACTTCAAAGCGTTGTCTACGCAACTATTTTTAAAGCACTAGTGTGGACCAACTAGCTTGATCTGGGAGACTCATTCCCACTCACTCCAAAAAGATCTGTAGACATACCTTTTAAATCAACCTTGCACTGGGAAAATCTTCCCTGGGGTGGTTAAACCTGCTTTAAAGCCAGATTACACTGCTGGTGTGGGCACAGCAGTCTCCCCAGATCAAAGAATCTGTCCATATATCTCAGATTATATTTTATCAGAGAGTTCTATGAGTTCATAGTTCCAATACGCAGTATACTTAGGTAATTTTATTTAACATGTAGTTCTATTAAAAAGCCCCCACAGATGCAGTATGCGGTCTTTTCACATTGTTACTCAGAGAAAAGACAGACTTAATGCCTGTTAGAGGAAACACTGGAGCAGTGCTGTCAACATGAGGTTTTAATTACAGCCTTCTTTCTAAATGCTAAACCAAAATGACTTATTGAGTTAGAGCTAGACTGTTATGTGATCACAATTCTGCAGTGATGTCCTAAGAATCCCTACCCTGAAACACTCCTTTGGTTAAGTACTTCTGGAGCGCCTTTCATTTAAATCTATTCTGTAGAAGTATTGTATAATTATATTATGCTGACTTAATGTCTTTGCAGGGCAACAGGGGCGTGAGTTTTTATGGAGAAAGAGGTGAAAAGGTAAAGGAAAACCAGTGAATTAGTATGGGTATAAGATAAATTGGTGATGCTTAACCTTTATAAAAGAGCTTGTTTAAATTACTGTCCAATATTATTTTGTGATGATATACTATAGTAAAAATTCATTTACTTTGAAAGTGATGATAAGACAATAGTAAATGTTGTAGCCAAATGGTCTTTTACATGTCTAGGGCCTGGCCTACACTGGGGGAGAGGAGGGGTGTCGATCTAAGTTACGCAACTTCAGCTATGTGAGTAACATAGCTGAAGTCGACATACTTAGATCTACTTACCACGGTGTCTTCACTGCGGTAGGTCGACTGCTGATGCTCCCCCATCGACTCCACCTATACTTCTCGCTCCGGTGGAGTGCCGGAGTCGACAGGAGAGCACTCGTCGGTAGATTTATCATGTCTTTAGTAGACGCAATAAATCGACCCCCACTGGATCGATTGCTCCGAAGGTAAGTGTAGACATGCCCTAGGTCTGACTGTGCTCTCATACCAGTACAAATCAGAAGAAACTCTATTGAAATCAATGGAGTTAAAATCTTTACAGTTTGTTCTAGAAGTATGTAGTACAATGGAAAATATTGTCATCTCTTAGCTTAGTATGAATCTAATTCTTTTCTTGCCATAACCTTGTTTAGAGTATGTCTATACATATAGCACTGCAGTGGCACAGCTGTACCAATACAGCTGCGCCATTGTAGCGCATCTGGTGAAGACGTTCTATGCTGAACGGAGAGAGCTCTCCCGTTGGCATAAAAAAACCACCTCTGCAAGCAGCATAAGCTATGTTGGCAGGAGAAGGTGTGCACATGAACACTTAGGTTGGTGTAATTTATGTCACTCAGGGGGATGGAATATTCACACCCCTGAGCAACATAAATTTTGCCAACATAGACTGTAGTGTAGACATAGCCTTAGACTTTTACAGCTAAACTTTTAGCTGGTGTAAGTCCATGTAGCTCCGATTGGTTCCAACTTAGGATCTAGTCCTAAATTTTAGTAGCAAATTGGGCATCCAATGCAGGTCTACAATTTAAAGAGTTATTTTAGCTGCTGCTAAACCTATTTCTGTGGTTTTCCTACAGGGTGAAAAAGGTCTACCGGGCCCTCCCGGGCTTCTAGCTACACTTGAGGCGAGCAATTTCTCAGACATAATGCTAACAAAATACAAGGTAATTAAAAACATTGTGTAAAAGCATATGGGGTATTGAATTGAATTCAGATAAATAAAGATAAGTACTTATTCAAGTGTGGAGTGTTTGGGGGGGGACAGGGGGAGGAATTGCAACATAATAGTGAATATTAGAGAAAAGAGAGAGAAAGCACCTGCAATAGATTACCATACAAACACATAGATAAATGCCTTTGCTACTCAAGATTGCCATTCCTTTTGGGATGAAAGACTTACGAGTATTGGAGATAAAATCGCTCACATTCATACTTACTATGTTTCCCTTGAAGTGCCTAACTTCAAACTTGTTCCTTTTCTTCAAGCAAACCCTAACTCTGTACTACTTAATGTCACTAATATTTTCTCATTTATGATCACAAAATTCTATATAGAAAGCATTCATATTGATGATTTGTCCAACAGTCGGTGATATTGTCGTGTTTTCACAGAAGCATATGGGTAAATATACTGAAGGAGAGAATTTGAGTTACTGTGATGAGCATATGGCCTGCACCTTGGAAGTAGCTCATCCATGCTGAGGACGGGTTTATAACAAGTGCTACATATCACATTCCCTGAAATGTCTTAGAAAACAAATTTATGTTGTTGGGAAAGAAAATGTGATGTCAAAATAATTTTCATCTCCCAGGGAAAAAAATAAAATAAAAGGAGGTGGAGGAGGCTGTTCACAGTTCAAATAAGGCGAAGGAAGAGAGAAAATCTGAACTAAAGTCATCTCTAGAGTGGATAGAGTTGGGAACATTGATATTTATTTGAGATATTTCTGTGGCACTCAGAACCACAGAATCTGAGCTCCTCATAAACAAGTCTGAGTTAATCCTTGTAATGTGAGGTAGGGGTACTTGCACATTTTTTCAATCTGAGCAGTATGAAGAAACATATCTCTTTTAGAAAACAAAATACATCAAAGCATCTCCCAACAAATTATTAAATAAAAAACACTAAAACTACTTATGACTCATGCATTTTATAAGACAAGTATATTCTTGATCAAAACTCAATAGTAATGGTTTTTCTCTTGGTAAATACCTGCTGTTTCATATTACAAAACTTGATGTATTTGGGAAAGCACAATATACTTGAATATTTATAATCTTTCCTCTTTTTTTTTCATTGTTAGGGTACAAAGGGAGTAAAAGGAGAAACAGGAGAACGTGGAACTCAAGTAAGTCAAGAAAACCAAAGACAAATAAGTCTAGCACTGTGGTTAATATTAGTACATTCTACCTTTGAAATGGTACGGAATAGAAATAAAACAACCTAACAGAATGTATCAGCTTTTCTCTTCATATCCCTTAGATGAGTCATGGCAGGCCATATCATGACAATATGCACTGATAAGGCCTCAGCTGGAGTATTGTGTCCAGTTCTGCGTGCCACACTTCAGAAAAGATGTGGACAAATCGGAGAAAGTCCAGCGAGGAGCAACAAAAATGATTAAAGGTCTAGAAAACATGACCTGTGAGGAAAGATTGAAAAAAAAATGGGTTTGTTTAGTCTGAGAAGAAAAGACTGATAACAGTTTTCAAGTACATAAAAGGTTGTTACAAGGAGGAAAGTAAAATTGTTTTCCTTAACCTCTGAGAATAGGACAAGAAGCAATGGGCTTAAAGTGCAGCAAGGGAGGTTGAGGTTGAACATTAGGAAAAACTTCCTAATTGTCAGGTGGTTAAGCACTGGAATAAATTTCCTAGGGGGGTTATGGAATATCTATCGCTGGAGATTTTTAAGAGCAGATTAAATAAACATCTGTCAGGGATGGTCTAGTTATTACTTAGTCCTGCCTTGAGTGCAGGGGACTGGACTAGATGACCTATTGAGGTCCCTTCCAGGACTACGATTCTATGATTCTATTCTATTTAGGATGAAACGCCCATTGCAATCAGTTTTATGGGCTAACTAAAATGAGATCCTTTCTCACAACCGATTTTTGAATTTGAGGGTTAAATGTTACTATGTCTGGTATAGATAGCGTTCCTTAAAATTCCATTAAATGGTTACATGTGGCAATTTTCTTGATCCCTTCCAGTCTGCCCTCTAGATACAGCTTTAGTTTCATTGGTTGATGAATTCAGTAGTCAAGTGGACAATAGTCAGGTGTGTTTGTCATTTCATTTAGAGCTGTCAGCAGTCTTTGACACCATAGACTGTGAGGTTTTGTTAACTCATCTGCAGAACCTGGACTAGCTGGATGGTTTTGCTCTTGGTTAGCTCCATTCCTACTTTCTGAGCAGTTGTAAAGAGTAGTTTTGAGCAATTAATCACTAGCCCAGAGGACCTCCCGTAAGGGGGTTCCGAAGGCTCTATTCTCTCAACCCTCCTGTTCAATTGGTATGTGACACCCCTGGGGGAGGTTGCAATTAGAGCTGTGTTGCCTTTAGTATACAGTCGATAATGTGCTCTATAAATCCTAATCTGCTTTCACACTAGTTTTACACAGGTATAATTTCATTGACTTCAATAGACTTACTTTGGATTTATGCCTGTGTAGCAAAGTGAAGAATTTGTATCTCACTTTTATTAAGCTTGGATGGTGGAATATCTGTGTTTTCTCAATATCTATTTGAAAGTAGGATTTGGATGAGATCTGAGATGGCTAACTGATTATACAGATAAAAACAATTGCTTTGGCTTTTCTTCAAAGTAGCAACTACAAAAGCAGTTGTTTTTTTAAAGGATATGGGGCGGTGGATTCATCTCTCTAAGGGCCTGATCCTAGCACTCTGATTATGCAAACAGACAAAACTCAGAAGAGATTTTAGCTCTTGTATGAACTACAGGTTCAGGTCTGATGTTTACACAGGCCATGGTGTTTTCACTTCTGCTTATTATCAGCCTCTGCCGGCAGTGTAATGCTCTTCTCTTCATAGATACGTTCATATATACAGTCTGTAAACATAACGGTCTATGTAAGTTCATCTGCAATGTTTCCTAGGGCTCACCCGCATATTGGGCAGAAAAAGGAGAAGAAGGAATAATAGGTTTTCCAGGACAAAGGGTATGTTGTTCATTAAAGATGAAATTCACCCCAGGGCAGAGAGCCATCTAAAACCTGTGATATGGCTGTCAGACCAAGTCAGAGGTGAAGAAGCTATGTGTGGGAGTGGTTGTGCAACCTATCTGTGCCTAGTGGGACTGGAGAGGGAGAGGCCACCGAGGCAGGCAAAGGAAGAGGCCACTAGCCCCACACTCATGCATATGAAGTGACTAGGACCCCCTCCATATTGGGGTCTATAGCCAACACTGCAGCCTATAGCAGCTATAAAAGTCTGTGCTGAAATCCTATGACCTGTTTGCTGGTTTTGAGGGTGGATTCCATTTCTCCATCCCCTTCTTATCCTCACAAAGCCAAATTAATGGGCAAGGGAATAGTGACTGTCACCCTTATTGTTTTTATTCATATACACCCCAATAAAAAACCTAAACCTGTTTGGGTGCAAGTATCTTGTAGCACCCAATTGGTGCCGCTCCATTTCATTTGTTCTCATAGTACAGCTTCTGAAATGAACAAATATGGTGGAAAGCATAGGCAACATAAATATTTCTAAAAACACTCAGAGATCATAACATTCTTATGGTGGTTTTACAATGTCTTGCTTTGAAAGAAAGAAAGAAAGAAAGAAAGAAAGAAAGAAAGAAAGAAAGAAAGAAAGAAAATAGCCAGTTCTGTTTGTACTGTGCATCTGCTTATTAGAAAATAAGTCTATGAATTCTTATTGTTATGGTCAGTTTTTTTTAAAAGTTCAAGTGCATTGCATACATTAGCTTAGAAGTGGCAAAGATTAACAGATCTGTCAGGGTTTCACTTTATTCTGCAAATGATGTTGTATTTTCATAGGGGTTACCTGGTATCAATGGCATCCCAGGAACTGCCGGGGAAAAAGTGAGTATTTAGCACAAAAAAAAACAGATTTTGTTTCTAGCACACTGCTTTTAACATATAGAACTGACATCTTCAGATTATGGAAAAATACATGTTCTATCCTGGAAAATGACAGAGCATAATATTAATACAGTGCTATAAGTGTACACAGCACTATATAATGTATAACATGTGCCAGACAAATAACGTGCCCTACACTACAGACATTAGAACTTTAAGTGGGCATAACAGTACGTAAAAAATACATATTCAGTTAACATTTTACCAAATTACATCATAAAGGGCCAGTTTTGCACAGTATAAGTAATCCTTTAGAATATTCCATGCTTGACTTTTATATTTAGACTCACTAATTGAAAATCAAAGTGTATTCCACACATACTATAGGTATCAAATTCTGATCTCGGTTATACCTTGTAAATAAGATCAGAATATTGTCTGGACTCTCCAACTGCAATCAACTTAACTTTATGGACCAGGTGACTTCCTTGTTCTTTGGGTAATCCTAGTTATTTTAAAAGTGGGTGGTGAGGGGAATGGTCTGATAATTAAAGCCTGTATTGCCATTTAGGAATATATTTTCAGAGAGCTTTGGAAATGTATTCACAGTTCCCATCATTGCTGACATGAGTTCTGTAATTTCTTTTACACCATACTGAAATGTGTTGTCCTTTAGATAGTTTTCCTCAGATGTTGTAGAGGTCTGTGATCCATGTGCCATCTTGAATTTCTGAGCACAAACGAAAAGGAGAGAGGGGAAAAACTGAGAAAAATATTAGCTGATTCTCTATGTCCATAGAAACACGCAATAATGTCTAAAATAAAATTCTGTCATACCTGGAAGCTCTCGTGCTTTTTATTTGTGTGCAGAAATGGCTGCTTCTATCAGTGTTAGAAACTGTGCCCATAAGATGTTCAAATAAGTCTATGGCTACAGGAATAAATGGTTTCTCTATGCTTCTTGATTATGCTAAGGAATTTGGCAGCAAGGAATACCAATCCTTGTGTGAAATCCACAGCTCTTAAGCTTCTGTCAAAACGGCTAGTCTAGAAGAGAGAAAACTGTCAATAATATGTACATTAAGGGTTCTTTCCTTTTACTTAAGTAGGCTTGGTATCTGCACCCATGTCGGAATCATTTATTGACCCCTTTTATCCCTTTTTGAGTTTGAGGCCCGACAAAATTTTTAGTAAAGGGTACATTTATTTCAATGAGATGTAACTGGTAAATCATGACATCTGAAGGAATAGGTTTCCCAGTATGTTATTCACCAGCAAAAATATTTTTTTAAATTATGGTAATTGTTTGACTCCCTTGAGAGAAGGAAGAACTATAGCTCAGTCATTTCAGTGTACTTAAAGTAAGCAGTAGATAATTAGGAAACTCCTGGCTTCCTTTTTAGATCTACAGCTCCACCTAGTGTGAAAGAGATTTTACAACTATTGTATAACAGTTGTTAGTTTTCTGAAAATGTTTGACATATATTTTCATTGTGAATAATATCTTTGATCCCTGGAGGTCAGTTTGTGGTATCTTGGAGAATGTTGTGGTGTATTGCAATGCTTTAAAACTGTGTAAATGTTTTCTGAAGCCAGTTATTGAAATATCTGATCTATTCAGGAGTTCACTACACTCTTCAGTTTTACAGGCTGTATATAAAGGCTCAGATCCACAGCTAGTGTAAATTGCACAGCTTCACTACTGTCAGTGGATCCACACTGACTTATAGCAGCTGCGGCTCTGGCCACTATTTTAATGCTTTAACTTTTTAGAATTTCTGTTTTCTGGAGTACGCATGGACAGTATATCTAGAATTCAGTTCTAGAAAATGTTTTAAATAAAATATAATAGTCCTTATTTTTCTCTCCCTTACACTGAAATAAATCAGGAATAACTCCATTGAAGTCAATGGAAGTACACTGGTGTAAAACCAGTGCATGTGAGAGGAGATGTAAGCCTAGTATTTTCATATGCACAGCTCCATCAGCTGAAATGTACACTAATTGAATACGATATATTGCATCTGACACAAACTTCAGATTTAAGCCACTTCACACGTGTGCCAGAAGGCTGGTATTGGCAAGTCCTGGAGGTGTCATTGTCTCAGTTAAAAGAATAAATCGTTCAATGAATTAAAATGCTCTACAGCAGGGATTGGCAACCTTTGGTACGCAGCCCATCAGAAAAATCCACAAGCGGACTGGGACAGTTTGTTTACCTGCAGCGTCCGCAGGTTCAGCTGATCACAGCTCCCACCGGCCGCGTTTCACCATTCCAGGCCAATGGGGGCTGTGGGAAGCAGCGGCCAGCATATCCCTCGGCCCGCGTTGTTTCCCGCAGCCCCCATTGGCCTGAAACAGTGAGCTACAGCCAGTGCTATCTGCAATCAGCCGAACCTGTGGACACTGCAGGTAAACAAACCGGCTCAGCCTGCCAGCGGATTTGGTTGCTGATCCCTGCTCTATAGAGAGATGTTTATGTGATAAAACATTCTTACAGATATTGGTAGTTTAATTAAGTTATCTGCAACATTAGTGCATTTTGTATTGCAGTAGCACCTAGAGGCCCCAGCCCCAGGATGCTTGGTACTATATAAACACATAATAAAGAAACAATTCCTGCCCTCAAGAGCTCACAACCTAAGTAGAACTATTACTTTATTATAACAATGACATCTCTAGTGAAGCTCATTAGTATATTCTAGACAAGTTTCTCTAGCTGACTGACATCTGGGGGAAACCCCACTGTGCTGCAGAATAAAAGAGGCACTGTGTGTGTGCATTGTCTTCATGACACTATCTCCAAGGACTAGAGAGGATGGACCATTTGCCTTCTCCTTACCCTTCTTTCCATCAATCCAGAATGCAGGTTCCCATCTCAAGATCTCCTGAGAGCTCAACAGCTTCATTACCTGCCCATTCTGTATTCCTCCAACCAGGCTATGCGCCAGGGCTGCACCAAGGCTAGGATTTGACCCAATATGCAAAATATATAACAGAAAAAAACTGAAAGGTAGAACTAAATTATTAATGCCAAGAGTAAATCCTGAGGGTGACAAAATTCTCAGCTTTGCTGCATGGTTCACACACCTTAACTATGTTAGAGGAAACCACCATTCTCATGCTTTTAAAATGACTGCTGTAACAGATTAAAATAATGGCAACAAGCTGGCCTGTTGAAAAATCCTGTAACAAAATATCTTCATTCTTTGTCTGATTTAGAAAAGGGCAACCATTTTGATATATATTTCAGGGTTTTCAAGGATTTGATGGCATGCCAGGCAGCAGTGGTCCTAAAGGAATGAAGGTACTTTTTTACTTTCCTGCATTAAAAGTGAATTTAATTGGTCAGAATTAGTAAACCAGACATAATTTTGCTTACGTTGTGTCTGTTCATTAGAATAAAAATATAAATGTTTGTTGCCATAATTGACTAGGCAGTTGTCTATGCTGCTTGGTTGTCTGTCAGTAACCAGATACTTCAGAGGAAGGTGTAAAAATTCACAAAATGTGCTTAACTGACACTGTATTATAGGGAGGGGACAGAGGGTGAATATTTTCCTTGTCCCCAACTGATGAAGAGAGCGGATGAGTGGGAAAATATGGATGAATGAGGAAAAAGTAGAATGAGGATAACAATTAGGAGAACCAGTGGAGAGATGGTGTGAATTAAGAGAAATACAAGGCTTTTGCTGGCAACTTGGGGCCAGATGTTATAGGTATTTAGTGCCTAGAAATGAAGAGTACTTATGCAGGTTAAGTGCCTAATTCCCATTGAAATCAAAATCATTGTGAGTTTGAACATTCTATTAGGTGCCTATCTGCTGCTAATGTGCCTAAATATTTTTGAAAATCTGGTCCTTTGTACAACGGACCCACATGCTCAAATAGTCCCTCACCGCACAATGGCGCAGGCACACGCTGAGTATGTATCTGACGCTTCATTATCTATTTATACAGGGAGAGCAGGGTGAGAGAGGGTTTCAAGGACCACCTGTTTATACTCCGTTTGCAAGGAAAGGTATGTCTTCATTGCTCTGAATACTTGTGATGCTGATAGCTCATCCTTGTTTTTCCATCTTCCCCCACAGCAAAAGCATGAAATGCAGAGAACTCTGTTCCTTTAGTAAAGCGAGTCGGTATATGTGTTACTCATCTCAAACAATAGTGTACAAACTCCCTAATAGTGTAAAGTTATCTTATTTTCAGGGAAGTTACCTTAGTCCTGATCCCTCTTTGGCCTTGTCTTCACTCAGGAAAAAAGGTGTGTTCTTAGCTCGAGTTAGCTATCTCACAGTGAAGTTAGTAGTTTTCGCACAGGTAAGCAGGCTGGGTTAAAGATGCTAGCCTAGTCTTTAACTCAACTCACGTTAGCACTCCTCTTTTTCCCCTAGTGAAGACAAAGCCTTGAGATCTAAGAAAATGCCAACAAGTATTTTTGTGACATTTATATGCAGTAATGGACAATTTAACAAAAAAAAAAATCACTGGTAACCTGACAGGTCAGGTGAGCCACAGACTGATGTGAAATCAATATTCCAGACTGTTAAAATACAACTGATGGGTGTACTTGAAGACCAGCCAAAAGAAACAGATTATTTTTTCCACAACCAGAGCTTTAAACTAAATGTTCAGAAAGATTCCTGCAGTCTGGGCTCCTAAATGAGCTTAATCAAGAGCTTATCTGATGCATCCCAAGGGATCCCAGGGTTGTGGAGTACCTCGCTACTACCTGCCCTTAGCATGAGGAAGCCTTGTCTGTACCAGCCACGGGTCACCACCAGCCACAAGTAGCACAAGCACTTCCCTCGCAGCTCATGTGGGCTCCACTGTCCCTCTGCAGGTTAGCGATAGGCACATTCCAACCCCAAGTCCTCCACACAACTCACTGGAATACCCAGCACCTGATCCACTCACAGAACTGCACATCTTCTGCTCCCTAAGGAACAGTACCCCACAGTTTACCAGTTATACTGTACAGCACAGCTCCCCATAACTCACAGCACTTAGAAAAAGCAGTTATATGTTTATTTAACAAAGAATAGCAATTCATATGATAGCAAGCAGAAGTATTGGAAACAAAAGGTTACATCTAAAGTAAAGCCATAACATGCATACTAGAGCCAAACTTAACAAATAGGACGTTATTATGTCATAAGAGCAAAATCCTTCCAGCATATTACAGCCAAGCTGTGATCATCTGTTCATGAAACAAACCCACTATTAGCTTACTTATAGGTGAAAAGATACTATGGTGTACCGTAAAAAACCCTGATATAATAAAACAGTCCTTTGATCTTTATTCATAAACTGGACATCCTCCTGCTGTGTATTCCTTCCTGTAGATATTGTGACCTCTTGTTAAATTCTTAATCTTGATTAGTTGGTGGCTTAGTTTGTAGATAGGTTTCATTGTGATATATACAATACTTAACTGGTAGATAATCAGGCAGATAGGAATGTCTGAAAGGAACATGTTTCTCACCAGAGGCGGGGGGTGTGTGTGTGTGTGTGTGTGTGTGTGTGTGTGGAAATGCAGGGTCATGTGCTCTCCCTGATTTCTGCCTTCCATTTTCAACAGCTTCTACACAGATGTTTTCAAACTGGGGGAGGAGGAGGCGTGTGAAGGGACATTGGGGTGGGGAGCAACAATGCCAGGCCGCTCAGCCCAGCACCGCTGGTGGAGCTTGAGGAGGGACTGGCACCTCCACCCCCTGACTCATCTCAGCGGCAGGGCTCGAGGGAGAAGTGCCACTTCCATCCCCAACTTACCTCAGCAGCGGGGCCAGGCTGGCGCCGCACAGTGTGACTTGGGGAAGGAGCGCCATCTCCACCCCCTGACTCACCTCACAGGCTGGGTTGCCCACTTAGGGGAGTCAGGGAGTGGAGGTGGGACTCCCTCCCCAAGCCACCTGTCATAGCCACTCCCCCACCCCCCCCGAACCTTCCTCTATGCCCCGCTAGCAGGATGTGCTCCACAGTTTGAAAACCTCTGTTCTAGATCCAGAGATGATGCATGGGGCGGTCACATGCCCCCCAAAACCTTTGAATTGTGCCCCCCACTATCAACAGTTACGCATCACCTCTGTCTCTCACTGTTATATTTGAACCCAGCAGAGAAGGAGATAGATAGATAGAGACATAGGGAGCTGATAGAAACACAACTCTCTACTGTGCTCACTTTATTTTTCTGGCAGCAAAACTGGAGCTAACACAAAAGTGAAGCTCTGCACTGCGGAGGCTTTGCACATATAAACATTTTTCCACCCTCCTTTAAAAAAAACCTTCCCAAATACATATACATTCTTGTTTACATGGTTAACATGAAACACTATATAACCTCTGTCATGAACATGCAGCTAAGGGTAGCATAAAATCCCTCCTTTACCTGTAAAGGGTTAAGAAGCTCAAGTAACCTGGTTGGCACCTGACGAAAAGGACCAATAAGGGGAGAAGATACTTTCAAATCTGTGGAGGGAGGTTTCTCGTTTGTGCTTCTTTGTGCTCTCTTTGTTGTTCTCTCCGGGACAGAGAGGGACCAGGGCAGGAAAAATACATCTCCTAAAGCCATATCTGAAATAAGCATCTAAGATTACAAATTGTAAGTAATAGCAAGGAAATGCATTATCTTTTGTTTTAGCTTGTGAATTGTCCCTATGCTAAGAGGGAGATTTATTCCGGTTTGTGTAACTTTAAGGTTTTGCCTAGAGGAGAATCCTCGGTGCTTTAAATCTTATTGCCCTGTAAAATTACCTTCCATCCTGATTTTACAGAGGTGCTTCTTTTACTTTTTTTCTTTATAATAAAATTCTGTTTTTGAGAACCTGATTGGTTTTTAGTGTCCGAAAAACCTCAGGGTCTGGTCTGTGCTCACCTTGTTTACCTATTAGGTTGGTATATTATTCTCCCTCCTCCCCAGAAAGGAGTTAAAGGGGCTTGGAGGGATATTTTGGGGAAACGGGAACTCCAAGTGGTCCTTTTCCTGAATCTTTGTCTAACTCACTTGGTGGTGGCAGCATACCGTCCAAGGACAAGGAAGAATTTGTGCCTTGGGGAAGTTGTTAACTTAAGCTGGTAGAAATAAGCTTAGGGGATCTTTCATGTGGGCCCCCACATATGTACCCTAGAGTTCAGAGTGGAGAGAGAACCCTGACAACCTCACTAAAAGTTGTAAGTGGACTATCCCAGACTCCCAAATTACAAGGAGTTATTCTGTCCTGGAATAGCAGCTCACTGAGTAAACGATTTATAAGTTCAGGGACAAAACCGTTTTTTGCACTGTGATGGGCTGTACTGGGCCTTTTGAGGCCCCCTGCTGGAAGCCTGTGGTCCTACCACACCCTGCCCCAGAAAAGGAACAGTAAAGGTGCATCCTCCAGACCTGCCTTGAAAGGCTGTCTGTAAGCAGTCAATCAGATCTCAACAGGCTCAGATGAAAGGAGATGCAAGGCCTGAGCAAGTCAGTTCCTGACTGGGACCAGAAGGATGAGGAAGGACTGGAAGGCTGTGAGACTCTCCAGGTGCGGAGGCCTGGAAGAGATCCTGCTCAAGCAGGGAATAGACAGAACTTCAGCCCTGAGGTAAGGGTGAAGAGGAAGCAGCAACATGGGAAGTGGTGCAGGGAATAGCAGCAGCACGTGACTGCTATGTATTGGGTCCCTGGGTCAGGACCTGGAGTAGTGGGTGGGCTAGGGTCTCACCACCACCCACTGGCAGAGTGGCCAATGCCCCTAGAAGAGTAAAAGTTTCATTTAGAAGCCCAAGTGAAGGGCAGGACTTAAAGGGCACTGCTCTATAAACAGGGCAGGGATGGATTTAAAATTAGCCCAGAAGGGGCTGAGAACTGAGCCCAGACACAGGGCTGCTGACATTACCAAGGGCACAAGGACAGGCCCAGTTGGACCTTTTACCCCAGAAAGGGTTTGTTAGTTCATGCATTTGACTGTGTGACTTGGCCAGAGGGCTGAGCCACTGAAGACCCGCCTGACGAGGACAGCAGCCAACAGGGGGCACTGTGAGAAGAAAGAGTTCAGGTTTGCACCCAGCTGACAGGAGGCACTCATGAGAGGTGAGTGCACACCATCACATGCACCTGTTTGGAATAACATAGGTATGGTAGTGCAGCGGTGTCCTGAACAACAAGAACAGTTGGTAGTGAGGAATCAAGTGGATCTTGTAACAAAATTTCTCCCAGTAAGTCATTGAAAGTATGACTTGTAAGAGAAGGAGGTTCAATTGGAGGAACAGAAAGTCCTACTGGAACATCCCTGGACTTCAATACTTGTTGAGGCTGCAACTGGTCCATATGTCATTTCCACAATATACCATCAGATAGTTTTGCCACAAACAAAAAAGGTCCTATGCACTTTAGAATTCCTCAAGTACCCATTTCACTCCACAGTGATAGTTGCGAATCCACAAAGTCTCCAACTTGAAAAGAACGATGACATGTCTCATGTCATCATTCAATTTGCATAGCTTGGTATTTATCTGCACATGAGGCAACATCAAGACACAGCAGGTCCCAACAAGTACACAAAGATTGCTTCAAGAAAAGAGTTACAGGTGACTCCTGGGTAGTAGCTCATCATGTGCTCCTGCAGACAGGCAAGAAATTGTCCAGTTTCTGCTGATGACTCAAAACAGACTTGTTCGCTATCAAGGCATGCTTAAGTGTCTGTGCAAAGTGTTCCACTAGTCCGTTTGTAGCAGGATGGTATGGATCTGAACATATGTGCTGAATTCCATTGGAAACTAGGAACCTCTGAAGTTCTTCGAACAGAATTGAGGCCCATTGTGAGGGTAAACCAAATTGGTTAAAAAAGATACAAAGCACTGGTAGCACTAGACACACATGGGATAGAAATCCTGCTTCTCCAAATGTTGTACTTGGGCCCAGCAGAGAAGGAGATGGGCACAGAAGGAGACGATAAAAAGCACAGCTGTACAGTTTGTGCTTTGCTTGCTTTATTCTTCTGGCAGCAAAGCGAAAACTAACATGAAAGTGAGGCTTTTCGGTGGGAGGGGCAGTGGTCAAACATTTGAAGGAACAGGACATCACAGTCACCTCTTGGTGACCTACTTTAATTCACAGCCCTAAAGAACATAATTTCCAGTATAGGTACAGAACTCCTTAAATATTATTCTTACATACATTTCAGAATGTCATGATCACTAGTGTGTTACTGGCTCTCAGGAGAGACCTCACATGCCACATTTTAGTGAATTGTTATGCATATTACTGATCCCCCTGTAAAATTCTGTGCACCTCATGTGCCCTCTCCCAGTTGGTATCAAGAGGTTCCTGGATCACATCTGCACAATGTGTTAGTTCTCACATAAGGGATGTAAATTCCAGTTGCACACTAACTGGCCCAATGTGAACCCTGCTGATGTGCACTAAAAGTTAATGTACAATCAAACAGTACTACTATATTAACACCAACTAGGAAACTTTTAGTGTGCACCAGCAGGGTCCACACAGGCAAGTTAGTGCACAACACTCTACTGTGCACTAGAATTTACACCGCTTTGGTATGGACCAAAGCACCATATAGACAAGTTGCAACCAGTTGTTTGTTTGTTTTGGCTGCGCCCCCAAAACCATCTTAAAAACATCTTTTCATCCTGGAAAGGTACCCTGACAATCCTTGCATGACTAAATACTGGTCTGAATGAAGAAAGTTGGGATTTTGCCATTGACATTGATGGGACCAGGGTTTGGGCATTTGAGCATGCAGCTTTGGACTGTACTGAGGGGTTCTGTCTCTACTAAACTTACAGTCATTTCAGAGATCCATGTTATAACATAGTTTGGTCCAGCCCAGAGCTCAGTGTGGCTGGGATACACAGCAGAGCTATGCAGCTGTTGAAACTTTAAATGCAGATTTATTTTTCTTAACCTTTGTATTTTCTTTAAAACGATAACTTTCTGTTAATACTAACTTTAATAGGGCAATTCAGATATTATGATGTAACTTTTAATAGTGCTAATTTTAAATATTTTGTTCTGCAAACCCATCTTCTTCTTAAACGTTTCTGCCTGACAAATTACAGGTATTTGTGTGTGGATCTTGTGCTGCTGTGAATACTGCAGCTTTCTGGAATGTGTCACCAAATGAAGTAGCTGAATATTCTAATTTAGCTTTCAAGATTGACAGTTGGCTGAACAATCTAGAACATGCAGTGCTACTTGTGTGTGTCACAAAGATCAGCAGACTAACCTGTATTCTTGGGGATGGGGATGTGTTTCAGGAGTAACAGGTGATCCAGGATTGCCAGGTGTTCCTGGGCTTGCAGGAGACCCAGGGTACCAAGGAGATCCCGGCCTTCCTGGTCTTCCTGGATCGTCAGATGGTTTTCCTGGTAATATTCTGATATTTTATGATCTAAATATTGACTCACAACAATCCGCTGTGCTCCTATTTTAGTCAGAATTATTTTGGGAACAGGGGCAGGAATACATATGGAGCACAGGGTCCTGAAAGAGGCAGTGTGGTATAGTGAATAAGGAACTGAACTGGTAATCAGGAGACCTGGATTCCATTCCGGTTTCTGCCACTGACTTCTGGTGCGACTTTGGGCAAGTCACTTGCAAACAGGGGTAATGATACCAACCACCTTGGTAACATGCTTTGAATTGCTCAGATGAAAAGTGGTATTATCACTATATTCAGAATACCTGCATTGTTTCCTCACATGGTGGAAGTAGTTATGCCTACTTTCCCTCTATAACCTAGCATGCCTAGCCTCTTAATCTGAGAGCATGTTTGAGAGATCATTCTCAATTTCTTGGGTGATGTGTTCCCATTTCAGATGGCTCTGAAAGAAGAGGTTTACGTGGAGAAACGGGTGCCAAAGGTTTTAGGGGAGAACCAGGTTTTCCAGCAACTCAGCCAGGCCCACCAGGTAGTGATGGTAAACCAGGACTTCAAGGATTCCATGGCCCACCTGGTCCTCCAGGAACTGCAGGTAAGTGGCTAGAGATGCTGCCAGGCCGTAAGGTCTTTGGAAAATGAACAGGTTTAATTTTAGGGAATCAGAAATGTTGTTGTTTGATCATTTTCTAACAAGGCTGCTGGCATGTCAAGTTAATAGGTCAGATTGGGAGAGGAATGGGCATTCAATGATAGAAGCATAGTGTGGAGGAGAGTAAGTGATTGTATGCACGTGGGCAGGAGGGAGGGTGCCAAAAGGACAAAGAAACACAGGAAGAAAGATGTGTTCACCTGATTTTTCAAACATTCATAACAAACCCTGGAACACACATCTGGTTGGTTTGTTTTGTGGTTTTTCTCAGGGTTTGGATTTTTCAGCAGAGAAATTTTGCATAGCTCAAGTTTTGAGCAACGGGCATCCACCATTGCTAAGGTTCCTTTTGTTCCTGATGTATTTTAAATAGTTGTGTCCATAGTTAAGTATGAAGGTGGCAAAAATGGAATGAGCGATTGGTCTAGATCTGCATTTGACAGGAAGGGGTGCAGCCTTCTAGCCGGCCAAAGATTTTAAAAAATGCTGACGCTGATCATTATTTAGTTGTCTAGGAGCAGTGAGGAATCCAATAGAGGGCCCTGGGACTTTCAGCCACAATCACAGAGCTGATTCCTTTGATGAAAAGCAAACTGCTAGCTCCATCTACCTTCTTGATATTTCCTTTTTTCTATCAACGTCACTTCTTCCATGCCTGGGTTACATTTTAGCTAGCAGCTGTTCATCCAGGCGCTATTCACTCAGGTACTGGGACAGTTTTGTCAGGGTTCTGGATATCATTTAGATATTGCTGGTCAGTGGAGCTGGAACAATTTTTATAGTGGGGGTGCTGAAGGGAGAAGCCATGTCTTTGGGTTGTTGTTACTACTTCAAGCCAAGGAGTGCACCAGTACACCCAGTTCCAGCACCTATGTTACTGGTTCTATGTTGAAAACAGTAGTATCTCACCATATTCTCAAACTTCTGTACTGGTGCCCCTTTCACATAGCAAGCCTCTGAGTGCGACCCCCCCCCTCATAAATTAAAACACTTTTTTATATATTTAACACCATTATAAATGCTGGAGGCAAAGCGGGGTTTGGGGTGGAGGCTGACAGCTCGCGACCCCCTGTGTAATAACCTCGTGACCCCCTGAGGGGTCCCGACCCCCAGTTTGAGAACCCCTACTCTAGAGGTCTTATGTGTACACTGACCATGAAGAATTTGTGATTTCTCGTTGTGAAGACATCAGGGAAAAGGTGCCTGTTTTAACTCTTTGTGATCTACCTGAGAAGAATGGTCTAAGACAGTTGATTTCAATTCTGTCCAATCCCACTATGTCTCTGCTTAATGAGCAGTATCTAATGATCAATCATGTTGAAAGATAACCATGCTAATACTGCTAGATGTTTTGGTATCTCTCCATGGCTAAAAGAAAATAATCGAGCAGTCCGGTCTAGGATGTGAACATAAAAACATGGCTTTAAATATTTTTTTTAACTTTCACTGATGAAAGGATTGTGGACTAGATCCTGGCTTGTGATACAGTAGACCATTTCACATAGGTACTATAAAACTGTCCTAAGTAGTCTGCTGAGTGTTCCCCTAACATGGAATAGCTACTTCATCAAAGCATCCTCACCCCCAAAATAGGAGGAGGGTCTGGAATGCTGGTAGGGCCAGAGTGTGATGTCCTCTCAGCCAGCCAGTGAAATTTGGAGCAGTGTTGAAGCTGCTCCAAGTTATACCATGGGTTGAAACAGACCATGGCAATCCCAGAGATTAGGTGGGGGAGAATGTAAAGGATTATGAACCAGATAGCTTAAAGTCACCTTTCCACTGAACCAAGCAAAACTCTGGCACAGCTGGGGACATAGGCTTATGCATTGACTGAATTTACAGAGTAAACCCATGCAGTAAATAGGCTGTCATTAATATACCATGGAATTGTAAATTTTAAGAATTTAGAAATGTTTTAGATGTACTATATTATGTCAAATGTGGTACAGCCAATACTGCATGTCAATACTGCAGTTATTTACTAACAGAATTGCAGTAGCATGTCTGAGCCTCAGAACCTATTGTACTCGGTGCTGTAAAAATACAGAACAAAAAGGCTGTCCCTGCCCCAAAGAGTTTACAGTCTAAGCATAAGATGAGAAAAAACAGGTAGATACAGACAGACAAGACAGCACAAGGAACCAGTGAGACAATACTGATCAATATAATAGGCAGGGGCCCCAGTACAACAGCTGCATAACCATTGTCAGGTTTTTTTATAGACATCGTGGCAAAGAATCTTAAGGAGGACAATGAGGTGGCTTTGTGGTTGCTTACAGGGCACACACCCCAAGTGTGAGGGTTAGTTTTACATTTGTTGTGATGGGGAAGGGAGATGCAAAGCAATGAGCTAGCAAAATTATCATGTTTTGAATGGATACAAGCAAGGGCTGTGTTTAGGCTGAGTTTAAGCTGACAGATGGGCATCCCAGTGGCAATGTCACATAGACAAGCCAGTACTTTTTAGTTTGGAAAGAAAAAGACCGATCTGGAATGGAGAGGCACCTGAGAGTCATCAGCATAAAGTTGATGATTGAATTTGTGTTTGTGCCTGAGATGGCCCTCTCCATCTTGTCCCTGGGCAAAGGAGGGAACTCTATGGAGGGAGAATAAGGAGGAATCTCCAAAGGACACACTGAAGGAGCAGTTAGAGAGGTAGGAAGTGAACCAGGAGAGAACTGTGTCACGAGACCTGAGGAAAGACAGATTTCAAGAAAAGTATGGCCGATGGTGTCAAAGGCAGCTGACAGGTAAAGGATTATGAGAATAGAGTATCTGGTTAGGAAGAGGTCTTTAGAGACTTTGGTGAGAGCAGTTTCAGTGCAGTGCAAGAGACAGAAGCCCAACTGGAGAGGGTCTAGGATGGAATAGGAGGAGAAGAATTCCAGACAGCAATTGTAAAATTATGTTCTATGACAGGGGTGGGCAAACTTTTTGGCCTGAGGGCCACACCAGGAAACAGAAATTGTATGGCAGGCCATGAATGCTCACAAAATTGGGGTTGGGGTACGGGAGGGTGTGAGGGCTCTGCTTGGGGATGTGGGCTCTGGGGATGAGGAGTTTGGGATGTAAGAGGGTGCTTTGGGATGGGACCGAAGGGTTCGGAGGGCAGGAGGGGGATCAGGACTGGGGCGTGGGTCCAGGAAGGGGTGCAGGTTTTGGCTGGGGGTGCGGGCTCTGGGCTGGGGCTGTGGATGAGAGGTTTGGGCTACAGGAGGGTGCTCCGGACTGGGATCAAGGGGTTTGGAGAGTGGGAAGGGGATCAGGGCTGGGGCAGGGGGTTGAGGCGTGGGGAGAGGCTCAGGGGTGCAGGATCCGAGCGGCACTTACCTCAAGTGGTTTCTTGAGACCCAAAGTAGAGAGGGAGGTGAGGGTGGGAGAAGGGATGGGGTTAAGGAGGAAGTCCAAGGTGGTGAAAAGATGGCTGGGACTGCAGCTGCAGGACTCAGTTAGGTTTGAGAAATAGAGCTGCTTTGCTAGGAAAATGGCAGAGCTGAAGAAGGAAAGAACAAACGTGCAGTGGAAGAAGTCAACCTGGTCTCGGGATTTCTGCCAGAGACACACTGCAGCAAAAGAGCAGAAGCAGAGGAAGCAGGTGTTAGGGGTGAGCCTAGGCTGGGGATGGACAAGGCAGACACTGAGAGAGAGTGGCAAAAGAGAGTGAAAGAGTGGGAACAATTGAGAGAATCAACAACCATATCAATGGAAGACAGAGCAGAGGAAAAGTCGTTGACGTTGATAGTCTGGAAGTCATCAAAGAACCAGGTGGTCAGGCATGGTGGGGTGGGAGGGAAACAGGCAGTATCGAGAGAGACCAGTGATGGTCAGAGCAGGCCAGTTGAGCAATAGAGAGGTTAGCAAGCAGTGCTTGGAAAAGACCATGTCAAGTAAATGGCAATTTTGGTGAGTATGAGAGTTGAACCAGGGCTGCGTATCAAATGAGAAGGTAAGGGTGAGGAGATGGGAGGCTAAGGGGGGGGTGGGGGAATGAGTCACCAACATTGTAGTTGAAGTCACCAAGGAGGAGGGGGAACATTGTGAAGACAGAGAGCCAGGATTAAAAATCAGAAAGAAAGGCTGATGGGGAGGAGTTGGGTGGATGGTAGATGACAGGAACATGCAGGGAGAGAGAAGAGTCAGATGCAGTGGTGCTCAAAACAGGATAAAGAATGGAAAGGAGGGCAGGAAGGGTAAATATACACGACATTAATGCTATATTTCAAATGCATTAACCTCCATAGGCTATCTTTTTGGACTGAAGGGACGCCAGGGGGATCCAGGTGAGGCAGGCAGCCAAGGTTTCCCTGGGTTCCGAGGACAAAAAGGATTGAAAGGTAAGACGTTACAAATAGTGGGCCAAATCTGGAGGTCCTTATTCATCCAAAACGTTCGTTGTGCTCAGTGTGAGTTTTGCCTGAGCATGATCTGAACTAGGACTGCAGAATTTGACCTAGTGCTAACACAATAAGAAAAATATCTCATGGGGCTATTTCTTTTACCCAAAAGCACTTTTTAAATATACTTGTGTCTTCATTAGGGATCAATCCTGGTCCCACTACCGTAAATTGGAGTTTTGTCATCAACTTCAACAGGGCCATGAACCCCAATGTATTAAAGTTATCTCGCCTACGATTTCTCATAATAAATTCTTCCAAATGTTTGTTTTCAATGAGCTTCTGTGTTTTCCTCCCTCCCACATTTCTGCAGGTGAAACAGGGGACTGTAAATGTATTGAAAGTGAGGAAGCCAGACGGGGTCCTGCTGGTCTACCCGGTCCGCCAGGTTTTCCAGGCCCAACTGGACTTCCTGGACGGAAAGGAGATGTTGGAGATCAAGGTCAGCATGGTCTTCCAGGTTTCTCTGGTGAAAATGTAAGTTATTTATCTCTTTAATCCATTTTTTTCAGAGACATACTAGACTTGTCAGGAAAAAGAATGTCCTTAAAATTGCTTGTTTTCACTGCAACTTTTCTTCAGTATTCTTCATATTTTTGCTTTAAATACACTGCTCTACAGCCAAAATGCTTCTGAAATAAATGTAGTCAAACTTTACTAATACAAGAGACAAGCCAAGAAGTGCCAAGTAGACATTGAATAGGACTAAACTATGTACATAATAGTTTTTTGCCTTTTGTTTCATAATAAATTTTATTTATATAACCCTTTTGCTGATTTTTAAAGTGTTACATAAACAGGACAGGTGAAATATTATCATGTAAAGCAACCATAAACACATGAAAAGACCTAGGTTTACAATTTATGATTAAAACTCTACTATCTACACAATATACATAGACATAAAATGTAAAAACTTAAATATCTTAGAAACAGTGGCCAATCAGTTGTTTTAATTGTCATATTTGAATTCAGCACATCAAAATACATAATAAATAGCACATTTTATCTCTGAAGCAGACGACTTCTCAAAAATTGTAGACCAGTGATATTGATGAAAAAACAAATGTTTTTCATGAAAATGGATTTTTTGGCAAATCAAATCATTGTTCATCAAAAAATGTTTCAAAGAATTTTTTTCAACCAACTCTAATAAATCCATTGCTAGCTGAAAAGATGATGATAATGCCAGTAGATGTGGGCTTTAATGTTGTTTCTAACAAAATACATGTGTCTAACTGCTGAATTGTGAGGATCTTATTTATGCTATATTATGTCTTCTTAAAAGCCACAAATCAATAATTTTGTACTGTTGATAAAATAACTACCTTACCAACAATCGTTTAAGAACATAACATAAGAACGGCCATACTGGGTCAGACCAAAGGTTCATCTAACCAAGTATCCTGTGTTCTGACTGGCCAGGTGCCCCAGAGGGAATGAACAGAACAGGTAATCATCAAGTGATCCATCCCCTGTCACCCATTCCCAGATTCTGGCAAACAGAGGCTAGGGACACCATCCCTGCCCATCCTGGCTAATAGCCATTGATGGACCTATCCTCCATGAATTTATCTAGTTCTTTTTTTAACCTTGTTATAGTCTTGGCCTTCACAACATCCTCTGGCAAAGAATTCCACAAGTTGACTGTGTGTTGTGTGAAGAAATACTTCCTTTTGTTTGTTTTAAACCTGCTGCCTATTCATTTCATTTGGTGACTTCTAGTTCTTGTGTTATGAGAAGGAGTAAACAACACTTCCTTATCTGTTTTAATAACCACTTCTGGATTACAGTGTTCTACATAAAATCAGAATTGGGCTTTGTGAACTGGATCCTCAATGAGACTGAGACTCTTGTTTTAGCAATGGATTTTTTGTAGAGCTGGTTAAAAATATAGTTTATTTTAACAAAAAATTCAAAGAAAATGATAATTTTTCATTTGTATCTAATTTTTAATGGAATTTGTCAGGCTTTTGATAGAAAACTAAAACCCAACCAAAACTTTTTTTTGTTTTACAACAACTGAAAACAAAAATTTGGCTTGGTTATTGGTTGTCCTAAACAAAACATAACAAAATTGGCTTTTTTTTTAGTCTTCTTCAAAAAATTTCTTTATAAGAAAATTTCCACGCCTCAAAACATGTTTTTGACTAAAATATTTTCAACCAGTTATAGGAGTTTGCCCAAAGTTTTACAAGTAATATTTCTCTTTTATAACTGAAGATCTTCAATAACTTTGGTCCAGACTTTACTTTCAGTTGCAACAAAGTCAGGAGTAACTCCATAATTCATTGGACATATTCAGTCAATTATATTGAATGACCCTGAATTTGACCCAAAGTGACTGAAGATGTTGAGCATGAAAGAAAGAGAAACATTAGCTGTAAAACTTTGGGCAGGCACCTAACTCTAAAATACATTATTTACAATCTTTCAAAGCAAAAAATAGAAAAGTTAAAATCACTTCACTAATATAGTGCAGTTACTCCAGACTTACAACCATTTAACTGAGGTCAGAATTTGGCCTCACATTAGATTCCAGAGCTTCCTTTGCCTTTAAAAAAGAACATCTGAAATACACATCTCTACACTGGTATCTAAGGGCTTGTCTGTACAAATGCTTAGTTCCTGGCAAGCTAGGGTCTAAATCTACCCTGTACTAACTTTCCACACATTAAGTATCCAGGTTGACCCTGCTGCCATGCTCTAAAGTTCCATAGTGCACTTTGATCTATTCCCATTTGAAAGTGGGGTAGATCTAAGCACACTATGGAACTTCTAGGGTAGCATGGGGTAGATTTAGACGAGAGCTTGCCATGAACTAAGTGTTTGTGTAGACAGGCCCTAAGACATCACTTTGCTGACCATACATTTAAATGCAGCTTGTAAATATTAGTTGACAAATCAACTTCTATATATCATAGATTTGGTCTACACAAGACTTTATGGAAGTGTGAATCTGTACGTTTCACATATTCAGCAACAGAGAAATAGTTTCCATGTGTACTTTGGAGCCAAGAACAACTTGGCTTCATGTCATACCGAAGGAGAACTACACAAAGAGACAGAACTAGGGCTGCAAAAGGGTACTATGCTCTAGTAATGGATTTGGAGCATGAGTCTTCTAAGCAAAATTAAAATGGAACGACAATTTACTTCATATTCTGTGTACCCTGGCACAAAGTCCCTGGGGCTGAAATCGCCATAGCCACCATGCTGGATGAACTTCCTTGGGATGGGCTTTGGTGCCCAGACCATTGAATTGCAGCTTCAGATGGGTACCAGGATGGTGTTGACTCCTGACCTGATCTTGGAAGGCCCTATAGTTTAGGGTAAAATAGAATCTAGCTGCTAAGCATGCTTATAGAAATAAGAATGGAAGTTGTTGAAGTTGTAACGGCAAGTATTTAATAATATATTTATTAAAAATAGACTTGGTTACAGGACTTAAGGAATTTAAGTGTTAAAAGCTTAGAGTGAGGCCTAGTAGAAGTTGGCAGTGGGTATAAGATAGCACAAGTATCATGTGCTTGGCTGAAAGCTATAGAATGATACCAGCTTGAACTAAGGTTATAGAAGTTAGCAGTACATATCTTGTGATAGTTTACCAGTGCATTTGGTGATAAACAGGTAAACCACAAACAAACAAATGGTAGCATCTTAGAGACTTTTTGTAGTAAGAACTAACCACATTGATATATCAAAACTATTGGGAAAGGGACTGACGCAAATGGTTGGGTTAACTGTCAGAAATGTAATTATAATCAGCCGGAACACTGCATATGGACATTCAGAACTCTAAAATTGGTCTGCCAGAGTACTAAATGTGAATAGGGGGCTGAGTGCTGACTTGATCAGGTATGGTCCTGGATGTATGTGAGTGGAATGGGAAAAGACGTATAACAGGTTGTTAGACAAATCCTAACTGGGACACCAGGATGACGACATGGGGCAACTGAGTAGGAAGCCTGGCCCAAATCCTTCCTCTTGGGGTGATCTTCACTTACTTTTTCTTTTATCTTTGTTTCTAATGGTTTCCATAAGGTAGTAAGTATGAACAATGCAGGAAACCACTTTCCTGTACTTCTCGTTCTTATAATGATTTTTCCTATTATTTCAATTACATTTGTCTGTATTAATGAAAGCTGATAACGTTTCTGGGTGTGCTTCACCAATTTCATCTTCTTAATTAACTCTAAGTAGCTGCCTGAATAAAGAACCTGTTATTTGTGACAGATGCACTTTGCACCCTAGATTAATCCTAGGCTCCAATGGTTTTGTATTCAGGATAAAGGACCAGGAATCAGGAAATCTGGGTTTTATTCTCAGTTCTGCCACAGATTTTCTGTGTGACCTAAGGCAAGTCATTTAACCTCCCTATGCCTCAGTCTCCTCACCTGTTAAATGTGGAAGATAATACTTCTCTACATCACACAGGTGTTGTGAGGCCCTCACATAGTATGATGCTGAGCAGAAGAAAAATGCCCAGAAATAAATAAAAATAAATTCTGAGTTTTGTTTTCCTACTCCAGGAATTGCTTGCAGAATTTACCTTACTTCCCACTATAAGTAATTTGGCGTATTCCCTCAGTAGACTTTGCCCCTCCATTGGAGTCCCTGGCAGTTGTAAAGCTGCCATTATCCCTCAGAATCCTGCATATAATGTAGATAGTGGTATTTCCACCTACCCTCCTTCTTGATGAAGCCTCCCTGGGGTTATGGGGCCCAGCACATGTACATGGCACTTCCCTGCACCAGCAGGAACAAATCTGGACCACTATTACACCTCTACCCCGATATAACGCTGTCCTCAGGAGCCAGTATAGTATGGTGTATGAATAAGAAGGAGTTTGTTATATTATTTGGTCAGAAATCTAACAGAAATACTTCAATAGTTTCCTTTCAGATATTTAAAGAAAGTTTACAAATTTGGCACTATTAGCTAGTAAAACCTTAACTTTTTTGAGTGAGGGGAAAGAACATATTACTTACACATACCATGCGTTGTGTCTTTCCTCGGGTCGGTCCCAATCAAACCTACTCCATTAATTGACCAGAGATGAGAGAGAAGCTTGAATCCGCCCTCTGCTCCTCATCAGGGCATAAATATTGATCCTCTGCAGCTCTCTGATCCCCTCCTGGTCTGGGATCTTGGCACCCAACCAGAGGTCCCCTCAATTATTTGGTGCCGTTGCTAGACTGCAAGGCTAGCACTTTTTGTGTGTAAGGGGAAGGGAGAGGAAGATCTGTCATTTCTTATTTCTCACTGTATATCAAAAACAAATATTTTACTTCATTACATGAACTCTCCTTTGTTACAATTAGATGCGGCTCACCATGTTTCCAAGCACACCTCTACCTCAATATAACGCTGTCCTCTGGAGCCAAAAAATCTTACCGCGTTATAGGTGAAACCGCGTTATATCGAACTTGCTTTGATCCGCCAAAGTGCACAGCCCCGCCCCCCTGGAGCACTGCTTTACCGCATTATATCCGAATTCGTGTTATATCAGGTCGCGTTATATCGGGGTAGAGGTGTATTTTATATACTCCCATAGGAGTCCTTGGCATCTTACAGATATATAAGAGGACAAGTTCCTTGTTACAAGGAGTTTACTATCCAAAGTAGAGAGACAACACACTGATTAAGGATCAAGCACAAGAATGGGAACACCAGAGAGAAAATCATTAATAGAAAGAGATGTGAAAGAAGTAAGTTTTGAGGAGCTTTTTGAAGAACAACAGAGGGTCACTTGGCACACAGGTTTACTTTTAACTATCGCTTTTCCATTTGTTTCCTAAATAAAGTTCTGATTAACTTTATTTAAAATGGATATCAACAGGGAATTCGTGGTGCAGTTGGATTGCCTGGGCCAAAAGGGGAGAAAGGAGATTCTAGATATGTTACAACGAAAGGTAAAGCAAGCAATCTACTTCCCTTGCAATTTGCAAATTATATATATAAGCCTTTTGTCCAATGCAGGAGTAATTTCACATTGAGAGCACTTCTTTAGGTACCAAAGGAGACCCTGGAGGTCCTGGACTATCTGGCATTAAAGGTGAAGATGGGTTTCCAGGAAAAGATGGTATAGATGGCTTACCAGGGCTTCCTGGCCTTCCAGTAAGTAACAACTATATCCAATATTTGCCTACCATATTTAATTACAGACTTCTTTAGTTCAGCATCTCATAACCGAGCTGTCCTCCATACCTACATCATAAATTCTTATCCTATCTTCACTGGTTGCTGATGCATTCAAGTATCAGATTTAGATGTTATATTAATTAAAATATTAATTATTTTCCATTCTTTTCCCATTTTATGTAAGCAAATTAATACCAGTTTATATCCCAGACATGTCAGTTTGCTCCATCAATGATTTATTATTTGTTTTCCCTCCTTTTAAACTTACATGAAGTTCTTTCACACTGAATATCTCTTAAGAGCTACATGGTCATCAAATGAAGTTATGGAGAGGCAAAAATTAATCGCAGATCAGCTGCCTGACAGTGCATATTATGCTTGCACTAGGGTGATGCATCCTGAAATCATAAAGTCATCACATATTGACATAGCAGTGGGCTCAGACATCATAACTAGAAATGGGCCAGACCCAGAACATCAAATCTGAATGTCAATGATTGTTGTCATCAGTCAAATCTAAATCTGAAAAGGACCTATTTTCTGGTTCATTGTGACACCAATCTTGAAAGAACAGTTATTCTCATGTAATTTTGGCTCAAGATGGCAGAAATGTCATTAGAACAGCAGATTAAGAAATATCTGTCATTTTGTAACAAAATCATATGAAAGCTCTCAAGATTTCAGAACTGTTGTAACATGAGCCCCAGCCTAAATCTAATCTGGGTTCAAACACCAGGCCTGACCCATTTCTGATTGTAATGATTCCTCTCCACAGCTAATTACTCTTTCTCTAAAACTCCATTTGACACTTTCTACACTCTCCTGCCTTTGCTGCCCTAGTCGTTCTGTCTTCAAGAAAGGGATCATGCTGTTTCTCCTCCCTCCCATTTCTCCTTACTTGATTGCTTGGGGAGATGTGAAACAATGTTGCTCACACTCTGATCAACTTACACAATGCTACCTGGCCTGCCACACATTTCTCGGCAGAGTAAGCAGGTCTCCGATCAAACCCACAGACTCTCCAAAAGTCACATTCAGCTTTACAACCACAGGTGGTGTATGACTGGTTCACATAGCCCAAATGATGTGCATTCACCGGCCTTAGCCCTCTCTGGTGGAATGTTCTGTCAATGGATGTTTGTTTCATTGGTACCATCCCTGGTTATACATCTTGGGACGTGTTCGGTCACAGAGACCCCCTTGGGACTGTGACCTGATGTGCTGAAATTACCTCTGAGCCCATTTTCCCTGCCAGTTTGGGACTTCCAGAATCCTGTCTTGTTGAGCCAGACATGCTAGTCTGCTGCAACACAGACCCAGGGTCTGGGCCACACCCCCAAAGCTGCAGACTTAACTGAAAACAGTTCAGCAGGTTACCTGTCTCCTGCACCCAGCTCCCAATGGGATCCAAACTCCAAATAAATCTGTTTTACTCTGTATAAAGCTTATATAGGGTAAATTCATAAATTGTCTGCCCTCTATATCACTGATAGAGAGATATGCACAGCTGTTTGCTCTCCTAGGTATTAATCACTTACTTTGGGTTTATTAAAAAACAAAAGTGATTTTATTAAGTATAAAAAGTAGGATTTAAGTGGTTTCAAGTAATAACAGACAGAACAAAGTAAGTCACCAAGCAAAATAAAGCAAAAACACGCAAGTCTAAGCCTAATACATTAAGAAATTGAATACAGGTAATATCTCACCCTCAGAGATGTTCCAATAAGCTTCTTTCACAGACTAGACTCCTTCCTAGTCTGGGCCCAATCCTTTCCCCGGTACAGATATCTCAGGTGGAAAGCAGGGGTTTTCTCATGACTGGCCTCCTCCTTCGTCCTGCTCTGCCCCCTTTTATAGTTTTGGCACAAGGCAGGAATCTCTTGTCTCTCTCAGTCCCCACCCCATCTTCTAAATGGAAAAGTACCAGCTTTAAGATGGATTTCATTATCAGGTGACATGGTCACATGTCACTGTAAAACCCCTAGTCTCCATTCCCCATGGGCTGGCCCACACATACACAGGAAGGCTTTCAAGTAACTAAGGCCATTTACAACTGATTGTTTATGGAGCACCCTTAATGGCCTCCACTTAATATGTTTACAACAGTGATACAAGTTTATATCTTATTCTCCTAACTCCAGATATAGAAATAATACATGCAAACAAATAGGATGAACACACTTAGTAGATTACAAGCTTTCTAATGACACCATACAAGGGGTATTTAGTATAAAGCATATTCCAATTATGTCATATTCATAAGCATACTTCCATAAAGCATATGGAGTGCAGTGTCACACATCTAAGTTAACATGTTACCTTATTATGTTAAAGGTTTTTTGCTGATATCACCCTTGTAAATGGCCATGATACATGGAAACATCTACCAATTACTGATCATAAGAAAAAGTGTTTAATTGTTTGGGTGAGGTTTATTCTTATGCAAAGTCAAAGTGCCCATCTCTGTATATTTAATCTGTTTTCCCATAGGGTGATGGTGTAAGAGGTTCACCAGGTGACCCTGGTTATCCAGGACTACAAGGTGAAAAGGGCTTTCTCGGAGAGATTGGTCTGCCAGGTGCAGGCTTACCTGGCCCGAAAGGATACCGTGGCCCTCCAGGTGACTTTGGAACATATGGAAATCCAGGGATTCAAGGTCCCCCAGGTCCTCCAGGTGCTCCTGCCCAATTAGGTATGTGTGATCACATGTCTCTTATGTTAAAGTCATTAGGGATCATATGCAAAACATCATGTAAATCTACTCACTGACAAGGCAGTATAGTATAGTGTATGAATAAGAAGGAGTTTGTTATATTGTTTGGTCAGAAATCTAACAGAAATACTTCAATAGTTTCCTTTCAGATATTTAAAGAAAGTTTACAAATTTGGCACTATTAGCTAGTAAAACCTTAACTTTTTTGAGTGAGGGGAAAGAACATATTACTTACACATACCATGCGTTGTGTCTTTCCTCGGGTCGGTCCCAATCAAACCTACTCCATTAATTGACCAGAGATAAGAGAGAAGCTTGAACCCGCCCTCTGCTCCTCATCAGGGCATAAATATTGATCCTTTGCAGCTCTCTGATCCCCTCCTGGTCTGGGATCTTGGCACCCAACCAGAGGTTCCCCTCAATTATTTGGTACTGTTGCTAGACTGCAAGGCTAGCACTTTTTGTGTGTAAGAGGAAGGGAGAGGAAGATCTGTCATTTCTTATTTCTCACTGTATATCAAAAACAAATATTTTACTTCATTACATGAACTCTCCTTTGTTACAATTAGATGCGGCTCACCATGTTTCCAAGCACACCTCTACCTCGATATAACGCTGTCCTCGGGAGCCAAAAAATCTTACCATGTTTTAGGTGAAACCACATTATATCAAACTTGCTTTGATCCACCAGAGTGCGTAGCCCCGCCCCCCTGGAGCACTGCTTTATCGTTTTATATCCAAATTCGTGTTATATCAGGTCGCATTATATCGGGGTAGAGGTGTATTTTAAAACGAGTGGCTGCCTTTTCATTCTTTAATTTATGAGGATTATCCAGTGCACAATAATTTAGACACAGTACATCAACTGATGCTGTAATAGACATCTGCAGTTAGAACTGAGAAGTTTGGGTTTTGTATTTTTTAACATTTTGTTTAAAATGCTAAGAGACTATCTTGCTTGTTTCTCTTTTCTCATACTTCCCTGGTAGACTGTAACCAAATTACTGAAGATCTTTCTAGGGGAGATGGCATCGAGACAATTTGGTCAGGTATAGTACAGAAATAAGATGGCTTGGAAACATTTTAATATTTAGATCTATGGGGAACCTACAACATGACAGTGTGCTTATTGATTCCTGGTGACTAATTTTGATGTTGCCATTTCTTGGCGATAGCTCCATCTGTAAACTGCTTAATATTCAGGTCACAAATAATGACACTTTTGCTATACAACAAACCAGTAATTTGATCGTATCATGTGTTTTTAAATTAATGGTGTTTCACCTCTGCAAATCAAAAATTATTTGGTTCATTACTCCCTTGAGTTTATTGTGATTAAAAAAACAATTATCACGTGGCTTGTAATAACTATCTGAAATTACAAATAACAGCAGAAATTAGATTCCAAAGAGATTTCACAAGTACAATGTAGCAAACCATTTGTGAGAAGTACTCTATGTTTAGGTAAAAAGTATCAGTGCAATTTGGTATTTAAAGGAACAAGTACTCTAGTTTTCACCTGCAACTGAATTAATTTGTTTGATTTTAAATTGACTCCAGAAAAAAAGTGAGCTGCCATTTTGAAAATTTGGCCATACAAGTGTTATAATAACGTCTGATCTCTTCACTATTAGCACAGCAAAGGTTCCAATGAAATAAAATGAACAACTTTTCTTAATTCATTGTCAGCATGAGCTATGCTGCACATTGCTATATAAAAATGATTAAATAAAACTTTCAATTTTTATAGTTTTACTAATGGAAATAATTGCTAGATTTAATCATAGTGAGGTTATTGTAAGTCACAAAAACAATGAGAGATACAGCAGATGAGTATGTGGAACTCCACTGATAATGTTTATTTGTAGGGGCAGAATGCGTGAGAGCACCGAAAGGATCCCCAGGAAAGCCAGGATTGCCAGGAGCTATAGGTAATGTTGTGCCTTTACTTTTGAAACATTTCTTTACCTTACACACTACATTTGGAATTAGCTTTTGCTAAACCTGACTGTAGTTGTGCCCTTAGACTAAATATATTTTAGAAATGAGAATAAAGGAGACTTTTAAGTTAAAATTTAGGGGTGGGGTGAGATAGACAAAGGAAAATAGATACAAAGTGTATGATACGTAATGGCTGCACTACACGAATTAATCCTCTTCTCACTCATGAATTTCAATTCTGTAACAAAATCAGCCACCAACAATGGTTTTCTCTATAAACAGTCATTACATTTAGTCACAAATCCACACTGTTTGTGAATATCGTCTGGCACCCAGGTATAAGGAGTCAGTTGGGGTTTTAAGCAGTTGTCTTTTAATAGTGTGGCAAAAATCAAAATAAACACGCCATATGATATATGCCTTCTATAGTAGAATAGATATTGGAGACGGAACAGTCTTCTATTAGATCACCCAGTTCATCCTTCTCTCCATGCAGCCTCCTCATCAATTCCATGTTTCTTTCAACTGTACCATATGCCTTTAAAAAAATCAGTGGAGTTTCACAGTTTAATAAAACCACGAAGGGCTGGATTTTGCCCCGGTTCTATGCGGTGCATAGGAGAGTACTGAGGAGCTATCATCCCCACCCCACCCCTACACCCTTCACTCCCTAAGGAGCTGTGCAGGAACCTCGTGGACTGACGCTTCTGAGGCGGTGGGAAGAGCAGTGGCTGCTCCCCACTAGATACTCCCCACATCAGGAGCCAGTGGGCAAACAGAGGTGGGGTGGGGTTAAAGCCTGGCTGGACACATTACAGGGAGTATGCTAATTCCTAGAAGGGGTGTAATAAATTACTAGCCCATGGAGCAAGTGGATGTAGTGGAGGAATTGTCACAATGCCTTCTGAGTGCTCCTCCTGGGGTCATATAATTATACACAGTCTCTTAAACAGGGCTGGGCCTAAAGTCTCAATGGAACTCTAAATAAGTAGGCACAGATCATCTGATGCAGTGGGGTTACATTGCTCAGCACTCCCAGCAATTTTTGTTTCCAAAACTGGTCTATCCAATCCTAGGAGGATTGCCTCAGTGCTTTTTCTTTTTTGGGGCGGGGGGTGGGGTGGGCCAGCGGGAGGCACAGTCTGGGACTTTCCAAACCCTGCTGATCCATAGCCGCTGTATTTAACTCCCTAGAACATTGGTAACTGACATAACTTAAAGCAGCCTTTTGTATTAGGGGAGCTTGAAGTCCATCTTTGCAGCCTTCCCTAACTGTGCCTTGCATTTTTTGGCCACAACTCTGGCCAAAGATCTGGGCTGCAGTGTTTAAGGTCAAATTTTCCTTTTAAATTAAATATAAAGTGTATTGTTGTTGTTATGGTTTAAGTAATGACTCATTCATATTTCTTAATGGGATTTGCTATTTTTATCTCTTGTTACTGCAGCATGTTGAATAATTCAGATTTACATTTCTGTATTTGACTATGGTACTTCGGCGTTGTAATCAGTGCTTCTGAAGGTGGTTTTTAATGTTGTGCAAGGTGATTTTCTCTGAAGTCTGTTACTCTTTAGGATGATTCAGTTCCTTTGTAATTTTATGTGAACTTTTCATTCTTCTTTCCAATGAATTTGAATGAAGTCAGATTTACTTCTTATTCACAATTCTTTCTAAACACAGATGCTTCCATGCCATCAGATTAATGTGTGTTTTATTTTAGGCATTGGTCTGTTGTTGTAAACAAAGCTCCTTATGTGTGTGTCCATCTGTTGGATAAACATCTTCATCAATTTTTACAGTTTGTGGTAATAGCAACACATTTGTTACAAAAATTACCATTAGCAAGAACAACAAATTCATTGCAAGTGTCCGTTTACAATCATGTTTGTCATGCTACACCTTTGGCTCAATACCATTGGAGTTTGGGCATTTTAGGGTTAACCTGTGGCTTCCCTTTGCAAAATTCAGTTTTCTCTTTCCTCCTGTCCTGCAGGATCAAACCCTGATTTCTCTTGCTTAACAGAATTCACGGGCTGATGGGGTGGGCTCTCTGTGCTAACAGCTATTAGCAAGTCCTTCCTCTCTCTTCTTCATCAATTAGCATCTTTCAATAACTATAAGACCTTGCTACCATCCCCTCAGGCTCCAAAGGCAGGGAGGAAGAGAACCCTGCTGATCTGTGTCAATAAATGCTGTCTTCATGGCATTGTTTCTCTCAACCCCAAGGAATTTGAATATCGAACACTAAGAGGAGTAAATGTCCTGCTTTATTTTATACTTTTTCACAACCCACTGTTGCCGTAACTCTGTCCTTGTACCCCCTTAGTATTATACAAAGTCACATTCATTTATGCTCTCACCAAATTACCAATGTCTAATTTATGCTTTGTCACCTTTTATTATTGTCTCTTGGTTATAAGGTTTCCTGCCTTTTTTCAGCTAGGCTGTAACTGTGCCATGTACAATTAATGAACTGGTTCAGTGACCTATGCACCAATGACACAGTATTGCCAGAAAAGAGGCATCTTTGTAGTCTCACATCCTTAAGTCCTCTATTCCTATGAAATTCCTAACCCTGTATTAAACAGCCTGTCCTAAGTTCTGTCTTGAGGGCCCATGTAACTGTTCTTAAAAAAGGATACTCAAACTGCCTTCCCTATTTTCGCTTGCAACTGTACATTGAAATAGATTTGGCAATGCTTGGATTAAACTAAAACTGGGTTGTGAAATGAGACATATTTTCCTTGCTATTGTTTGGTGCTAGATGTTAAAACTAGCTACCATAGTATAATCGGTTATTGAAATATGATATTTGTTGCCCTCTGCACCTGCTGTCTACTTTATAGAGAGAGGCTTTTTATCTAGCACAACAATTAATGGATGGAAAACAAAACTAAATGTTAACAATGCTATTTGGGTAACAGGCACATTTAAATTTTGCAGTTGTACCTGCAATTCTAGTATTTTTCTTTAAATTAAGTGAATTTTCTGCTCAGAACATTGAGAGGCTGATGGCACAGTGCTGGCACTAGGAAGATGATATTCAGGCTGCACAGTTCTGACAGTGCTCCTTAATCCTGGCCTCTTTTTTAAATGGAACTTTCCACAAAACAAACAGCAATCATAAAACGATCTTGAATTTTAAAATCAGCAACCCTCGAAATAAAAAACCTTTAGCTATCAATAATAATCTCTTAGCAATAAATAAGGTAAAGTCGTTCTTCATCTAAGTAACATCATCCTATTTTGTCAGAGCTAGCAAATTAATGCAGAAAAACTACTGTGCATCGGAAGAGACAACAAAGTAAATTGCAATTCATAATGATAAATTTAAGGTGTAAAATATTTCAAAGCATATGCATAAATTCCACTCAGGGCCGGCTCCAGGCACCAGCTTAACAAGCAGGTGCTTGGGGAGGCCAAGGGAGAGGGGCGGCACCTGCGGCAATTTGGGGGCAGCAGGTTCTCTCACTCCCTCTGGGAGCGAAGGACCTGCCACTGATTGTGATCGTGGCTTTTTTTTTTTTTTTTTTTGCTTGGGCGGCAGAAATGCTGGCGCCGACCCTGATTCCACTGAAGACAAAATGTGATAAAAGTTGATCCCTAAACCTTAAGATACATAATTATGATATTTATTAGCATATTTGTCTGCATTTATGCATATATTTACTTTCTGTGTTTGGATCTGATTTGTTGTTACTTTTTTATGCATACTTTAGGTGTAAAAGGTGCTAAAGGGAATGCAGGTGAACCAGGTCTCGATGGATTCCAAGGGCGAAAAGGTTCACAAGGTGATCCAGGTCGTGAAGGATTACCAGGTCCTCGAGGTATCATGAAGTCACTAGCCGTTCTTTGAGTACTTTTGATCTGTTTTGCTGTAGTCATGGGAACCTCAACATGCTATTCCAGGTGTAAATATGAATTTGTCTTCCCTTCAGCATTCAGACAATAATATAACATCAAGCTAAGATATCTTGTGAAGCCAAAAGGTTCTCTCATTGGAAAATGCGGTTTGTACTTACTTATGAAAGAATATCAATTTTCCTGTTTTCCAAGTTTCTCCTAGTGCAGAGGTATAAAGGTAATAGTAAAATATCATAACACTAACTTTAAACAATGATACTTCAATAATGAGATATTTTCATACTCCAGGTGGAGCATATTCATACTTACACTTCTGAAACAAAATGCATAAGTGAGGAAAAGACACCTATGAATGCATCCATTTAACTCTTAGTAGCAGAAACACGAATTACATTGTACACACCAAGACAAGAACATATATATCTCTAAGGTTCACAGTCCAGTAGCTGAATATGCACCCCGCCCACAGGTCGCTGAATACATCCCCATTTGGAAGTAAAGTGTTTACAAGTGTATAGTACCTACAACACCTTTTACGTGTATTGTACTGAATATGCATCAAACACCTGGTTTTGTATTTATTAAATATAGTTTTATTTAGTTATTTTGGTTTCTTTGGGAATGTTGGTATGAGGGGCTTTTGGCAAGTCTGAGTGGTTGATGGTTAATATAGTTTTAAAACTAAACTACTACATAATGCATCCTTTGGTGAGGGATACCTAAACGCAGCTCAGAACAAATCCTGCCCCTACCTCTGAAGGTGAGAAGGGGCTCTGGCAGTGAAAACAACTCAGTTCAGCTGCCCGAGGAACAAGATTTGTGGGAGTGGCAGCCCTGGAGGTGCACTCCTCCTGTGTTGCTAGGAATCCAATTCTGCAGGGCTTTCCTCCATAGCACACACAGGATGAAAGGGCAAGACAGGAGGGTCAAGTGGGGTGATGTGAATCCTCTTGTCCTCCTCACTAAGGTCCATGAAAGCTAGTTGGAATTTCCTCATTGAAGATCTTCTTTTGGCCTGTAACCTAGAGGGGAGTATTCTTACCCTGCTGCTGAGACAGACCGTGCTCAGCCAAGATAATCAGGCAGGAGAAAGTGGGGACTGGAGTTTCCCCATAATACTCCACAAAAGTCATTTGCACCATTTTAGTCAAGCATTCACTCGAAAAAAAGACATAATGACAGGTTTTCACGTCGATGTGGTTTTAAAAATTTAAATCCTAATGTCATTCTCACTTATGCTCCTAAAACATGTATGTGCAGTTGAAAATCCAACCCATATTGCTTAGCAAACCAGATTTTTTGTTTACAATAACTGTTATTTCTCCATGGTAATAAGATGATGCGGGGTAAAATTTTCAAAAGTGCCCAACTGACATAGCTTTCAGTGGGACTTAGGCTCCTAAGGGCTAGCTAGATTCACAAAGGGGACTTAAGCATTGCAATGCCAAACTCCTAGGCAGGGCCGACTCTACTGTTCTTGCCACCCCAAGCAGCACACCAAATTGCCGCTGCGGATGATGAGGGCAATCCGTGTGCCGTTAGGGCAGCATGCGCATTTCCGCGGCGGCGGCAATTCGGTGGCAGCTTCTGTCTTCAGGCGGAAGACAGAAGCCGCCGAATTGCCGCCGCGGACAGCTGAACATAGAAGCTGCCGCGAAATTGCCGCTGCGGAAACGCGCATGCCACACTAACGGCACACGGACTGCCCTCGCCATCCACGGCAGCAATTCGGCGTGCTGCTTGGGGCGGCAAAAACACACAGACTGCTGCCCCTTGCAGATTGCCTCCCCAAGCACCTGCTTAGAATGCTGGTGCCTGGAGCCGGCCCTGCTCCTAGGTGCCCTGCCACCCAGTGGAATTCACAGCCCTGAGTTAGGCACTTAGACACCCCATGAATTCTATGGGGAGGGTTAAGTGCCTAAGAAAGGGATTCACAGAAGCCCCAAGCTGAGCTGGGAGTTGCCTAAGCTAGACAATGCAGAGGAAAGGGGTGCGACTTAGGGCCACATCCACAAAAGTACTGGTCAGCCTTTTCTCAGGAGAAGAACAGAGAGGGAGACATCCCCTCACCCTCTTATAGCCAATGGCCCAGTTATTAGGGCACTCAGCTGGGATCAGTTTTCAAACCCCCACTGTGCCTGATTTAGAGCAGGGACTTGAATGCAGATCTCCCACAATCACACTGCTAGATGGTATTTTGGGTAGCTCTTTCTCAGGCTAGGTCTACACTGGGGGGGGGGAGGAGGATCGATTTAAGATATGCAAATTCAGCTACGCAAATAGCGTAGCTGAATTCGACGTATCTGATCCAACTTACCCTGCTGTGAGGACGGTGGCAAATCGACCACCACGGCTCCCCGTCGACGGTGCTTATTCCTACCTGGGCTGGTGGAGTACGCGCGTCGATTCGGGGATCGATTGTCGCGTCCCAATGAGACGCGGTAATTCGATCCCCGAGAGATCGATTTCTACCCGCCGATCCAGGCGGGTAGTGAAGACAAGCCCTAAGTCGCTCCTGTTGAAGCTGCTACACTTTGTACAGATAATCAAATATTAATTGGGCCAGAGCAAGAAGGAAAAACTAAAAAAATAACTCTATAGCCCATTGGTCATGGCACTCCACGGGGCTGTGTGAGACCCAGGCTCAAGTCCGTGCTTGAATCAGGCAGAATAGGGATCAAATGTGGGTCCTTCCACCTCCCTGATAAGTGCCCTAGCCACTGGGCTATTGGACATTCTGGATGATGTGTTTGTAAGCCAGCCCAAAATATTTCACACCTGATCACCCTAGCTCTATTTTGGGTGGGCTTAGGCCTGCTCTAAGCATGCATACTGGATCAGGCCCTGCAGGCAAGCTAGGCAGGGAATGCCTCACTTGAGAATCTGGCTAGGACTTAGGCATGAGCAAAGCTGTAAGAAGCCCGTTAGATGTAAGGCGGCATCAGGATACAGGTGGCTTTTTGCCTGCCCATGAGTGGAAACTTAAGAACCCGTAGGGATATAGGCACCTACATAGTTAGGCAGCAGCTGAGGAGTGGTTTTGTGAATGTCAGTGATGCCTAAATGCTGGATTTAGTTACCTAAAGAGGCAGATAGGTGCATAAGTTCCTTTGTGAATCTAGCCCCTAGGTCAATGAAGTGCTTTTATAAATGTACCCACTGTTCATATTTGACAGTTTATATACTCTATAATTGCTTTATATTTCAATAATGTAGACTTTCCTGCATTAGCATTCAGCAAAAAGTCTGTGGGATTAAACAAATTAAAATTATTTGATACAATATTTGACATTATTATGGTGCATCTGACACTTTTAATATCTAATACAATGTTTTGGTCATGGTTAGTCACATGGTGATCATCATTTTGCCTCTAGGTTTTACTGGACCCCGGGGAGATGGAGGCCCACCAGGTCTACCAGGGCTACCGGGGAATCCAGGCAGTGCAGGAAAACCAGGTGCCCCAGGGCCTATAGGACCAAAAGGAATTGCAGGTGAAGTTTTAGGAGCAGCACCAGGCACCCCAGGGGATTTTGGACCATCTGGATTCCCAGGATTGAAAGGCCTACAAGGAGATCACGGAGTACCAGGAATTAGAGGTAAATGTTGTTTTAAATAAAGTAATGTTTCAGCAAAAGGAAAGGCATGAATGCAGCCAGATTTCAGCAAAGCTTTAATTGAAAGGGCTCTGTTTGTATGCAGAAGAGCTGCTGATCAGGTTAGCAGTACGTCCAACTAATTCTTTTATCCCACAATCCTAAACTAGCTCCTATACCTTCCCTGGGTACCAAAAGACACAAGTGTCCCCTACCTAGCTGCCAAAACCTCTAGCTTCCCCCAGCAGCTTCTACAATGCCGCACACTGAAAACTCAGGACACAGTAAAATCAACTAAATTGTGATATCAAAAGGCCAGATTCTGTCAGTCTTAATGAAGTAGAGAGGGTACAATATTTCACAAGTTGTTCCACTGATGTTATTGGGCTGACTTGCAAAGTATGGTACCACTCAACAGGAATAAGGGTGATAAAGTCTGGCCCATAATAAATAACAGAAGGGAAACGGCACTGATTCCATCATTCACTTTTCCTGTTTAATTCAATTAAAACCTCTGTGTGACATTCCCCAGGGTACAATCTGGACGGTTGTGTCCCCTCAATTCTCCAATATGGGATGCCTTTTACACTGCTTTGCTGTGAGAACAGCCACTCCTGGTCATGCTCACACACAGCCTCTAGCATGCAAAATCACTCCCAGCTGAATTACATGAATGCTCTGGCCAGCCATTCATGAATTACATAAAGGGCGACACCAGCAAATTCCCAGTCCCAGGCCTTCCCCAGAAATGTGCATCTTGTACTGCCCAGGTCGTTCCTTCTGGACAATAGAAGCTCATGGAAAGTCCATCATTTCATCAACAGAAAATGACAGACCCTGTCATTTCAAGTGGAGATGACACTTCAATCTAAGCACACTGGTCTGGATAAAACAAGTTCATTAACTACAGAAAGTAGAATTTAAGTGATTACAAGTAATGAGGCATAAAAGTCAGAATTGGGTTACAAAGAAAATAAAAAGATAATACACAAACTAATACCTAACTTTACAAACTAAGTGAACTTAAAAGCAAAAAGGATTTTCCCACCATAATCTTACAGCAGTCAGGCTGGATCTTTCAGCCAGGACTGGACCCCTCCCCAAGTTCATTGATGTTTCCTTTGTCTTTCAAACGTTGTTGCTGCTGTGAGTGGAGCGAGAGGTGATTCGGTGATCTCTGTTTCTCATTCTTTTATCCTCCTCCCCTCTTGGAGGATTATCTCAGCTGGGTTTCAGGTGACAGCCAGTCTGTTTACAAGGAAATCCCCAGCTGTGTTTTTGCCAATATATAAAGTTCTCACCCCTACCCTTCTTCCTGCCAAAGAATGGCTGATTAGCCAGGTGATAGTTCATAATGGTCCATTTGATTATGCTGATACCTGGCTGTGGTGTCAATGTGTCTTTTATCTCTGAAGAACTTGGATCATGTTACAGCAATGTTATACAACAGAATCTTACAACTTTATACTATGTTGATACACATATTTTACCAGAACAATAATGTTCAGCAGATTATGCATTTTCAAATGATACCTCAAAAGGCATAGTTTATACAAAATTTATCATGGTCTTGTAAAAGTGGTGAACATGGGGTATAGTCTGTCACACTCTGGGTTTGAATTTACCTGAAGCTCTGACAGCATTTCCAGTCTGCGGCCACAGAGTGCCACATAATCAGGGGTTGCTGATGCCAAATTTGAGTTAATTTTAACACAGTACATATGCCTTAATAATGAGATACTGAGCTTTTTACTTCTATGTCACCAGTTCAAATTTGTCTTAGTTTAGTAGTGAACACAAGTCTTCACTCTTTCATGGCTTTTCAGAGTCCTATGGGAGAAAGAGTTGACAGTCTAAGCTCCCAGGTCTCCACATCATAGCAGAACCCCTTGCTGGTAAACTCAACAGAAAGCACAGAACAGAATATGGAATTGGTGCTACCCACTTATCCCTCAGTGTCCAGCCACTTCAGATCAAGGTTAAGGCATGCTAGTTTGGCAGTTCAAAATGTATTGCTGCTAATCATTCAGTAGATACATATTTTATTTATTTATTTTATTTGTTTGTTTGTTTATGAATCCAGCTTTCACTGCTGTCAATTTTTGGGGTTTTTTTATTTTATAGAGCTCAAAAATCATGCTGAGCTTTTTACAGAAAACAAACAAAAAAGACATGGGCCCTGCTCCTCAGAGGCAGTTAGCTTCTTAGCTTCCATTGATTTCAATGGAAGTTAGAAGATTAAATATCTTTGAAGATCTGGGCCATGGTTCCCTCACAAAGAGCTAACACCTTAAATTTTGTGACAAGCTTTTCAAAAGCACAAATGCGAGTTAGGCACCCGACTCCCACTGACTTTCAGTAGTAGTTAGGCACTTCATGAGTGTCTGGGAAAGCATTCACGTAACTTTGCTGGGAGTGACTTTACATGTTAATGGCTGTGTGTGAGCCAAGCCTGGAGAGGCTGCTTTTCACAAGCAAAGCCATGGAAAGGGCACGCTGGACTGGAGAGTTAAAGGGACACAGCAGTGGATGTCAGTGCTCCTCTGATGGCTTTTAATTATTTAACTATTTAAAATCATTTAAATTGTTAATGCTTCAGAGAAGCAATCTATCTCTTATTTATCTCACAAATAAAACTCTCACTTTTGGGCTTGAATTTCCTCTCAGTAATACCAATGTAAAGCAAGAGTAACTCCATTTAAGTCTATTGAGTTACATGGATGTGTAACCAGAGTAAGTAAGAGAAAAGCAGGCACTGGAAACAGGCCCATTGTGTCTAAGTATGGTTTGTATCTCGTAACAATGACCACAGCATGAACCAAGGAGCCATTGTCAGACTGACTTTGTCCACTTCTGAAAATACATAAATGTTATTTTAGAAATTATACTGAGCGTTATTTCTGTGCTTCAGTTAGTTATTTCAGGTATAGGAATACAGGGAATGGCAGAATCATAGAAATGGGTAAAAACCTACTAGATCATATTCCTGCCAATGCAGCACTGTTCCAAAGTTGAAGTAGCTAGTCAATTTTCAGTGTAAATTACTAAAAAAATAAAATCAATTTTTTTAATTTGATTTTTCCAAAGTCATCTTTTCTGATGGAAAATATTTAGCTCTGAAATGTGAGTACTGTCCAAGCAAGGTATATGCACATTGATTAATACAAATGTTGTCTAATAAACCTATACTCTAGATGATATCGGAACCCTAGAATTAATTACTTTAGTATGATATTTTAGGAGCTGGTGGTACTCCAGGTTTGTCAGGACCCAAAGGACAGCAAGGACCCTCAGGTCCTCTTGGTTTGCCTGGCCTGCCAGGACCACCAGGATTGCATGGATTCCCAGGGCTTCCAGGACAGCAAGGACCTCTTGGCAGAACTGGCTCACCAGGATTTGTTGGTGAGGAATTTTTCCTGTAAACTTCTCTATCTTGCACAGACTTGATTTTTCTCATGTTAACTTATAACTGTATGCCTATGAGGGTTATGCTTTTTCAATGAGGAAGGATGGGTCTTGTGGTTAAGTCACTAGACTAGCACTTAGATGATCAGCATTCAATTACTGGCTCTGACACAGACTCTGTGTGTGTGACATTTACAAGTCACATAATCTCTCTGTGTTTCAATTCCCCACCAGCAAAACGGGGACAAATAATACTTCCATTTCCCACAGATGGGTTATGAGGCCAGACAAGGCTGCTGTTTTCTCTTTGCCATTCTTCAGTGCTGCCTGTCTTTCTGGTAACAGAGGTTGCTAGAGAAAGCAGAGCTGCTGGAATGGGAAATGCACAATGGAAATAGTGTTTAATCCTTAAAAGACCAAAGAGAAGGCAAAGAAGGGGAAACTTGGGTACAGAGTCAGGCTGGATTAGAAGTCTGTCCATGAAGCAGTGTTTGGAGATGTTTGTATGTTGAGATGGCCCCATCTCTTCTGCAATATCAGACTTTCATTTTTACTAAGAAAAAAGTTTTAATTGTAAGTAGTTGCTCTTTGTTCATAGCTAAATTTGCCGATCTGCACTGAGCAAACAGAATTCTTTCTCCTTTCCTCACAACTTGTAAAAATGACATTCAAGTCCAAAAACTTACATCCAATCTTCCTATTTCTATTGATTGTTACAGGTTCACTTGGTGCCAGGGGAGATCAAGGTGACCAAGGTTTTCCTGGTCCAGTGGGCATGAAAGGTCTGGCCGGTGACAAAGGTGAACTCGGTAACAAAGGAGTACAAGGAACACCTGGGGTACCTGGTCTCCCGGGATTAGACGGAATGCCTGGTTTTCCAGGGTTAAAAGGTAAGATCTTAAAATTATAGATACATTAAGAAAGATACAATAGCTTAGAGTGTGTCTCTGTTAAACAATTTCTCTGCAAGTGTAATTCTGCTTTAGTCAATAGAGTTATGCCCACAGAGAATTTGGTTCAATATATTTCAGAAACACCATAACTATTCTCCTCAGGCAGTACTTGGCAGTTAAAGCTTGAGGGTAGAGAAAGCCTATGAGATAAAGCTCTGTGTGAGAGGGACAATACCTGTTTTTTGTTTTTTTCCTTTTGAAAAATAGGTACTATTTACGATTCATTCCTTCTAAAATCCTTTTCTTCACCCCCAGTCCAGTTTATTTCAATGGAATTAAAAGGATTCTCTCTATTTTTTTCTCCCCACAATCCCTATTTCAAAGCTTTCATGTGTTGGCAGGTATGCACCTAGCAAGCAATGCCATCCATAGAAGCGGTCCCATTGAGACAATGTTCAGGTTTACCAGAGCACTTCATTTCACATAGAAAAGTTGGAGCTCTCGCTAGCCAATCAAGAGTTCATTGTATGCCAACAATAGGTATTTTTTATTAGAAAAAGCTAGTCAAAACAGAATTCCATCCGTTGTGGAGTAGGGTGAAGCAAAACACAAGTTGTTCTCCTAAAAGTGTGGCAACAACTTTTTGTCACAGTGTGCATTGGGGAGGTCACACTCAGCATAGGACTCTCTTTCTGGCATTACTTTGGACTTCAAATCAACTTTCATTCAACAGGATCACTAACCTGAAGAGACAGATTGTGCCTGATGCTAGTATGGGTATGAAGGGCAGAGTCAGCTATACGAAGCCTCCCTAGTTACTTTGTAGCATCCTACACAAGAGCCAGGCACAATAGCAGTCCCATTCTTCAGAGGAACACCAGAACTGCTCCCAGGAGTGCAAATATCCCAAAGGGGAAAGAAAGGAGGCAAGGCATCTGTGCTGGCCAGAAAGACAGTGGGAATCAGGCTACATCATCCAAATAGATTGTAAAGCAGAGGAACACCACCTGCACACCAGGGACCTGGGGGAGGGAGGCACATCCCTTTATGGATCTCCCTCTGTGGGTACTGCAGTAGTACACCATTTCCAGTGACTGCCAGTGCCTTCATGACACAACTTGGCCCCAAATCCTTTAACTTAACTGAATATTCAAGGGATATTTTTTTCCTGTAACCACGTCAATGAATACAAAGACTATTCAGGCTACTTCCCTCTTAGCGCAAATATCTTGCTTTTGACATACCTTATCTGGTACCAATTGTCTAACCACAATGTCTCTGGGTTCTAACATGATTTAAAATAGCTTATTGTAATAAGCTACACACCATACTGTTCCTTCTGAAGCTGAGCTTCAGCTATCCATCAGCTGGATCCCTAGCTGAGGGGTGTTCTCTCTGCTGTACAGATTCAGAGCGAAGTCGTCATACCATGTACACTAGCTGATGAGATACCTGTCACATTTCAATTAATCTTATTCAAGTTCTTGGCTTCTTAAACCTCTGACAACTCTCTGAATGTTACTTTTTTAGGCTTTGGAATCTAAGTTTACACATATTTAAGGGAGCAATTTAGGCTTTTAGGCCTAAATTTGAACATGTGACAACAACTCCAGTGAAAACAGGCACAAAGATACTTTGCTACTGAAGAAATTGGCAGAGGAAAGCTTCGCAAAAGACATGGGTTTTAAGCAGGGATTTGAAAAAAAGATTGGGAGGGTAGTGGATATACAGAGACCAGCGGGCTGCTGTAAGCATAGAGGGTGTCCCCAGAGTAGGAGCAGGCAAAAAAAAAAAAAAGGAGAATTTAAAAGAGAGGAAATGACAAGTGTGTGGAATTAGTGGGACTAAGGCAGAAATGGGAGCAGAGAGTAAGAGTCTGACCCAATGCGTAGTGAAGGCAATGGAAGTATCCATCAACTTCAGTGGGTGTTGGCTTAGACAACACAGATGGAGTTGTGCAAAGCTTTGATGGTGACAATGAGTAGATTGAATTTGATGCAGGAGGAGAGGGGAAGACACTGGAGGAATTTTGGAGGGAGAACTGTGTGCTCAGAATAGCCAGAGAGGAAAATGACCTTAGCAGTGTTGTTTTGGGTACACCAAAGGAAGAAAGGTAAGACAGAGGGCGGTTAGCTGTGAGCAGGTTCCATTTGTTAAGGGAAGAGATGACCAAGGCATGGAGAGGGTTTTAGTGGTAGGAATGGAGGAAAAGGACAGATTTTTAAAGGTTTAATAGAGAAGGGAACAACAAAATTTAGCAAGAATATGGATGTGAAGGCTGAAGGAAAGAACATTAAAGCTGTGAGGCAGGGTAAGGGGTAAGGGTTTTATTAGTAGAGATAAGGAATGGGGGTATGTCTTTATCTTACAACTACTCATTATGGCAAATAGATGAAGTTGGTTTTGGTTTGGCTTAAAATTTCTCTTTCCTGTTTCTTTAAAGGTGCTAAAGGTTCACATGGTATTGGAGGTTTCAAAGGTATGTTAGGCCAGAAAGGAAAACCAGGATTGAAAGGACTCAAAGGCGAAATCGGCGCTTTTGGCTATCTGGGTTCTAAAGGTCTGCAGGGGGAACCAGGCCATAAAGGTATTTACATCTACATTTTCTAATATTACTGAATGTTTGTGTCTTACATGTGTGAGAGCGTGCCAGGATGTAAATGCTAAAACAATACATTTCTGACATGGTGAATTTAACTCAGGAATTCTATCATTACTACAAAGGAGGTCCTGGAAAAGCCCAGCCTTCCTGCACTTAAATTTAGTCCAGGACTTCTTGTATCATGAATGAATCGCAGTTAACATAGTTCCATTCCTACTACTGTGGTTAGCTAGGTGTCCTCATGGTTATTATAAAGTATAAACACTGTTTTTTCAAAGCTTCAAACTGAACTGTATTAATTCACTCTGAAATATATATAAAGAAAATCTCCTGGCTTCTTGTTTGTCTAATTCTGACAGGCAGTGGCTTATTATGTTGTTATACCAAATATTAGTACTTCCTGAGAAGCAATGCATCCCGGTGCATGTTTGATATAAATACCCTTCATGTCATGTGCTATTGTTTCTTACATAAACCCATTATGAATTGATGGCCTACAATATCAGAAGTGGGAAGAGGGAGTTTCAAGCTGTTTTTAAGATATAGCTGTGTTGAATTGGTGACGTTCTAATTTTTCTTAGTGTTGCCTGTTGATCCCTAATCTTGGAAGGTCTATAGTTTTGGATAATATAGAATCTATCTGCTAAACATGCTTATAGAAATAATAATGGAAGTTATTGCAGCTGTAACAGCAAGTAGAAGAACCAAAATATGTGTATTAAAATAGGGGTGGCCATAGGTCTTAAGCATTAAGTGTTAAGGGCTTAGAATGAGGCCTACTAGAAGTTGGCAGCAGGTTTAAAATAGCATGAGTATTATGTGCTGGACCAAAGGTTATGGAATGACATGAGCTGGACCTAAGATTATAAAACTTAGCAGTACATATCTTGTGATAGTTTAGCAATGAATTTGGTGGTAAACAGGTAAACCACAAATCTTGGGGATTTCTTGCAAAAAGAGTTAACCACATTGACACATCAAAATTATTGGGAGAGGAACTGATGCAAATGGTTGGGCTACCTGTTGGACATGTAATTATGGTCAACCAGAACACCACATATGGACAACCAGAACCTTAAAATTGGTCTCCCAGAATACCAAATATGAATAGGGGGCTGAGACTTGACTTGATCTGATATGGTCCTGCACATATGTGAGTGAAACAGGAAAGGGGGTATAAAAGATATTGTTAACCAACCTGTTTTTGGCACATGGGAACAACAGCATAGTACAACCTAGGAGGAAGCCTGGCTTAGTGCCTTCCTTTTGGAGTGATCTCCACTTACTTTTTCTTTAGTCTTTGTTTCTAATGGTCTCCATAAGGTTATAAGTATACACAATAAGATTATAAGTATGAACAATGCAGGAAACCACTTTACTGTACTTATTCTTATTTATAGGAGTACTTGTGGCACCTTAGAGACTAACAAATTTATTAGAGCATAAGCTTTCGTGGACTACAGCCCACTTCTTCGGATGCATATAGAATGGAACATATAATGAGGAGATATATATACACACATACAGAGAGCATAAACAGGTGGGAGTTGTCTTACCAACTCTGAGAGGCCAATTAATTAAGAGAAAAAAAACTTTTGAAGTGATAATCAAGCTAGCCGAGTACAGACAGTGTGATAAGAAGTGTGAGAGTACTTACAAGGGGAGATAGAGTCAACGTTTGTAATGGCTCAGCCATTCCCAGTCCTTATTCAAACCGGAGTTGATTGTGTCTAGTTTGCATATCAATTCTAGCTCTGCAGTCTCTCTTTGGAGTCTGTTTTTGAAGTTTTTCTGTTGTAATATAGCCACCCGCAGGTCTGTCACTGAATGACCAGACAGGTTAAAGTGTTCTCCCACTGGTTTTTGAGTATTTTGATTCCTGATGTCAGATTTGTGTCCATTAATTCTTTTGCGTAGAGACTGTCCGGTTTGGCCAATGTACATGGCAGAGGGGCATTGCTGGCACATGATGGCATATATCACATTGGTAGATGTGCAGGTGAACGAGCCCCTGATGGTATGGCTGATGTGATTAGGTCCTATGATGATGTCACTTGAATAGATATGTGGACAGAGTTGGCATCGGGGTTTGTTACAAGGATAGGTTCCTGGGTTAGTGGTTTTGTTCAGTGATGTGTGGTTGCTGGTGAGTATTTGCTTTAGGTTGGGGGGTTGTCTGTAAGCGAGGACAGGTCTGTCTCCCAAGATCTGTGAGAGTAAAGGATCATCTTTCAGGATAGGTTGTAGATCTCTGATGATGCGCTGGAGAGGTTTTAGTTGGGGGCTGAAGGTGACAGCTAGTGGTGTTCTGTTATTTTCTTTGTTGGGCCTGTCTTGTAGGAGGTGACTTCTGGGTACTCGTCTGGCTCTGTCAATCTGTTTTTTCACTTCAGCAGGTGGGTATTGTAGTTTTAAGAATGCTTGATAGAGATCTTGTAGGTGCTTGTCTCTATCCGAGGGATTGGAGCAAATGCGGTTATATCTTAGAGCTTGGCTGTAGACAATGGATCGTGTGGTGTGTCCTGGATGGAAGCTGGAGGCATGTAGGTAAGTGTAGCGGTCAGTAGGTTTCCGGTATAGGGTGGTATTGATGTGACCATCGCTTATTAGCACAGTAGTGTCCAGGAAATGGACCGCTTGTGTGGATTGATCTAGGCTGAGGTTGATGGTGGGATGGAAATTATTGAAATCATGGTGAAATTCCTCAAGGGCTTCTTTTCCATGGGTCCAGATGATGAAGATGTCATCAATGTAGCGCAAGTAGAGTAGGGGCGTTAGGGGACGAGAGCTAAGGAAGCGTTGTTCTAAGTCAGCCATAAAAATGTTGGCATATTGTGGGGCCATGCGGGTACCCATAGCAGTGCCGCTGACTTGAAGGTATATATTGTCCCCAAATGTGAAATAGTTGTGGGTGAGGACAAAATCACAAAGTTCAGCCACCAGGTTAGCTGTGACATTATCAGGGATACTGTTCCTGATAGCTTGTAGTCCATCTTTGTGTGGAATATTGGTGTGGAGGGCTTCTACGTCCATAGTGGCCAGGATGGTGTTTTCTGGAAGATCACCGATGGTGATCTTGTAAGTACTCTCACACTTCTTATCACACTGTCTGTACTCGGCTAGCTTGATTATCACTTCAAAAGTTTTTTTTCTCTTAATTAATTGGCCTCTCAGAGTTGGTAAGACAACTCCCACCTGTTTATGCTCTCTGTATGTGTGTATATATATCTCCTCATTATATGTTCCATTCTATATGCATCCGAAGAAGTGGGCTGTAGTCCACGAAAGCTTATGCTCTAATAAATTTGTTAGTCTCTAAGGTGCCACAAGTACTCCTGTTCTTCTTTTTGCGGATACAGACTAACACGGCTGTTACTCTGAAACTTATTCTTATTTATATTGATTTTTTCCTATGATTTCAATTATGTTTGTCTGTATTAATGAAAGTTCATAAAGTTTCTGGGTGTGTATCACCAATTTCTTCTTCTTAATTAACTCCAAATAGTCACCTGAATAAAGAATCTGTTATTTGTGACAGGTGCACTTTTCACCCTAGATTAATCCCAGACTACAGTAAAAGCTGTCCCTGCTTCCTCCGCCCACAGGCACCGCCCCCGCAACTCCCATTGGCCACAGTTCCCAGCCAATGGGAGCTGCGGAGCCAGTGCTCAGGGCAGGGCAGGGTGAGGAAAATGCACAGAGCCACCTGCCGTGCTTCCAATTAGGAGGCAGCAGGGACAGGTCACCACTTGCAGGGAGCCACCTGAGGTGAGCACCTCCTGGATCTGCCATCCCGAAACCCCTCCCGTGCCCCAACCCCCTGCTCCGAGCCCCCTCCCATGCCCCACCCCCCCCCAAGCTCCCTCCCTTTTAGTTAACCGGAATTTTTCACTTATCGTCACCCCACCATTTCCCCAACATGCCAGATAAAAAAGCTTTTACTGTATATTGGCCTAAATGGCCAAAGGAAAAAATTGCTCTCAGGATAACACATTCTAGATCAAAGAATACAACTAACATACAGTGCTTCTCTCTGAGTAACCAGCAGTAAATGTTGTCTCTTGAGTTATCCCTCTCTCCAGTCAGGAACTATGTGACTCACACCATATGACATGCTGCAAGCAGGGCCGGCGCAACCCATTAGGTGACCTAGGCGGTCGCCTAGGGCACTAACATTTTGGGGGCGGCGGCCGGATCTTCAGCCGCCCCGGTCATCGGCAGTATTTCGGGGGCAGGACCTTCCGCCGCCTCTGTGGGGGGCAGCATTTTGGGGGGCGGGACTTTCTGCCGCCTAGGGCGGCAAAAAAGCTGGCAGCGCTCCTGGCTGCAAATGACATTTCCCTGTGAACCAGGCTCAGACTATGAACAGGAGGCTGATAAGGGTCTCACATATAGAGACTGAACAAAAGTGCTTGTAAAATCTTCTAGAGACAGTGCAGATGTAATGCAATATATAATCAATCCTGATTTCTGTGGTTTGAGGCCCTAAATTTGTTTTAAATGGGGGGGAGGGGGACCCTCTAAGCCCCACAGTGTAGGTGGACAAGTAGTTGGGATGCTGCCAAAGCAGTGATGAAAGGTGCTTTAGACTGAACAAGCATCAATCAATCAAAAAGCATAACTAATGTTGCTGGTGGACACTAGTTGGCCTTGTTCAGTTTGTATCTATTTCGTTGTAGAAATGAGGACCTCTTTCTTTCTTTTAACAAACACCAGTGCTTTGATGTAGTTTTAGTGTGAAGACTACACAAAAAAGTACTCAAAAGTCAGGAAATGTGAAAGTAAAAGTTGAATGAATAACATAGCTCTGTTCTTTCTTGCTTGTGCATAACAGGAGTCTTTAAGTTCATGATCACATATTATCTAAGGACAAATTTTTCAAACCTTGTTGCCTAAAATTAAGCACCTAAGTAAAAATGGCCTGATATTCAAAGGTGGTCACCAGTGCTAGCTCCCATTAACTTCAGTGTGGTTTGTGAGTGCTCAGCAACTGTGAAAAACGGGCCCCTCTTACTTAGACTGACTTTGGGCACCCAGGTTTCTCCCATGTTGTCTGAGAAATAGTATATGCTCACCTACTCAGACTGCAATGGAATGAATATGCACAGGGGGGCAGAGTTAAGCTTGTACATTCAATTTCAAGTTTTATTTTTCATATCTTCTAGTGTTTGAGTATGCTGCCTTCATGCTGATGTCCTCATGGTATTTTTATTTAATATAATAAAGAGTTTTCTTAGCTGCTGAAGTTTCCATGCTGGCTCCGACTGTCGAGATTTTTGTCTCAATTTATTTCTCTGTATTTTTGAATACAGTAGAGGTGACTAGGCTTTATTATTTTTAGGTGACCGTGGAGACCGGGGTCCAGCAGGAAGACCAGCAGAGATCATGCCAAGCATGCTGTTTGAGGTCAAAGGTGATAAAGGAGCTATAGGAGACCCTGGCCTAAAAGGAGATTTAGGCTTTAAAGGTAAGAACAACAAAACAGTCATTTAATATTCATGATTACTTACCAGTTACTAAGTATGTCCTGATGTTCAGAAGCTTTTCAGTTATCCTCTCCATATCCTTAATATGTAATGCCTCCTGTTGTATTACAGCACAACACAGCTGAGCTGGCAATGAAAACGGAGGGCTTGATTCTCACTGTAACTCTATTGCTACAATGGCACTACCAGTCTAAGGGCTTGTCTATCCAGAGAGGTAGTGAGCAGCAAGCTAGCATGCTATGGTTTCAGCCCCAGGCTTGCTACACATTAACTTGTCAGACAGACAAGCCCCGAGAGAGCGAAGAATCAGACCCACTGACTTAAATGGAGTTAGAGCAAAACCGGAATCTTTAATTCTGTTCTGTGCTGTCTTTTCCACTGTCGTCATTATTTTACCTTGTGTCTTCAAAGGGATTTTGACATTTTCCTTTTTATAGGTAAATCTGGTAAGAAACATCTAATGTATCTATGGCCTTAAAATGTGCTGTCTCTTTGTATAGTCCTGGCACTGTCTGGCTCTCTCTTTGTCTAAAGACATACTGCTGACCTGAAAGTTTTTACGTGGATAGAACTACCTGTCATGTGAACCTCCCCTGATGTTACATTTCATACTGGTTTTCTTACAGGTAGTAAAGGAATGCCAGGCTTACCTGGCAAACCAGGAGTTCCAGGTTTGCCTGGATCAACTAGTCACATTGAAGGTGAGAAAGGAGATGCTGGTATTAAAGGAGTGACAGGTGTTCAGGGGTATCCTGGTACAATTGGACCTCCTGGCATACGAGGTTTCCCTGGAACCACTGGAATCAGGGTAAGTTAATGTCCATTGAGATTTTTTTTTTTCAACTAAAAGGCCATCATTAAGCTTGTCTGATCTAGGTTTTATACACCATTAAAATTGTGTTGGAATATTGAAATACAAAGATATCAGAAATCAATAAAAATGGAATGTATGAAATGTCTTCTCTGTAAAACACTCTCTGCCATTCACTGTACTCTGGATAGGGTCCTGAGAATGCCAATATGATTTTCTCCTTCTCCTCTTCTCCACATGACCCGAAGTCCAGCCATCAGTTTTTCGCTGATGTGGGACCCAAATCCTCCTTGGGGCTTCTCAATTCTGCTATTGAATCTGCTAGGAAAAGTTGATCTTACCTCAAGCTTGCCCTTCCTGATGGGGTTGATTGTGCCACCACCAAAAAACCCCACTTTGCTCTCCAATTTCATGAGCAAGAGGCCAGGTCAGAGAATCAAATCAGTCTCTCCCACAAAAGTAGGTTGATCAACACTAAGGGCGTATACACACTAGCGCTTACTTTGATATTAAGTGCTGGTATAGACAGCGTTATGTTGGTGGGAGATGTGCTCTCCTGTTGACACAGCTACTGCCGCTCAGAGAGGTGGAATAATTATGCCAACAGGAGAGGTCTCTCCCGTCAGCATAGAGCGTCTGCACTAGCACCGCTACAACTGCACAGCTGCATCCATACAGCTGCGCCACTGTAGCAATTCTAGTGTAGACTAGCCCTAACTCTCATTTACCAGCAATTTCTGTGCATACTTTGTCAACAAAATAAGTTGCACTCGGGAGAACTCCACTCACAAAGGGCATAACAAGAAAAATCATCCACTACACTTGGTTGTATAGAGCAAAATCCTATGGTCCCTTCTTAAGTAAACTCCCCATTAGACTTCAGTGGGAGTTTGTCTGAGTGAGGACTGCAAGTTTTGCCCAAAGAAATTTAACTATATTACACAATTCATGTTCCCAATTTTAAAGGAAATAGTGCTCACAAATGCAGCCTATCATTATTATTGATGTAGTCTGGCTACATCAACCAAAGGAATCAATTATAAAGTGCTAAAGAAACTCAAAAGTGTAAGTATTTTGGCATTTTATAGTGTCTCAATAGCAATGCTGTTTTAATGACTGAATAAACGTTCATTCTAATTAAATACTGTCCATTTTTAACCATATGATAGGGTGAAAAGGGTACTGAAGGAATCAGAGGTGATTATGGTAGACCTGGCTCTGCTGGGCAAACTGGTGAGTCTGCTTCTGTCTCATCCATTGAGCCATTTGTACTAATCTCATATATAAACCTTCATATACATTGTATGCAGTCCTTCATATAGGGTCTGATCCAGCCCACATTGGAGTTAATGGAAAAACTTCAGTGGCCCAGTTGATCCAGTGCCTGTTGTGCATTGGATTAAGTCTATATAGTCTTGTTTAGTTTCCTCCATCAGAGAGGCCATGACTTTTTTTTTTGCACATATCCTTCTCCTTTTTTGTTGTTGTTCGTTTTATCATCATTTCCATTGTGGCACAGCTAAGCTACAGTAGTGAGTTTTGCACTTTTCTCTCAAGGCTACAGATTCTTCAGAACACTAATAAATTGAATTTGTATTCAGAATTGAAGTCCAGTCTCATCCTTCGTTTATTTCTGCTTGGAACAGGTGATCAAGGCGATACTATAAACTTACCAGGAAGCACAGGTCTGAAAGGAGAAGCTGGTGTAACTGGATCATTGGGTATTCATTTCATTGACCATCAGAATTGTTCTTTATATATTGTTTTCACATGTCTACATGTTACAATCCGTGGAGGGTTGCTCATAGGGATGGGGAACTCATTTGTCTGAACTCCCCAGCAGGCTGAGCTATTCAACATGTCGCACTGCAGTAAATGCCTGGGTGAAACTGGAGTACTGAGGAGTAAGTGGTTAAACAGCCTCATAGCTCCATATAAGGGAAAGTCAGGATTTGGCTTTTAGTCCTAATGCACGCAGAACTCTCACTAAAGTCAATAGACATTTTGCTTGGAAAAGGGGTGTTGTGTGCCTCCAGTGACTACAGAATCTGTCTCATAGTCCCCTTATCACAGTGCTTGGAGATATACAGTTGTGTTACATTTTCCACATTGAGGTGAAAGTATGCAGTATCACCTCTTCGCTGAGAATGTGAATATGCTGCATTAAAGTGTTAGACAATATGTATAGTCAAACAGCATACAACTAAATTAAAAAATTACATTCTGCTTTGTAATGGCATTTTTGCCATTGACATTACTAGGATCGTTATTTGGCCCTAATTGTGCATGGTGGAGAGTGCTAAGCCTACCTCTTCTTTGGACTAGTCTAGGCTGAGAAAAATAGTGGTGTTTTAAAACCAGGGTTGACCAGGATTTTTAAACAGCACTGTCATTGTCTTCACTAGATACTAAGCAGTGTTTAAAAACATGTTAATTGACATGGGTCATCTAACACATTTTACAACATGAATCATTTTCCCAGGCTGGGCAAGCTCACTGAGGGTTTGTCTACACTTGAAACACTACAGCAGAGCAGCTGTAGCAGTGCAGCTTCACAACTGTAGCCCTTCAGCGTAGATACTACCTACACCAGTGGGAGGGTTTCTCCCATTGGAGTAGGAAATCCACCTCCCTGAGGGGCAGTAGCTTATTAGTCAACAGAAGAATTCTTCTGTTGACCTAACGCTGTCTACATCAGGAATTAGGTCAGCATAGCTATGTTTCTTAAGGGGTGTGGATTTTTCCCACTGACATTACCCAGGGTACAATCTGGACTGATGGACAGCTGTGTCCCCTCAGTTCTCCAACTTGGGGTGTCTTTTACACTGCTTCGCTGTGAGAACAACCCCTCCTGGTCTGATCACACACAGCATCCAGCATGTAAATCACTCCCAGCCATAGGTGCAGACTCCATGGGCTAGAGCACCCATGAAAAAAAATTAGTGGGTGCTTAGCACCCATCGGCAGCCAAGCTCTCCCCATCCCCCCTAGTGCCTTTTGCCCGCCGGCAGCCCTGCCAATCAACTCCTCCCCCTCCCTCCCAGTGCTTCCCGCCCACCACGATCAGCCATTCCACAGTGTGCAGGAGGTGCTGGGAGGGAGGGGGAGAAGTGGGGATGGGGCACACTTGGAGGGAGCAGAAAGAGGTGGGGAGGAGTGGGGGTGGGAAGAAGCGGGGCGGGGTAGGTGCTTGAGGGAAGAGGGAGAGGGGACCTGGGGCTGAGAGGAGGTTGAGCACCCCTTAGATAATTGAAGCTGCTGCCTGTGCTCCCAGCAATACTATGTGAGTGCGATAGCCAGCCACTTGTAAAGTACACTGCATGTCAACACCATCAAACTCCCAGTTTCAGACTTTCCTCCAGAAATATGCATCTTGTACTGCCCAGCACCCTCCTGGACAGTACACGCTCATACGAAGTCCATCATCTATTGATAGAAAATGATATGCACAAATCTTGTTATCTCAAAGGGAGTTTCTCAAACACTTCAATCCAAACATACTGGTTTAGATAAAGCAATGAAATACATTTATTAACTACAGAATGATAGATTTAAAGTGACTACCAGTAATGAGGCATATAAGTCACAATTGCTTACAAGGAAATAAAAGGTAAAATGCAACTAACACCTAACTTAACAAGCGAAGTGAATACAAAGCAAAGGGGTCTCTCACCACATTGTCCAGCATTCTTACTGACTGACTCTCTTTCAGTCAGTATCACCCTGCCCCATGCTCGACCCCATGTCTTGGTAATGTTATATAGTGGAATCTTATATCTTTACATACAGTGTTACCACACATACTTTACCAGGACAATGATTAGCAAATCATGAGTTTTCAAATGATACCTTACACAGTATGCTTTGTACACATTTAACATAGTCTTGAAAAATGGGTGAATGCAGGATATAGACTGCCACACACCCCTGAGAGATGTAGCTATGCCAATGTAAGTTCCCAGTGTAGACCAGCTCTGAGCGTGTTCTTTATGCAATGAGGCCAGGGCTTTCTTAGGAATCCTGCCTCATTCACTAGGCAGCTTCAAATTCAATTATTCCTGATAATTATTCAAATATTCCTGGCATATATATGGTGATTGTTTAGGGAATCTATTGTTAACATTTCTGGTGTTGCAGGTGTGAAAGGAACCAGAGGAGATACAGGTGAAGTTGGTGATCCTGGTTTTATTGGCATTGAAGGCCTAAAAGGCACCCAAGGTTTTCCAGGTTTAAAAGGGCAAACAGGTGAAATATTTCTTACATTCTATCTTAATTATGGAGCAATCCTAAAATTAGGAGTAGAATTGGTTTGAAAAGTGCAGGAACAAAAAATCAAAGATTTATTCAAATACTTTTCATTGAAATTTCAAATTTTAGAAAAATTTTGACCATTCAATAAGTTGGTCAAAAACTGTTTTTTAAAAATGTGAACATTTGCAAAAGAAAAATTCACCCAAAAAAATTCATATTCAATTTTTTTAGATCAGCTCTCATTAATTAATCTAATTAAGATATTGATGTGCCTGTTTACAGTAATACAGTCCCAGTGCAATGGCATTCAGTGTACAAGACGGGATGAGAGTATTTGGATGATACCCAAGAAAGGGAGCATTCTAATACTTGCCCTTCCCTCTAATTTAAATGAGATACCAAAATACCCCAAAGGGCCTTCAGCCACTGTATTTTGAACCAGTTCTTTTGGCTGACTGTACGAGGCAGATAGTGGTGAGATTCTGCTCTGGATCCAAATAGGCAACTTGAGAAATCTGTTACCATTAGGTGAACATGAAAAAATGTTGCTCCATATATTTTTTATTATTATTATTATTGTTATATTGCCTAGAAGCCCCAACCAAGATCGGGGCCCCATTGTGCTGGGTACTGTACAAATATGTAATGAGAGACAGTCCCTGGCTCAAAGAGCGCTTACAGGCTAAACAGACCAGGCAGACACAGTGAAAGGGGAAACAGAGGCCAAAAAAGGGAAGTGATTTGCCCAAGGTGGCACAGCAATTAGGCTAAAATATTCAAATTTGTTTTTCTAATAGCAATAGAAACACCCACCACTGTCTATGTCTGTGTTTCTCAGGTAGCTGGAGGCATGAAGTTTGCAATTATAGAAAACAGTGCATTTTTTGCTGTCTCATACTGTTCTTTTTGGGGGGAAGGTGGGGAGAGGGATGTATGTGTTTCTTCCCCCATAGCATACTTCAAACTAGCTCTTTATTTCATAATTTTGGTGTAGGGGACTTTGTTGTTTATTTATCCATAAGGCTGCCCATACTGGCTCCCAGAAAGACTGAAGGTAGCATAGTCGATGTTTTATTGTATACAATAGGATCAATTTCATGGACACCCAGAATTAATTATGTGTTTTTCCTATAGGCTTCCCAGGGTTGGTTGGACCACCAGGATCACAGGGAGACCCAGGTCTTCCTGGATTTCAAGGTGAAAAAGGAAGTCGTGGATGGCCTGGTTTCGTGGGACAAGCAGGTTATAAAACTATTTTAATTAAGTCATTTTACTTGAAGTATTTCAGTATTGTTCATTTTGGGGTGAGGAAGAAAAAGGATCATTGGCATTTCAGAGCTCTACCTCTCTTCCCAATAAATGCTGGTTTCCTATAAAGCTCAGATGCATAAATGTAGACTTGTATGATTTGACTTTTCTTGCATTATAAGGATCCTTGCATTCTCACATTGACTGTAGGGGAAGTATTTGATATGTCAAGAACCTAATTTACAGGAACTGTTTTAATTTCTCATGATGGTTGCAAAGCAAATTAATTTTCAACAATGTAAGCAACTCTTTTTCAAATGTAGCAGAGAGTAATATCATTTCATACAGTGCATTAGATAGTGAGCAATTTATCTTACATAATCATCAGATGCAGTAGATGTTTTAGCCCACGAAAGCTTATTCCCAAATAAATTTGTTAGTCTCTAAGGTGCCACAAGTACTCCTCCTTCTTTTTGCAGATGCAGTAGAGTTCACTGATACTGAATACATGGTTTGGAAAGTAAATGACTCATGGCACACTACACTTAGAGCTTTGTTGTCAAGATATAAATAATATTTTTAAATAAAACAGTGGACTTTCTTAATTACCAGATCAAGGATTGCCCCCTTGTCCCTTAATAAATTAAATCATGTAAGTTTTCATCTCCAGGCATGGGGCAGAAAATACCCCATTTTGAACAGCAGCAAACATTAGGCATTTTTCAAATAGTTTTTTTTTTAAATCCCATACTGTGATTTTTTTTTCTCAAGAGATCCTTATTACAGAACTTGACGGATGTGTGGCCACCTTGTTGTTATCCTGTTGTAGGGGTTACAAAAAGATATAAAGATGAATCCTATCAAAGCTAGGATATTAAGAAGATAATTAATGGCAGGTTTTTCTTCTTTTGTTTGTGTTGGTTCTTAGTGTAACTTTTACCTGTTAGATTAGAGCTGCTTCTTAGAAATAAGGCTACGGTTTTACTGGATAATAGAAAAATAGATACATTTGCCAACCAAGGAAAATACACAATTAAGTGTAGGTTTGTAATAAGCATATACACTTGTGTGTAAATTCAAATCATAATACAATTCTTTTGTGGCTACCTTAGGAACAGGAAGCTACATTTTCAGTCAAACGCATATTTTCTACCAACCAAAGAATCTTACCAACTCATTGAACCTATGAATAAAATAATCATGAGTAAAATGTTTAACAGGTTTACCCGGCTTCCGAGGAATCAGTGGATTGGATGGTTTGCCAGGCACTAAGGGCTTGCCAGGCTCCCCAGGTATGTGTGACAATCTTATTCTGCCCTTTTATAAAGGCACCAGGTTATGTTGGCTATTCCATTATAAATTCCATTTGGGATGGGTTTGTAATATGATTTCTTAATACAGTCATCTGAAATTTAGCATGTGAATAATAGGTTTTGATGGAATTTGTGTGGATATTCCAGGATTTGGCAAACAGTAATATATCTTAAATGGTGCAACCTAATCAAAATTGGGTGATTAGGGACAAATCTTGAAATCATAATCCCTTTCCTTTTGGCAGGTTTAAGTTGGTAGTAAGAGCCTTAATGTTATTTTAATACAGTTTTCAGTATGTAATATAGCAGCATTATGAAATCCTGAGATATTTGGCAGTTTACTTTTATTAACTCCAAAACAGGTCCAGATGCATATGGGACTGAAGGTTTCCCAGGTATTTATGGTGACAAAGGGGAAGCAGGCGAACCGAACACTATTGAAGGCACCAGAGGAGCGCCAGGTCAGAAAGGAGAGAGAGGCAATCCAGGTCAGTGTTTAAGGCGTTGTGTTTTTTATTATTATATATTGGAGCATGGCAAGTGTGCTAGCATACATTCTCACACAATGCAATTTAAGTTACAGCTGTTTATAAGAAATCTACAGCCATTTCACTCAGCTATGGCCCTGCTGCTGTAGCAGCTAGTGCAGGTAGCAGTTGTCAATCTATGCCAAGTATTAACTGTATTGAAAATTAGAATTTTTCATTATTTGTCATTTCCAAGCCTCCCACAGGTGCTTCAAGATGATACAGCTGTTTGGTGGCACTTAGGACTTTCCAGGAGGGAGGGGGGAGAAAGTGAAGAAGAGGCAGGGCCAGGGTGGAGATTTAGGGAAGGGGTTGGAATGGGGGCAGGGAAGGGGTGGGGCCTCATGGACTAGATGAGCAATCTGATGTATGAAATTCAGCATGTATGATTCTTTGCTGTGAGTAGTTGGGAAGAATTTTTGTTAAAAGTGGCAATGTATTTTGTATGACTAGTTACTTTAAAAAGTTCCTGCCATTACAGCTATGTTGATAGACTTAGTGTAGATCATCATCAGTGTTACTGACTACATAAGGAATAGTTAGAGATGTTTATATTTTATTAAAACCCCTCTTTGCATTACAGTTTTTAAAAATTTAATACATTGACTTTTAATAGCATACTACATTACTCTTCTTTTTTTCATTTTTGACTATACTTTTGTATTGTTGTATGAAAAGTTTTCAGTGATGCGGCCCTTGGGCCAATCTACTAGTCCTCATTTGGCTCTCGTGGTGATTTGAGTTTGAGATCCCTGATCTAGACGGTTCCAGTATTGCCAGCTCTTGTGATTTTATTGCGAGTCTTGTGATATTTGATGTTTTTCTTAAAACCGGAGTGTCACAGTGACTGGGCTACCTGCACCTCTGACCACTCTTGGTCTCTTTGAGTGCACCCCTCAGGTCTTGAGCCTCAAACTGCTCCTCTCTTCTGTGGTGGAATTATGCAATTCTCCACTCTCAGACTGGGCCCTGTGCTACGAGCCCAGTTGCTAACCACGATTGCTTCCACAAGCCTGACTTGGGTTCAGTACCTGCAGTTTGTTTCCCTCCAGGAGCTATGAGAGAGGTATCCAGTGACCTGATAGCCTGCTTAAAGCAGAGTAGTATTCATTTAAAACAGCAGCATTTTAGAGAAAACAGGTCTTAAAACAATAAACCACTCTACATGCATGCTTGCCTTTCCCTAAAGCAGTGGTTCTCAACCTATTTATCATTATGGGCCATATGGCCACAGGTTGAGAACCACAGTGCCCCGAACCTTCCCCACAGACTCCTATGCCCAGTGCCTCCAGCCCAGAGACCCCTCCACAGAGTGGAGCCCTGAGCAGGGGCCAGGCAGCAGGGACCACAGTCTCTGCTGTGTGGGGCCAGGCGGCAGCCCCGACCCTGAACCTGGCTGTGTGGTAGGGCAGCCGTGTGGCAGCCCAGACCCTGATCCTGTGGGGCAGCCCTTGGACCCCGGATCCTCTGCAGGGCCGGCCGGCAGCCCCGCCGCACTGGGCAGCCCAGAGCCCATGCTCCCCAGGGGCCTTTAGCACACAGCTGGGCTGCAGCTTTTTGCTAGTTGGGCCACAGGTTGAGAACTGCTGCCCTAAAGCTTAGCATTCCCTGGATCAGTGGGAGGCCCAATCTCCTTTTCTGACACCCGCCCTGGACAACTCTTCACAATTGACCCCTCCTCGTTAGGGTACCCATTTGATTTCTAAGCTTCCACTCTGGCAAAACAAGGATTGCATCATCGGAGTCAGGCTGTAGGATCCTTAAAGCTAATAGCTTTTCCCATTGACTTTTCAAGTGTGTACGCCAGGATGTTCTTATCTGGAGAGCCATAGTATTGCCTTCCTGTTTGTTCTTATCACAACCCTGTTGAATTAAAGCAATATAGGCGCATAAAATGCTTCTAGCTTTCCTGGTTACAGAGAAAAGCTTAAAAATGTGACCTGAGTGCCCCTTAAACACTCAGAAGCTAGAAGGCATATAAAATACTGATTTTCCCATCAGTAGCATTTACACCAAAGAAATAAACACTTCAATATTTTTAAACATTGATTATTCTGTTTGAAGGCAAGTATTATGTAGTCTTCTGAAGTTGTTAATGAAATCAGTATCGTATGGAACTATTTTATTAAAAGGAGAGAAAAACAGCTGGTACATCAAGTAGCTCAGCAGATGAGTTGTTGTTTTTAATTTTTTCCACTTCTCTGACATCAAAGCGGCCCCCTGCCAAGCCCTCTTAAGGGTAGAAGCCCCAACCCATTTTTAACTTCCACTCTCATAACTGCCCTTCCATGAAAGCCCACGCTGTCCATAAATTCATCTATGATAATAGCCATATAAACTAGTTAGTTGTATAGTTTGAAGACTTTCCAAAGTTTAGGGCCTGAAATTCCCACTGAATTAATCGGGCCCTTAATTCTTTTCCCTACACCCTTTGATGGCTCTAGGTCTGCTCACTTGCAGAAACCCTCAATTATACTCTGCTTTCTTGTAATCACTAAGATACATTGTGCCTTCTCAACTTTCCTACTAGAAATGGTGTTATTTTGCTAATTTCGTTCATGTTTGTTAGTGTTAGTTGTTTACTAAAGAAAAAATAGATTTAAAATATTTTCATGGCTTCCTGAGACTATTTGCATTGGTATTATTTTATCCCACTTAAATGGATAGTTCCCAGGAGTTATGGCCCAACCTACCACCGTTTAAAAACTTAGGATCTGTGGAGAATGTTCTCTGGATTCTACATATCTCTATTTTTAATTGACCCTGAAAAATTAAAAGACTCAATAGCCACTGATTTTGTAAGACATTTGGTACAGTTGTGTTTGCTCTTCTGCTGCAGAGCCAGTGTGTTTCAAGTACTTGCTAGCTTGTAACAATATTTATACAATAGAGCACCTGACACATACAAGAATATTAGCATCCAGTATGGTAAGAAATAACTAACTATCCATACCTGCTTTGGAACTGGTAAAAACAAATGTTACATCTATCTTAGAGCCTCATTTTCAGGGTGCTGAGTGTCACACTGCCTGGTACGGGACACAGCTAAGAATGCCAACATCAGGTCAGACTGCCAGAATATAGGGCTTATGCCCCAGACTGGTGATGTACTCTATCATAAGACTTCACCAAGCCAGAAATAGATGCGTACTTCCAAAATACAATACTAGTTATTATGAAGCCAAAGACAGTTCCCGTCAGGCCCGCTGCCCCTCATGCAACACCAAGAAAAAACAGACTTCTGTGATCAATGGTGATTAAAAGCAGAAATCACATCATTAGGTTCTTCCAGCTCCAGAGAGCCAGCCACTCACCCCAGGTCAGAGTATACTTCAGGTCTTACCCCAAAACCATGCTGGTAGTCACTCCTTTAGTAAACTAAAAACTAAAGAGAGTTACTAAAAGATTAAAGTGAATCATATACATTACAGTTGATTTCAGAATCTGTAGATCAGGATAACAGCAGTGATGTTAAATCTGCTAGCTTGCAATAAGTCTCTCTGGTCCATCCCAAATATTGGGGTCCTCACTCCATTGTTCAAAGCTCCATTTGTTAGAAATCACAGCCCAGAGATGTGGTGCAGGAATGAGGCAAGGAGGTAATGTCACCATCTCCAATTTATACCCCCAGTCCATGGGCATGGAAAAATACTGGCTCAAACATCGAGCTATGCATCACATGTTCTACATGTCCTGCTGAATCACTGGGTCTCCATTGTCCTCAGGATGATCCCATTGGAAGAGCTGATTCTCCTTAATGGCCCATCAATACCGTGGATGGCTAGTCTTGATGTAAATCTGTCTTATTGGTGTTACCCCAGAACACATTTAGGAACAAGCATACAGTAAAATGTCATGACTTCACATGCAGTGGTGATGCACACATTTCAACAGGAGAATAATACTTAGCAGATTATAACTTTTCCAATAATATCTTACAAGGCATGCTTTGTACAAGATTTATCACAGTTGTGTAACATAGTCTGCACTACTGTTGTCACCAATCTCCTTTTTTATCCAGTGTCACACTGAGCACCCATACTTTTATCTGAAGTTAATCGGACTACTCCACACCTCTGAAAATCACAGAGTACAAGGTCTGGTTCATCTTGTAATTTTTGTGCTTTTTTTCCTGTAGTATTAATTATGTCTTTATTTTCCTTGCAGGGGAACGAGGCCCAATTGGTGACCCAGGGTCTCATGGAATTCCAGGCTTTCCTGGAGTTTCAAACATATCAGGAATACCTGGTGATGTGGGTTCTCCAGGTCTAGATGGAGTGCCAGGTAATATATGCCATGTGTGCATTAGCTGATAAAGAGTGAATATTTAAACACAGATGTTTAGCAATGTTTGTCACTGTTATTTATATTAGCTCTAATTAAGTATCCCAGGTTCTTTCCAAATCAGGACCCTAATTTTGAAGAAAACTAGTGAGATATAAAATGGAGATAAAACGATCCTTCCACACACACCTGCAGAAATGGTCTGTCCAGGTTATTGTTGAATTACAGTGGTGGGCTTGCTTTGCAGATAAATAGATTCAATGCTCCAGGGTTGAGTAGCAACTTTCAGAAGCACTAATTCATTAAATTTTTTTTTTTTCAATTTAATATCCCTGAGGTTTCCAAGTCTGTGACAAGCTTAACTTAAACCAGTGAAAAAATAATCACTTAAAATTGCTCACAAAATTTAAGTAAGTGGATTGAATTGAACTACTAAGTTATTTGGGCTGTCAAGTTTGTATTGTGAAAACACATTCACTTTTCCTCTCTACAAAAATTGCAGCTGGTGGTCCATGAGCCCACTTTTCTCACACACAAAAGAAGGACCAGAATAAAACCATGGTGTAATGACTCTACTAGGATATTTAGCAGCGCCTCCAGTGACTGCCAGGCTTCTATTTTGTTATTTAGGCCGCATCTACACTTCTGGCTAAATTGGCACTGCTGTGATCAATGCAGCATGTTGATTTAGCAGGTCTGGTGAAGACATACTAGGTTGATGGGAGAATGTTCTCCCATCAATTTGTGTACTCTACATTCCCGAGAAGTGTAAGGGAAATCGGCGGGAGAGTGTCTCCCATCGACACAGCACAGTGAAGATGCCAAGGTAAATGGATCTAGCTACGTCGACTTCAGGTACATTATTCACGTAACTGAAGTAGCGTAACTTACATTGAATTACCACAGTAGTGAAGACCAGCCCTTAGAGTACTCCAACAATTCAAACTTGGGTGCCTGAGTTAGACACATAGGCCCAGATTTTGGAAGGTATTTAGGCATTGGTGCACTCAGCGATGCAACACTTAATGGATAAGGAGCCTAAATCTCATTTTCCAAAGGGATTTCAGCACTTAGGAGCTAAACTCCTATCCAGCATCATAGATTCCAAGACCAAAAGGAACCATCTAGTCTGACCTCCTCTACAATGCAGGCCATAGAACTTTTCTATTATTTTTTTATATATATATATTACTTTTTATAGCTGCATTCACTTCTCCTCTAAACCATGTCCATTTTTTAAACCAGCACTGCCTTCTCCCACCATTGTGGGATTGTGACTTTTTTGGCATTTAGTAAGGTGTTATTACATGATTCCCAATTATAATTCATGTTTTTCTGATTAAATTCTTCCTCACAGCTGTTTTGACTCATAATCGTTTTCAGCTTTGTGAAACTGGCCCTCTTAAAGTGACAAGTATATACAAAAGTGGTCTGAACTTTATTCTGCTTGCACATGACCAGTGTAATCAAGTCATGATCACTTGTACCCAAACTACCATTAATTTTTTAGTTCTGTGATCAGTTGAAGAAAATCTGATAAAGAATTCCCCCATGTTGGCTGCCACACTTATTGAGTTATGAAATTGTCACGTAAAATATTTGGACATTCTAAGGGTGTTTTAGTAGTCAGCTTGAGATGTCTGGCATATATCATTCAGATTGAAATCCCCCATGATCACATAGGGTTCTTTCCCCCTACACATTAAAGATAGATGTATAAGGAGGCAGTCATCCTGTTACCTAGTGTGATTTGGCTGTTAGAGGCACCAACTAATACACCATCTTATGCTTTATCTGTTAGTACATTGCTCCATAAGCATTCAAGATCATTTTCTTGTGAGTTATCAGTCAATCGGAAACAGATAATGCCATTTTTATATAGAATGGCACTCCCCCTTCCCTTTTGCCCACTTGTTTCTTACTGCCTAGGTTATAACCATTGATTTTTAACATTCCAGTTGTGCCAATCATCTCACCAGATTTCAGTAATACCAACTAGATTGAAATACTTTCCTAAATGAGCAATTTCAATTTCTCTTGGTTGTTACCCAGACTCCTAGCATTAGGTTATAGGCAATTAAAGAATTTCTTCTCTTCATATTCTTTGGTTCCTTCATTCATTTTGTTCGCAACATCTCAATTTTGTGCTGAGTGCTCAGATCTTCCTTCTTTTTACCGTCTCCCTGTGATATTGGTTTAACTGCTTCCTGACTACTCAATGGGATTTTGACTCCCAAGTGCTTAAGTCACTTTTGAAAATCAGATTTAGTCTCCCAAGTCTGCTAGGCATTGTAGTGCTGAGCACAACACCAAATACCTTTTAAAAATCTGGGCCCCATTTGCATTCTGACTTCAGCAGAAGCTCTGCACCTCTGAAAATCAGGTTAACTTGGGGCCCACAGGCTTGAAAATTTTAGCTGATTTGTCTATGGTCTACTCAAGACAAAGCTTTAGGCAAATTCTCTTGCCACTGGCCTAGCCTTTCTTCCACTGAAATCCAGGAGTTTTATCATTGCTGGGTGCTTTTGAAAATCCCATCCTTAAGCTTTAAAAGTAATTATTTTCATAAGAACATAAGAATGGCCATACTGGGTCAGACCAAAGGTCCATCCAGCCCAGTATCCTGTTTACCGACAGTGGCCAATGCCAGGTGCTCCAGAGGAAGTGAACCTAACAGGTAATGATCAAGTGATCTCTCTCCTGCCATCCTTCTCCCCCCTCTGACAAACAGAGACTAGGGACACCATTCCTTACCCATCCTGGTTAATAGCCATTAATGGACTTAAACTCCATGAATTTATCTAGTTCTCTTTTTTCTCTCCACTGTTTGAACATAGGGATATATTTTCCCTTCCTCCTTCCAGGATGGGAAGTTGCAAGCTCTTATAAAAGACACTTTTTATTATAAAATAAATAAAAGCCATGCTGTAAAAGAAGCAGTCTGTATTCAGATAGTCTTGATTTTGAACCTGAACTGTTCTCAGAGTTCTGTAATAATTTTGAAATCAAGCCTAGTGGTCCTTTCTTTTAAAGCTCTTAAACATTGATGGGCTTCACCGGCTGCTGGAAAGATGTTAGAAGAATCCCAAAGCATTACTTTAAAAGAATTCAACAAATAGGAAAATTCAGTAGCTACCATCCCGTCAGCCTAAATTAATTCTTTCCACCTCATCCCCTTGCATAGTCAGTTGCATCTGAGAAACCCACTTCTTTCAAAGCAAAAAGCTCCCTTCTGCAAAAGTCATACTCCACTAGACAAGTAGTAGTTTCATAGGAAGAACTATGGTGGTACTCTATTTATGACAGCTATAGCAAACCCTCCGCAGACTCCTTGTCACATAGTGAAGACACATTACAAACTGCCTTTGTCAAGTTCTGCATCAGCATTTCCTCCTCCATTAATACTTTTCCTGAATCCAAGTTTTAGGGCTTTTCTAGACCTGTGCACCTGGGCTGTTAAGTAGTAAAAGCCAGGAAAAGCAAATACTGTGAAGGGGCCCTTATTGCTTCCCTTCCCATGAACCCTGCTTAAGAAACTTTGACTTGAAGGCCTAAGGTAACTAATTCCTTCCATACTATAGGATGTCTCAAGGTAACAGGACTGCGGAATAAGCAAGGACCGTGTCCCTCGCCTCTGTTTGCCAGAAGCTAGGAATGGGTGATGGGGATGGATCGCTTGATCCTGTTCTGTTAATTCCCTCTGAGGCACCTGACATTGGCCATTGTCAGAAGATGGGATACTGGGCTAGGTGGACCTTTAGTCTGACCCCAGGGCCGGCTTTAGACCGAATCCCCCTGAATCAGGCCCCACACCTAAGAGGGCCCCGCGCCCTAAAGAAGAGCGCCTAACTTTTTAAATTTTACTCACCTGGCAACGGTCCAGGTCTTCGGCGGCACTTTGGCGGCGGGTCCTACACTCACTCCGAGTCTTTGGCAGCATTTCAGTAGCAGGTCCTTCAGTACCGCGGAAGACCTGGAGCGAGTGAAGGACCCACCGCCGAAGTGCCGCCAAAGACCCGGACCGCCGCCGGGTATTCGAATCGGGCACCGCACTTCCTAAAGCCAGCCCTGTCTGACCCAGTATGGCCGTTCTTATGTCTCTTGGGTCCCATAGGCATTACCCCTCTCCCATCCCAGGCTCAGTGATTGAAACCTGGCAAGGGACCCATGCTCCACCATGAGGTGACATTGCTAATTTCCCCCCATGTCCATGCTGTTGATCCTCCCTTTCAACGTAGATTCCAATTTAAAATGTGCTCTCACAGGCTATCCAGGACCACGGGGCAGACCTGGAATTTCAGCTCCAGCAGGAAGCAAAGGAGAAGATGGTCAAATAGGTGTGCTTGGAGAAGATGGTCAAAAAGGAACTGGAGGTGACCCTGGACCACAAGGGAGACCTGGAATTTCAGGGTACCCAGGAGCAAAAGGTACAGCTGGGGGGAAAAATGAACCCTTTTTTAAAAAATGGTTATTTGTTGCTACAATAGATGTTAGAAGTGACCATTTATGTTATCTGTGCAGAGATGCAATAATTCAAATGTGTCATTTTGCATTAAAGGGCATAAAGGCGCACAAGGTCTCATGGGTACTCTTGGCTTAGTGGGAGCTTTTGGTGATACAGGGCCCACTGGACCCAAGGGGGACAGAGGACCTACTGGTGAGTAAGAGCCTTCAGGTGCTATATTTTCCATCATTCAACAAATAAATTTACCTGCTCAGTAGCTACCACATCTGCCTTCAAACCCTATGGCTGCATTCCTGAATGAACTTCGGGCCAGTCATGAAGTTTGGCTCACATCTAAAATTGATTTTAATGTGTATATAAATGAAAAGGGCCAACTCCAAACTCTAGGTGCTTTTCAAAAACCTCTAAAATGCCAACCACACAAACTATAACAACTCCAGCACTAACCCTCACCCAGCCCACCAGAATAGACGAACAGAAAAGATATTTGGAAATGTAAAAAACCCTACGCGTCACTAATACCAACCCTCTCTCTTTTCTAAAAGCCTACAAATAGCCCACTGTAGACAGTGCTATATCTCATTCTAGTTTTTTAGGGCACTGCACAACTTTGCATATCATAAGCTATACTCTACCCACTCTTCTGCCTTCTTGCTCCCTTTGTCTCCTTCCACTCATGTATTTTTGCCTGTTTTTACACAACCCCTGAGGCCTGGAAGGATTTCTCTCCTTCCAGGATGCCAAGTGACCTCCTACTCTCCAAACCTTGGAAATTGCAGACCCAGATCTGCAGCTGAACTTTATGGCTCAGGGTACATCTCTAATATTAATAATCAACTAAAATGTTCAACCTTAGTACCTCATTGAGTGACAGACAGAGCACACCAAGGGAAGGGAGTTGTTTTGTCTATAAATGAGTTCACTTTTTCTTTTTTATAATGCAGGTTTTCAAGGACCTCCAGGTTCTCCTGGGCCACCTGCAGTCCCCCCTAAGCTGGTCACTCACCAGGGTACAGCAGGCCCACGTGGAAATATGGGTCCCCAAGGAATACCTGGTGAGATGGGGCCCCACGGTCCACCAGGTGATCCAGGTAGGAATTTTGCATTCACACTTGAAGTGCAGTGCTGTTCAGAATAGGGCTTCTGTAAAAGTAGTGTTGAGGTCATCCTTACCTATTATTTCTCACTAATTCTAAATGTAATTGAAGTCACAAGGGAAAGAATGGATTTTCTCACTGCCACCCCTGCAAAATCAATCCTGAGCAATCAAAATGAAGCTGTGCAGCATGCACATCTTAACCAACTGCAACTTAACTGCAGGCCTCTATGACACTCGTGAACCCCACACTGGTCCCGATTGTCATCTTAGATCAATCCAAACTGACTCATTAGCTGAGGTATACAAATGTCATTGACGGCAAAATCTGACCTTGCAGTTGAACTTCAAACAACAGTTCTGTTGGTGAGATACATTGAGCTGAATTCCGTTCTTCTCCTATAGTTTATATGGGATCTGCAGTGGTAACAGGCATGAAAAATAATAGAATTATGGGGCCCAATCTTGCAGTCCTTTCTCAGGCACAATTCCCCATTAAAAAGTCAGTGAGGAACTTTGTCTGGGCAAGCATCATAGGATCTTGCTTTTAGTTTAGGTGACAAACTTTGCAAGTCTGACTGAACACACATACTCATAATAACCAGATCTGTTGAGTATGTAGGTGCTAGTTTACATGGTAACTTTTCAGAACGGAACTTCACTTTGAGTATCTTATTTTCTGTACTTAAAAAAAAAAAAATCAAATCTGTCTGATCACATTGAACTTGATGGTTTTAAGGTTTTAGAGGCCCACCAGGTAAACCAGGGTTTCAAGGAAGAGGTGGCATGTCAGCTCTTCCAGGTTTTAGAGGAGATCAAGGACCATCAGGTTTTCCAGGTCTAGCAGGCTTTGAGGGTAAGTGATGTTGCATTATTATTTTTTCTTTTCTTTTCCCCACTTCACTCTATAAATCTTCTGTTATTAGCACATTATCATTGTACAATTGTCAACCCTTCTGAAGCAACTCTCCTGACTTCCACTTACATCAAATACCAATGCTCTTACTAGGTTTTGCTGTTAATAGTTTTCATGGAAATTGTTTTAAAGACAGTTTAAAGCTAAGTGTTGTAACTAGATCTCAGTGCACATGTTTTCCATGAACATTCACTCAGATTTTTAAATTAATTTGTTTTAATGCTTGTGCCCCTTCTGTTCTGGCCTTCAGTAATCACGCCAGCAATAAGGTTTTACAAACAGGAATGTTCATGAAAATAGAATTTCAAATTCCTAGGTGAGGTAAATAGATGAGCAGTTGTGGTACAAGTGTTTAGGTGCGCATCCAGTTAGGAACCAGAAACTTTACCATCTGAATTAGTTGAACAAACACAAATCAACCCAGCCCAAATAAGAATGTCAAATATTGACTATTTGCAAAGAATTGTTCACAACCAATCACTTTATAGGGTTAAAAAGTCATCCAAAAAAACTGGCAGGTAATTTTAGATGAAGAATAAATTTTAAAAGAAAATCACTGCTTGCCCATATTACATGAGCAGAAAGGCTAAAGTCATCAGATAATTATTTGCTCAGCTCTAGTATTAAATCACATTCTCCACTTAAAATCTAGGGAGCCCAAATCAACACTCAGGGACTTCAGCAGAATTGGATCAGTCCTAGAAATATAGCTGATTGATTACATTAGCTTTCCATATAGAGAAGATAAATATCATGCAATAAAATTAAATGGTGAACAAGTCCCATCCAGTATGTAGATTAGCTGACTATTTCTTATAACCTTATTATCCTCCCGGTGCTTACAAATTTGATTGTTTAATTTGCTCCCATATCTTTCCAGATATTGAAGTTAGATCACCTGATGTATAATTCCCTACGTCCTCCTTGTTCCCCTTTTTAAAGATAGGTACTGTGTTTTCCCTTCTCCATCTCTTGGGACCTCTCCCATCCTCCTGCAGGTCTCAAAGATAATAGCTAAGGGTGCCTAGATTGCTTTAGGTCATCATTAACCTTTTTATTTTCAATCAAAATAGGCATTGAGGCTCCTTAGCTTTCTTCATGTCATCAGTTATTAGCTCTCCTTCCCTGCTAAGTAGAAGACCTACACTTTCCTTTGTCTTTTTCTTGATCTTAATGTATTTAAGGAATCTTTTCTCATTCCCTTTATAACTCTTGCCAATGTTACACATTTTGTGCCTTAAACTATCTGATTTTGTCCCTACCTACTTGGGCTGTTCTTTTGTGCTCTTCCTTATCAATTTGATCACGTTTCCACGTTTTGTAGGATTCCTTTTTGATTTTCAGGTCATTAAAGAGCTCCTGAGGGAGCCATATTGACCCCTTATTATTCTTCCTCTCTTTCCTCTGCATTGGAATAGTTTGCAGTTGTGCCTTTAATGTTGTCTCCTTGAGGAACTGCCAGCTTTCCTGAATTTCTTCTTAGATTTTCTTTCCACAGGACCTTTCCTACCAGCTCTGCTTTTTTGAAGTCCACTGTCCTTATTCTGCTGCCCTCACTCCTTCCTTTCCAATTGTCACCCAAATTGCCTTCTGTCTTCAGATTCATTACCAATTCTACCCTGTTAGTCAGAATCAAGTCTGAAATGGCTGTCCCCCAGTTACTCTTTATTGTCTCTTTCTATTTTTCCCCAAGGTGAACCAGGCCGTCCAGGTAACCCTGGGATACCAGGTATGCCAGGTCGCAGTGTTAACATTGGGTACCTTCTGGTGAAGCATAGCCAGTCTGAGCAAGAGCCAATGTGCCCAGTTGGTATGAATAAACTTTGGAGTGGCTACAGTCTACTGTATTTTGAAGGACAGGAAAAAGCACATAACCAGGACCTTGGTACGTACATGGCTATATAATATCTCAACATTTGACACTTTCAATCTGATTTTCCCCACTCAAAACTAGAGGCACACAAAATTATAGGCCATTTCTGAAAATTTGGGCTTCAGTGCATATTAGGCGAGGATGCCTAGAAATGACAGCAGGTTAGAACTAAATTTCTTTCTTTCATCTCCCTCTGGAGGTAGTTTCTCCAGATCACTATTGAAATTTGAGTGGAACTGTAATACAAATATAAATGTTACTGAATTATGCAGGTATGCACAATAAGCTAAAAATAAATTCTTACTTGAATGTGCACATGCTAAAGATTTGTGATGGTTTATTTTTTTTTACAGGGCTGGCTGGATCCTGTTTGGCTCGTTTTAGTACCATGCCTTTCCTCTACTGTAACCCCGGGGACGTCTGTTATTATGCAAACCGAAATGATAAATCCTACTGGCTCTCAACGACAGCATCTCTTCCAATGATGCCTGTGGCAGAAGAAGAAATTAGACCATATATCAGTCGTTGTTCCGTCTGTGAAGCCCCAGCTGTTGCAATTGCTGTCCATAGTCAAGATGTTTCTATTCCACACTGTCCTGAAGGGTGGCGCAGTTTATGGATTGGATATTCCTTCCTCATGGTATTTGTCCTTTTCAACATTTGCTGACAGTATCGCACAAAGTTACATTAAACTGGGGTCCCACCTACTGGCCAAGTTGTTCAGGTTTAGGTACAGGTTTGCTAAAAATCCAAACGCACTGAATCTTCTCATAGAAGCAGGGAGGAGAAATGTATGAGGAAAACTGCTCTCTCACTCATCATGGAGACCAATTAAAGTTACATGAAGGGCTCGGGCAACAGTTTCTCTCCAACCAGATTAATACATGGAGTTTGGAGTGACTATGCTCCAGGTGACAAATTGTACCTGACAGCAGAAGATACGATCCACTTTATGTGGTAGAGAAAATGGGCCCTCCAAACAAAAAAAAAGACACTTGAGCTAAGAATAAAAATGTCAGCTAGAGTTTATGCACTGAGGTTGGGAGGGTGGCCCACTAAGCCATTGTCAGCGAGAGAGAGAGAGAGAGAGGATGAGGAGTAGGTAATAGGTCTTTCAGGAACAATGGTAAGTAATTGATCTGATAAAATCACGGACCTGCACAAAAAGGGAAAATTAGACTGTCAGTCAAAAATACTAATAAGTAGAGTGAAGATTTTTATTTTCAACAAACAAAAGCTATATTTAAGCAACTTGACATTTCATGGTGTTTTTGGTTTGTTCCAGCTTTCAAATTGAAAATTATTCATCCTTAAGACCAATGTTCTCTCTAATTTTTTCCATCCATGTGCAGAATGAATTTTGTTATGTGCACCAATATCGAGGTAATGTGCAGATATGTGCCACCAGTAGAAACAAAATACCTAGATATATTTTTTTTTAAAGTTACCATAGGGATAATTACTCCAGGCAGGACAGGTTAGGCATTTTAGAACTCACTACTCAAAGAATTAAATTTAATCATAAGAGAGAAATAAAATTATGAAATGCATTGACCAGTCAAAAAACTAAAATAACAGCACTTTGAAAAAATAAAATTACAGAGAATATATGTGTATTGCAGGAAGTACCAAGTAACAATGGGTTGGGAGGTGTTGTAAGTGAGAAACTAAGTGCGCGTATGTGTGAGAGAGAGAGAGAGACTGTGTGTGTGCTTGCTGCTGGGGAAGTCTGAAAGACTGTGTGCTGTCTCTTTAAAGCACACACCAGAAGGCTCAGACCACAGCAGCTAGCAGCTCTCCTGCTTCTGAGCCCTGTCTTCCCTCCCCCACTCTGTGAAGATGGTGTACATGGGCAAGGGGGAGGGGGACACCCTGACATCAGCGCCCCTCCTGCTCTACACAGCAAGCCAGAGGGTTCCTGGAGCAGCTGTCCAGGGGCTCCAAGCCAGAGGGCAGGAGCAGAGCAGCTGCTGAGCGGCGGGGGGAGGGGCACCTGAACACACGCCGCCATGCACAGCTCTGCTAATCAAGGGTGCGGCCCTTGATTCACTCCTGGGCGGCCACACAGCTTAGAGGGAACACAGCTTAAGACCATACACCCCTTGTGGTAATAGAAGCCATATAACTAGGGTACGGCTCTAATACTCGTCGCTTGCCCTTTTTTGCAGTTACTACAGCACGTGCACACTTGGCCCAATCCTGCATTCCTTTGTCACCCGAAATGAGCACTGACATAAACGGGAGGTGGGGCTGTGCAAGGAATGTAGAATTCACCCTAGAATAAGTAATGTCCCACCAGGTGTGTACGATAAGTTAGAGCAGGGGTTGGCAACCTCTGGCACGCGGCTCGCCAGGGTAAGCACCCTGGTGGGCCGGGCCAGTTTGTTTACCTGCCTTGTCTGCAGGTTCGCCCAATCACGGCTCTCCAGGCCAATGGGGGCGGCGGGAAGCAGCAGCCAGCACATCCCTTGGCCCGCGCTGCTTCCCGCAGCCCCCATTGGCCTGAAGCGGCAAACCGTGGCCAGTGGGAGCCGCGATCAGCCGAACCTGCAGACGCAGCAGGTAAACAAACTGGCCCGATGCTTACCCTGGCGAGCCATATGCCAGAGGTTGCCGATCCCTGAGTTAGAGAGAGGTATGTCTGACCAAGGCTTAGGGAACTCGGCTAAGCATGGTGACTGGTACTGTATGAGAACCTGGGTAGACAGGAATACATATGTTCTAATGTCAACTCCCACTACTGATTTTGTTTCTGGCCTTCTGAAAGTTATTTAAAGTAGAACTGGTCAGAAAATGGATTTTCTTCCCAGAGAAAACATCACCAAAACAAAAAATGCTCTCACTTTCATTGACATTTTCCACAGCAAATGTTGACTATTAAACAATCACCAACCAAAAAAAAAAAAATTTCCAACTACAAAAATTAAAATTAAAAATTTGAAGAAACCACTTTAGTGGCACTAATAAATGATCTCCTCCAGTCAACAGATAGAGGACAGACATCCATTCTCATCCTGCTTGACCTCTCTGCATTCAGTACTGTTGATAAGGAGATTCTGTTCTCTCACCTGAGAGATGTGGCAGGAGTCTAGGATAATGCATTAAAATAGTCTGTCCTTCCTGGAAGACCACTCCCAATGAGTAGTGATAAGAAACTCCCCTCCCTCACTAGACCCCTCACTTGTGGAGTTCCACAAGGATCAATGATCTCTCTGATCCTTTTCAACATCTACAGTCAACCACTAAGTGAACTGGTTAGATGACACAGACTCAAGTACCAGCAATATGCAGATGAGATACAACTCTACCTATTCTTCACCACATAAGACCACACTATTACCACCAAGATGGCCCAGTGCTTGGATGAAGAATAGCTGGCGGCAGCTGAACTTGAGCAAGACAGAGGTGATGCTGGTGGGCAGAGGAAAATATACTGAAGAGCTTGCAGCCGTGGTGTAGTCTCCAGGGGTTGCAGAAGCACAACCATAATTAGTTTAGTCTGTTGTCTAGGAGTACTGTTGGATCTCTTGCTGACACAGAGTTCTCATCTAGCAGCCTCAGAGAGTAACACTATCTACCATCTCCACTTGTGTCCCAGCCTGACAAATGAAAACCTGGCCTCAGTTATTCATGCCTGTCATCGCTCAGCTGGACTCCACCAATGCAATATACCTGGGCATGAAACAGTCAACACATAGGAAACTCTGCAGTGCATCTCCGCAGGCACACAGGCTACCGGGAACATGTCATAACTGCCCTCTGCTCTGTACACTGGCTTCAGGTAGACTACCAAATCAAGTTCAAGTCAGCGATCATAGACTTTAAGGTCAGAGGGGACCATTATGATAGTCTAGTCTGACCTCCTGCACAACGCAGGCCACAGACTCTCACCCACCCACTCCTGTAGCAAACCTCTAACTTATGTTTGAGCTATTGAAGTCCTCAAATCATGGTTTAAAGACTTCAAGGTGCAGATAATCTTCCAGCAACTGACGTGTGCCCCACACTGCAGAGGAAGGTGAAAACCCCCCAGGGCCTCTGCCAATCTGCCCTGGAGGAAAATTCCTTCCCGACCCCAAATATGGCGATCAGCTAAACCCTGAGCATGACTCACCAGACAGACACCCAGGAAAGAATTCTCTGTAGTAACTCAGATCCCACCCCATCTAACATCCCATTACAGGCCATTGGGCATATTTGCTGCTAATAGTCAAAGATCAATTAATTTGCAAAATTAGGCTATCCCATCATACCATCCCCTCCATAAACTTATCAAGTTTAGTCTTGAAGCCAGATATGTCTTTTGCGCCCGCTGCTCCCCTTAGAAGGCTGTTCCAGAACTTCACTCCTCTGATGGTTGGAAACCTTCATCTAATTCAAGTCTAAACTTCCTGATGGCCAGTTTATATCCATTTGTTCTTGTGTCCACATTGGTACTAAGCTTGAATTATTCCTCTCCCTCCCTGGTATTTATCCCTCTGATATATTTATAGAGAGCAATCATATCTCCCCTCTGCCTTCTTTTGGTTAGGCTAAACAAGCCTCTTTGAGTCTCCTTTCATAAGGCAGGTTTTCCATAAGACAGGTTTTCCATTCCTCGGATCATCCTAGTAGCCTGTGCCTGCTGGGAGTGGGGGGAGGGGCTGCCAGCTTCAGCAGTGTTACTGAGCATGCTCAGTACAAGCCAAGCAGCAAATTTGGGGAAGTTGGGACATGACCCCGCATGTCCTCTCCATGTGTCACCTCTGGTTCAAGGTCTCACTCTTTATCTTCAAAGCACTCCATGGCCAGAGCCCAGGATATCTAAAAGACCCTCTAGAGCTCAGAATGAAGACCTTGGTGTACAACTTTGCTCCTCTGACCTGATGGAAATCCCACCAAGAGTAAAGCTCATCTGGGTGGCAGATGGAACTTTCTCCAGGGTCTGATCCCAGATGGCAAGGCATTTCCCCAGTAAATGAGAACGATCACAAACCTCACCAGTTTCTGCTCCATGTTCAAGGCACATTTCTTTGACCTTGCTTTCTCTAATACACACATAGCAACAGGCATCTTTATATATATATATAAAGACACTACCAAAACAAGACACCTAGCTGGGGAGAGGGTGAATGAACAAACAGCCTGTGACAGGAGTTAGTCACATTGCTGAATCCATTTACTGGAAGGTGCTTGGGTACTATGGTGAACAGAATACCTCATAGGAGTGTTTGTTTGTAAACGCCTTGTCTAAATACTAAGCATTGGTAAGGAGAGAGCTGAAGCCTTGGCAACAAGAGGTAGATTTCCCAGTACAAAGTCCTTTGTTACGAAGGGAAGTGCCAAAAACTGCAAGGGCTCACAGGAGGAAACCGTCCGTTTTTTTGATGTGCGCACACCACAGCATTAGCAATGGCTCGTGGAGTAACTGGTTAGAATATAGTGTGGGGTTTTGAACACTGAAGAATAAGATTTGTAATACACGATATTCCTGATAATCTCAAGAAAAGCATCTTCAGTTCAACAGTGTTTCACTACAACTTCCTTGGTTTCAGTAAAATGGTAGATCCCTCTTTTTGGGTGTTAGTGTTAGGGGCCAGTCCTGCAAAGAGATCAGAATGGGTCAATGGGACTTCATGCAGAGCAACAGGGCATGATCCTGGCCAGAGCCTGTTGCAGGCTCAGAGTCCTGGTGAGTAGAAATTAGATTTCTTTTGAGCGCATTAGCAGTTGTTAGATCAATAAGATAGCTGACAATACTCTGTTGGGTGATTCTGTTCAGGATAACCCTGAATCACTGTTCAAATGGTACTTAAAGTTTACATGACCCTGTCACGGACTGCAGCTGTGACTGAAAAGATTTGAAGGCTACTTAACAAAATGTAAATGTGAGGCCATCATTTGTCTGGAGACAAATGAGTTAAGCCTGGGAGCTAAGAGCTTTGTTACACTGAGACACTTTTTGGTTTGCTGCCCACCCCTTTTCCCCCTTCTCCCCCATATAAAAGGAGAAAAGGGGCAAGTTCATCCCTGGTGACACTGCACGGATTTTAAGAGTTGCACTAGACCTGAAACTGAACAGTATTTAACACCTCAGAGATTAAAGCTTTTGTGCTGTTGCCCAGAATCATAGGTACCCTATGGCAATCTGAGACAACGGTGAAAGGAGAGGAATTAGTACCATACCTATTTAGCACTGTGGTAAAAGATCAGTTTCTGTTTTTGTTACTGATCTGTGAACAGCTTTGCAAGCTGAATAACAGTTGGCCTGTGCAGTGAAAAGCAAGATGTGAGGGTTTATTCTTACTATGTTTTCATATGAATTAAAAAAACAAACCTCTTTATTGGTTTCTCATTTTTACATTAAAAATTGAAGGGTTTTGAGAGATGGGGGGAAAGTGATATGAGAATAAATGTTAGATGTTTTTGCAAAAGTAGGGAGAAATCTGTTGGGATGTTCACTGTTACATGCTAGTTTCAGTAGCATACCACTAAAAGTACAGGATGTAGTTCTTAAAGGGGTACAGTAATGAATATGTGTCAGTTTTGCTTATAGCTGTCATTTAAAGAGTGTGAATTATACAATAAACATGTCTTAATGTACTGTTACTAATCAGGACTGAATTTGATAGAAATGTTCATTTATTCAACTGATAGGGAAAACCCCTCTGATTGATAAGCTATACTAAGGCAGAAGTAGCTCTTTTTAGTGTGTGATATATAGGATATTAGTTGTATGTAGGAGGCAAATTCTCATTACCCCCACCCTGCTGCAAACTCAGAGATGAGGAAAATTTCAACTCAATCTTCAGTGCCATGAAAATATGAAATCTTTTGGAGTAAAGAAGAGGTAGATCGGTTTAAAATGGAAAATGTAGCTAAACCAGATAGTTCAAGGATCTAATCCTACAAACTTTACTGTGTGAGTAATCAACAATAGTACTCCCATAAGTTTTAAACATGGGGGTGAGGTTTGCAAGATTGCCCCTATGTATGCCTCAGTAGGAATGTCCTACAGAGTGAACTCTTACAAGTAACAGGTTTAGAAGTCATTTTACCCTTGGTCTCCTCCCTCCCCTACCTGTTGATTTATGACAGTATTGATCTAGGGCAGTAATTTGTGTAGCCCTGTCCTGTATCTGAACACTGCCTTCTTTGTGTCTCATAGCACACTGGAGCTGGTGATGAAGGCGGAGGACAGTCACTGGTTTCTCCTGGGAGCTGTCTGGAAGACTTCAGAGCGACTCCTTTCATTGAATGCAATGGCGCCCGAGGAACCTGCCACTACTATGCAAACAAGTATAGCTTCTGGCTTACCACTATTAACGAGCAATTCCAGAGCTTGCCCTCAGCAGATACACTCAAGGCAGGTCTCATCCGAACTCATATCAGCAGATGTCAAGTCTGCATGAAAAATTTGTAAAATATATAATATATCCCTAGTAGTAAAAGGAAAATGTTTCTACAGTGTTCTAGACCTATCACATTGGTGCTTATTTAACTTATTACCTCAAAAGCTGAATGAAAAGTTTGATAAGTGTCTGTAAAAGCACAGAGGCTTATACCAAATGCTGGCTGCTTCTCCTACCATACAGCATATTTTGCTAGTCTAACACCATGTTATTTGCTAATTGAGTCAAATACTCAACCTTGAAAACCACAAAACCATCCAGTTACTAATCTAACAATTCTCTTGGGCAGATCTGTTCTCTAACATTCAATTAAATGTACTTCTTGTCTCAGTTTATTGTTAACAGGTGGAGTTCATATTAATTAAGTGGTGACATACAACAATAAAACATAAGTGCTAGCACAGCAGTGGGCTAACCTCTGGGAAGTACTCACAGATCTGAGCCCCAAACCCAGCCTTTGAACTTACCTTTTACTGTAATAAGAGTTTATACCTGGGCACTTAACAATGGAAAGATAGGTTGTTTTAAACTCCCCATGCCGTTGCCATGCTTTTTGTCCTACCACTTTCACCACCAGAGAGTTTATAAACATTCTGAATTAGCTCAGGTAGCCACATTTAGTGTTACTCTCTTCTTCTTGCAATGAGAACAGTTCATTACCAATGGCAGCATATTACTTCACAAACTTATCATTTTTCCAGCTGTACCCCACATCATAGGATAACTACAGTGGGTCTTTGCTCCTTTCTGTTGTGTGGCACAGAATAAATGCCTACTAGACACATGGGACCACAAGAGGGAGAGAGCATCATACTTTCTTCCTTTAACAACCATACCATGTACTTAATAACATTGTGTGGTTAGGGCTCCATATGAATTTGGTTATACGGTTTTGGAGCAGGCACTATACAACATACTCCCCTGAAAAACCCATGCTGTGTGCACAGATTTCCCAGTTGAAGAAGTTACTATTACTCAATACAGCCTTATCTTCAGATCCAAACCCTTCAAGCTGCCTACTTCACCTGTGAAGAAGTGCACAACTGGAGGGCAGGGGACGATGGTAGCATAACTAGTCAGCTGTACCACTAGGAAGGGCATGTAGAGGGGCTAGAAGTCACTCAGAGGGCGTTTCTTGTGTAGTTTATCTTCAAAGGCCCTGGAAATTGGGTGCAAGATTTGCTGAGGAGCCACAGAGTCTATGATGCTTGCCCCCTGCCTCACCCACAGAGATTAACTGCTTTTTCTGTAGAAAGAAAACATTAGGCCCAGAGGTAAGCTGTCCCTCATGACCCTGGGGAGAAGAATGAACCACATGATGATAAACCCCTTGCTTATTTTCTTGTGAGTCTCTTATGCAGCATGGTAATAAGCATGATAAATACCACGACACTTACGTTTCCAGCAAGATTTTTTGTGGGGAGGGGAGCTACATTTATTTGCAAGGGTGAAAAGTACTATGTACGCTTACTGCGCTGGCTTTAAAATAATCAGTAGTTATCTCCTCCACATCAGTTTTAACTTCTCCTTATGCAGTTCACCTTTCCCCTGCTTCAATGATCGTTGGGTTTTGTAATTACGTCCCTCATTGCTGTAATTATCTTAAATAAAGTTTGTTTTTTCTACACCTCTATTTGTTGATTGTTTCAATTCTCTAACATATGCCAGACTCTCCTATTACATTTGCACAGATTACTTCAATAGATGTTAGTTTGGGGGCTTGAATTTGTTGATTTGTTTGTTTTTTTAAATGAGCATTGGAGACAATGTAAATTGGATGTCAGCAGAAGTATCAAAAGGTGGCCAAATAAGCTTCCTCAATCTAAATTCAAACCACTTAACCAAGCAGGGGTTTGCTCAGTCTGTCAGCTGGGGCCACGCAATTTCAGAAAGAAGATGCTAACTAAGATGCTATTCCATCCATTGTTACAAGAAGAGAGAATTTAACCAGTTCCTCAGTTGCCTACCATTATCATTAGCTTAGGCAAGGCAGCTCTGAGGCCTGGTCTACACTAAAAAATTGGTCGCCCCAGCCATGTGAAAAATCCAATCCCTGAACAACATAGTTAAGGTGACAGCTCTAGGTCAATAAAAGTTCTTCCATAGCAGCATTTCACATGTAGACAAGTTCTCAGTGGAATCTTGGGATGGAAATTATCCATAGAATCTATAATGGTCTGTAAAATTACAGAGCAGAGGAGCCTCGCCTTGATGAGAAGAGTAGACATACAGGTATATTTAAAGAATTCTCAGCTAGCATGTTTTCTGCAATGATGTATTTTCTTATTTTAGATATCCCACAATTAGTAAGTTTATCCTCAACATCCCGGTGAGGTAAGAGCATTATCCCTATCTGACAGGCAAGGGCCGAGGACAAAGATTAAGTAACTTGCCCAAGTCATGGCAGAGCCCAGTATCCACCCTCTGTCCATTTTGGTGACTCAGCTACAAGAGCTAATCTGCCCAACAGACAAAGCCACCTAATATTTGTTTCAGCTAAATTAAACCATTAGAATGGTAAACACAGTGTAGGCAATATCACCCAAAGCTGTCTCAGGCCTGACAATTACCATAAGTTACATATTGCAGTACCATAGAATATCAGGGTTGGAAGGAACCTCAGGAGGTCATCTAGTCCATTCCCCTGCTCAAAGCAGGACCAATCCCCAACTAAATCATCCCAGCCAGGGCTTTATAAAGCCTGACCTTAAAAACTTCTAAGGCAGGAGATTCCACCACCTCCCGAGGTAACCCATTCCAGTGCTTCACCACCCTCCTAGTGAAAAAGTTTTTCCCTAATATCCAACCTAAACCTCCCCCACTGCAACTTGAGACCATTACTCCTTGTTCTGTCATCTGGTACTACTGTGAACAGTCTAGATCCATCCTCTTTGGAACCCCCTTTCAGGTAGTTGAAAGCAGCTATCAAATCCCCCCTCATTCTTCTCTTCTGCAGACTAAACAATCCCAGTTCCCTCAGCCTCTCCTCATAAGTCATGTGCTCCAGCCCCCTAATCATTTTTGTTGCCCTCCGCTGGACTCTTTCCAATTTTTCCACATCCTTCTTGTAGTGTGGGGCCCAAAACTGGACACAGTACTCCAGATGAGGTCTCACCAATGTCGAATAGAGGGGAATGATCACATCCCTTGATCTGCTGGCAATGCCCCTACTTATACAGCCCAAAATGCCATTAGCCTCATATCCAGCTTCTCGTCCACTGTAATCCCTAGATTCTTTTCTGCAGTACTGCTGCTAGCCATTCGGTCCCTAGTCTGTAGCAGTGCATAGCTATCCTAAGTGCAGGACTCTGCACTTGTTCTTGTTGAACCTCATCAGATTTCTTTTGGCCCAATCCTCTCATTGGTCTAGGTCCCTCTGTATTCTATCCCTACCCTCCAGCATATCTACCACTCCTCCCAGTTTAGTGTCATCTCCAAACTTGCTGAGGGTGCAGTCCTCGCCATCGTCCAGATCATTAACGAAGATATTGAACAAAACTGGCCCCAGGACCAACCCTTGGGGCACTCCGCTAGGCAGCGCAGCAAGGCGGTGGGGGAGGGTTGGGTAGAGGGCAGGGGAGTTTGGGGTGGTGGTTAGTGGGCGGGGGTGTGGATAGAGTCAGGGCGGTCAGTGGGCAGGGAACGGGGGGTTGAATGGGTACCGGGATCCCAGGGGGCAGTCAGGAAGGAGGGGTTGAATGGGGCAGGAGTCCCGGGGGGCGGGGGGGGGGGCGGTGGGGGGGGAAGGGGGGGGGAATAGGGTGATGAAGCACTGGACTGCGTTACCTAAGGAGGTGGTGGAATCTCCTTCCTTGGAGGTTTTTAAGGCCCAGCTTGACAAAGCCCTGGCTGGGATGATTTAGTTGGGAATTGGTCCTGCTTTGAGCAGGGGGTTGGACTAGATGACCTCCTGAGGTCCCTTCCAACCCTGATATACTATGATTCTATGAGTTATATGTTTCTGACTGGAAGTGGAGAAGGTTGAACTGCATCTCCTCAGTCATGCAAAGGGCTTGAGGAAGGCAAGATACAGTTGAAATGAAGCTTGGGGCCATCTGCATTGTAAAACTGAGCTTATTTTGAATAGTGCTGATCCCTCAACACAGCAGTTAAGTATAGACAGGAACTTAAAGCCTCAACACTCAAGAACATTGAAGTCTTTACCACAACAATTAACTTAAAAATACTCTGAACTTTGCTTTAAAGTCTAATTCTACTCTAAACCAGAGAGGGTTTAAAAAAAACCATATTAGGTTTTCAGATTCGTGCCTCAGCGACTTCAGATCAAATGGGCTCAAATTAACAAGTGGCGCTCTGCTCCTTCCCCCACAAAACAACTAGCCCTGCAAGTCAGCCTCGTCTTTGCTTCTCATCTCTCACCATCAGTAATAAGGGTTCTGCATGACTAATGAGCCTCAGTGACACCTCTGCTACCCTACTGTCCGCTGTGGGTTTGTGCAGGGACAGCCAACTGGAGCTTAAAGAATCCAGCCAGCATTACTGAGAAACTGCTTTTAGCTCTAAGTGATTGTTTATGTTCCCTACAGTCACCAAGTGAAACTCTGACTCCACACACGGAGCAGACCTGAAATCCAAGACTGATTTTGACATAATCCTTTTCAGAGTAGACTCGAACACAAGAGGCAGGTGAGGGTGGGTTTGAGCTGTTAAAGCTTTTGGGAAAGATTTTTGTGTGTTGCTCAAGATCTCAAATGAACCAAATACAGACAGCCCCAAAAAGTGTTAGACTATTTACATAGCATGGTATATTTAAAATGTACAATTAAAGTGTTTCCACCTTCACTTACCTCCTGCAAGTCTGACCTCACAGCTACCTACAAGATGCTAGCTCTGCTTTGAGAGTTCAGGCAGCGCATTGCAGATTGTGCAGCCTTGGGAGGGGGAGCTTTCAGTCACCCGCTTGATTCTGAATGTTGTGGAGACCAGCACAGTCCTATGGTCTGCTCTTCAGCCTGAAGCAGCACCAAGTGATCGGTGCTGTAGGGTGGGATTGGGGGGGGGGGGGGAAGAGAGACAGACAGACAGCAGAGGATCACACTGGGTTTTAATATATTGTGGCTGTACTTAATGTTTCTGCTAGTTTGACAAATACTTCCAAAACATGTAATGGAGGAGACCAGCAGACCCAAGGACTAGAACTTTTAAAATAGTCAAAATGTTCAATGTAGCCACTGTATTGCATCTCATTATGTGTGTCAGACTTTAAATCATTGTAATGGGAATAATGGAAGCGGCTTTGAACTTTCAGATCAGCCCCTTTGCAAAACGTTACTCAGCGGGACAGATGTTTACAGAGGTTTTAATTACTATCAGGTAACAGCTTTTAACACTTAGCGACTTAGAAATTGTCTCTATCTGCGTTGGATAACGTTGGTTTGGTGTGGGTGAGTGGGTAGGTGTCCAAATCTCTGTTTTGGGGACTGACTGTACAATGCTCCATGTGCAGACACACACACACACGACTTCAAGGATTGGGGTCTACATTTGTTATTGCCTATTTCCAGGCCTCTTTGTCATGACACAGTGGTGGACAAACCAAATCTAAGTGGCACTGTGACCCTGTGCACCAGGTCGTAACAGCCTGAGTGAGGAGTTGAGCCCAACCCACCAGGACAGGCCACTGTGGGGTGAATGCCTCTCCACCGCCCCTAAGGCCCCCCTCACTTGTAAGGTTTTAGAAGGGCAGGGGCCTTGGTTTCAGATGTTACTGGGCCTCCAAAATCCTCCATGTGGCCCTGCCTATCCATTTATCATGTATCTGTATGATATACTTGATGACTACACCCATCACTGTTCTTGACAGTGCTACAATACTCTAAGAATAGTATTAAAAACTTACTAGTTCTCTTAACTGCAATGACGACCAAAAAAAGAACTTGTCAGGGCACTTTACTGCTCCTTTAGGATGTATAAAGGTGACCTCCCACTCCCTCCAGAAAGAGTCATCTGCTTTTTTCACATCAGAAAACTCAGATCTTCACTTCCCTCCCAGTTGTGGAACTTGGATGGTGAAATCACGCCCTGCCAAAATTAGAACTGCAATTTTTCCTGACCCCAGCTGAGAGGGGGTGGGAACATGGAAGTGTATCAAATACTTTATGGGGGGACATATACCCCAACATAATGAAGCAGGAGTGTAAGTGCCAATATATTTTTTCCTACCACCCTTTGCAGTTTTTAGCTCCAAGTAGCACAGGACAGTGTTGTCCCTAGTTAATGTAGAGAAGGCATGACTGCTAAGGTAGCAGGATGTACATTAATAAATCCTCAGAATGAACAATTCATTTCCATAGTAACTTTAATAGTACATCTTATATTGCGGTATCTGGTACAAAAGGATAATTGAATTGCTTGATTAGTGACTTTTCTATATAATTTATATTCTGGAAAAAAAATAACGTGTAAAGCTTAAAAAAGTACCCAGCATCTAAATATTCCCCAGAAGAAAATGAATGATTTTTTAAGTGAAAGTCACATCCAGTACAAAAGTGAAAGTTACATCCAGTGACAGTTTAGATGTTGCATACTAAATGTGGAGAAAATAATGCATTCTAAAAAATAAAGTAGGACTCCTTTGAGAGTGCTTAATTGATTGTCATACCGATCTGTATGGAAACAGTACCATAGCATAGATTCCCACTTCTGTACATTCATTATGATCTCTCCTCGACCCCAAGGGCCCTATGAAATTTACAAGTCTTCCCCCATGATTCCATTCAGATTTTTATTTTTATAAATAGATTAGATTGGACTTTCCAAAAGCCTTTAATCTTCAAAAGATTTGTTGTTCTGCATACTTCATTCTAGATCATTTATTCCTTGATCTTCCCTTTCTGCTCAAACTGTAAGCATCTCTAACTTCATGATCACTAGCACAACATACAGACACAATCCCCTCACTCCCCACATCATCAGTATTTTAGGCACAACAACCAGATTTTGTCCTTTTTGCTGACTTGTAATTGGTTAGGTCTACAGTTTGTAGTGGCCCCTCAGCTTGCTGCCGTAAAATTATTGGTACTACCATATCAAATATGGTTTCAAAGAGGTAGTCCACCTTATAGCCTGTTTTTGCGCTGGTCTCAAAGCACATTTTCTCAGCTGCTGGAACATCCTTCTCATCCAACATTTTGTATTTCAGTATCTTTTTGTAGAGTGCAACAGCATCATCCAGGTGGACTTGCTTTTGGACCTTGGTAGAGATGCAACTGGTGACAGGCTTTTCAGATCTATTTTCCTCTTCTGTTTCTAGTAATAAGGCATATTCATTTGTGAGGTCAACTTTGTTTCCAACAATAGCAAAGATACAGTCGGTGCTAGCAGTGTCTGTCAGCGCCAAGAATCTATCTTCCAGTTCTATCAGGCTTTGCAAGTTGTTTACATCATATGTAAGGATCACAGCAGCTGCTCCTCTACAGTACATAGAACCAAGGCCATGAAATTGCTCCCGTCCTGGAAAAGATTAAAAAAAAAAAAAAAAATTAACAAATTGAACTAAACCATTAATAACAAAGAGCCTAGCTTCACAAGCAAGTTTCAAAACCAAAAATCAAAAGGATGCAGCACTAAAGGGGAAAACCTACCATTTACAATATCTTCAACTTTTCTATACTTTTGCTAATAAGTGCAATAATATTGCAGTGAAAACAGATTGCCAAGTCCAAAGGCTACTTGCCTTATGCACTGGTGACTTTTACTAATGGGCTATTAAACAAGGCTTTTGATGCTATGTTTTCAGAAACTGTATGCATGTTGTAAAAGCAAAAATGTGCGCATATTAGTTCATTCAAGTTGTGTAATCAGTTATAATGAACTGTGAACTAAATTACTAATAAAAACCTCATACTATCACAAGCTTCAAAAGCAAAAATCAAAAGGACACAGCATCAGAGCTAGGCTCTGTATGTGTAATCGGCCAGTTGCATCTAATTGACTATTTATGTTTGCAGGTACCATGACTTCATACTCAGCGATAATAGATTGAGTGTGAAAATTCAGCCCAGGCACACAAGCTCACTGAATACATGTAGTTCTGAAATTCTGGCCTCTGAAGTCAGTGACTCTAGAAGAATTGTGAAAAACAAAATTAATCTTATTGTACATCTCCACAGCTCTCAGGTCAGTGAGTATTCCAACAGTTACCTTAACAAGACAAGAGCTTGTAACACCTGCTATATCAGAACCTATATACTAAGGTGCCCTCCATAAACACTCTATCAAATCTGCAAGACACCTATCACTATAGGGTCTAGATGCCTGCCCCAGTTTTATCACCATTATCCCGTTCAGTATAATGCCTACAGCCACCAAAAAGTGGCACAGTTTTAATACGATCTCAGAAACTAGTAGGAAAGAACATTGTCTCCCCCTCAGTCTGTAGCTGTTTTTAAATTTCTACCTAGCCCACTGGAAAGAGCAGCCCTGGCCCTCAGACCTACACCCTTTTTTGACATTTGTTTTGAATTAAAATGTGATGGTTGCATTATTCATTTAACCTTTCTATAGTGGAGGGAAGGAAAACAGCAGTCTACCAGTAGCCTCTTGAGAATATTGTCCTAAGGGAAATACCAGTCGGAAAATAGGAAGTAAAAATATTGCCACTGATTTACAAAGAACTGCAGCCTACTCAAAATGCACGTACAAATATAGAATTTCATGGCAGGTTTTTCTATTGAGCCTTAGAAGATACCAGATTTCATTCAAAACCAGTAAGCCCAAACAGGTGACAAGTTTCAGGGTCACTGGTTTAGATACAGTGAGACACACAGTGGGTGAATTCCAAAGCCTGGTAACATCCACCTCCATGCTCCCATGCCTCAACTCCTCTTAAAACCAGAAGGGTTGAGGAGGGCTAAGTAGAGGGGTGAACAAAGAGATCACAGGAGCAGAGATCACTTCCTAGAGGTTTCCTCTCCATAAACGTGTCAGGATCCTGGTAACACAGGATCAGGTTCAGCATGTGGGAGAGAGAGAGAAACTCAAGTTTACCCTGGGTGGGACAGATGATGCTATTTGCACCAGATGTAACGCCTTCCTCTGCAGCATGGGGCATGGGTCACTTGCAGGTTTAAACTAGTGTAAATGGTGGCTTCTCTGTAATTTGAAGTCTTTAAACAAAATTTGAGGACTTCAGTAACTCAACCAGAGGTTATAGGTCTATTAACAGGAATGGATGGGTGAGGTTCTGTGGCCTGCAATGTGCAGTAAGTCAGACTAGATAGTCATGATGGCCACTTCTGGCCTTCAAGTCTATGAGCTGTATTGAATCAGCTGCCCTAGCCATGCCCTGTCCCTAGAAAGCAGAACCTGCTTTCATGAAGATGGTAGCTCCTAGACTGGGAGAGTTGCAGGCCCCTGTGACTTCACTCCCTGCATCTCAGTGCTCCCAAAGTGTGCACCAGCAGCCCAGAAAAGCATTTTTTTTTTTGGCTTACTGATTTTGAATAAAGTCACTCATCTTGGGCAAGCTTTCTACTATTGTGAACTCTTCCAAGAAGCTGGAGTGAATTAGACCCAAAATTTAGTCCCATAGATGCATAATCACGTGAAAGGTACAAAGGCAGATATTAGACTGCTTTACAGATGTGTACAAAAACATTTGACTCAATGTAGCATCTAGGCATTCACTTAAATTGCTACAAAACAGAATCGTGGATAAACAAACTTGTGTACCTATTTATCAATCAAGGATAATAAAAAACAGGACATGCCAACCCAGGCTCTCAAGCAAGAGAGGGATGTCATCTCAACATTGATTTATGTATAATATGACCTACCGATTCTACTGGTACCATCCCCAAACGCAGGGCCTTCCATTAAACAACAGACAGAATATCTTCCATGCTCACATTATCATTTGCACAAGATGATCTCAGATAGTCTAAAGTTTCCAGGAAGATCCTACAGTGTACTTGGGCCCGACAGAAAGAAGAAAAGCCAGGATCTTTAATAGAAGTCCAGAGAAAGCAAACTAAGATTTTATTGAAGATACAAGAATTAAGCACAATTAAGATGTGTAGCTTCAGTCAATGTCAAGCAATACAAGTGTTGCCAATAAGATATTTTAAGTGAAAAAGAATGATTTATGAAATCACTAACTGGGCTGGCTAAGTTTAAATAACTTCCAGAACTATCCAATTCAAATACCTAAACAAAGAAAAAGGGAAGAAGCCAGTATACTTTGATGGGAAGCTTGTCTGACAGAAGGATTCCCAGCTAAAACATTAGTTCACCTAATCTCTTTTTAAAGGTCTTGAATCAAGTCCACAGTCCTTCAGGGATGAGAACTTTACAAAGAGATGATCACTGACACCAGATTAATATTTTCATGTCCCAGATTACAAGGCCATATGTGCCAATTTAGGAAGACAAATGAAGGTATTTCACAAGACTTTAATCTTCAGAAGCAGCAAATCTATGCTTAGAGGTGTGCTGTGCACTTCTTTGCTCATGTGTATTTGAAAGACAGACCAATTGGAGTGTGTTTAGATTGGAAATATCTGCAGAGATCTAGATTTCCAGTTTTGCTTTCCATACTTTAAAATAATCACATCATTTTCATTAGAAATTATATTACGATGTTGCCTGGAAGACACAAATAGTTCTGTTTTTCCCACTTCATCTATCTAAACCAGAAAATCCAGCCTCAAAATTGTTAGCTCTAACTATTCAACACTGAAACAATACAGGTATTTGTTCCATGGCATACATAAGCAAATCTAATCTATTCTCTTGTACAGCAGAACATGAACCATGAAATTCTTAGTTACATTCCAGAAGTTGATTGCAGTCAATCTTCAATTAGAACTCAGAATGGAATTGGCAAGTTGACTGGAACTTTGCTTTTCTCCTGCTTTGCATTAAATATGCCTACGGAATGGAAAATAGAGCTTCTCCCCCACACATAAAGCAAATCGGCCCACAACATAATCTACTTAAACATGCTGCAAAAATGTCTGATTTCTAGTTAGGTTGTGACATCTGTTGCTTTCTGACATTTGCCACATTTCTTCAAAACTAACTATTTAAATTAAACCAATGCTGATTTGAGAAATAAATAGAGTATAGACAAAGAATTTAATCGAACAAATCTGACTTATCCTACAGCAGAGGTTCTCAAACTCTGGTCCATGGACCACCAGTGGTCCCCGCACTCCATTCAGGTGTTCCGTGGATAGTTCCCTCTACGTTGCACGCCTGCGCGGCAGCACATGAGAAAATGAAGGGCCACCCACCTAATTACTGAAGCCGCACAGCCATGGCTCCACTAATTAGGTGCCTGGACCCTGGAAGAGATGCACATATAAGGTGAGGTGGTGGCCTTGGGGGGAATAGGGGACAGGTGGGAGGGGGAAGTGGGGTGAGAAGAGGGGGTGGGAGGAAAATGGGATGGGCAGGGCTGCGGTGGACAGAGAAAGAGGCAACTTTCCCCAGCCCCAGGGCTGCGGGTTCCAGGGAGAGACCCCCCCTCCTTCCCAGCCTCAGCTTTGGGGCTGCCGTGGCGGGGGAGAGAGGGCACGTCCATTGCATTAGAAAGGTAAGACTACTGATATTAAAATATGAGTTGTGTGCTTTTATTTGCAGAACAAAAAAAAGTTTTTTATTATTATTTTTTTAGAGAGAGAGAGAGAGAGCGCGAGCGAGCGAGCGCGCTTTTATCCAAAGCGCTTTACCATAGTTAGCTAACGATACAAACAACATTTGGAAAGATCATTAAGTGGTCCGCCGAGACCCTCAGCAATTTTCAAGTGGTCAGCAAAAAAAGAAAAAGTTTGAGAACCACTGCACTACAGGATGCCACTGACAGGGTCCCAGCACCAACAAAAAACAAAAAAAAAAACAAAAAAAAAAAACACCCTACTACTACAACAGTAAAAGCCATTTTTTCACAGAAATGAACATCACCGGTCTGTGACCATTTAGAGCTTAGGGAAAGTAACAAATCATCTGACCCCTACCCAAACACACAGCTTTTCAAGCAGTAGGTAAAACTAATGGCAAACCTATTTTTTATATAAAACATATTTCTCTGATAATACCCAGAATCATCAGAGATGAAAACAAAAACAAAAATTAAAGTCACAGAAATTGGTGTGTCCATAAGAGGCGGGTCTCCAAGGAACTTCCAGAGCAATCATACTCCGGCAGAGCAAGTTAAAAAGCTGTTGCAATACTGGGGGGTGGGAGGGGGGGGAATGCAAAACAAAAGGCGGGGGGGGGGGGGGGGAAGAGGGACAACCCAAGAAGAAAAGTCTTCCAGAAAACCCTGAGAAAAGTAACACCATGCTGGTGTCAGTTTTAGGAAAAGAAGTCTTTAATCTGGAGGCCCATCAAGAAATAATAACTGAGGAAAGCATATAGAGTTTTGTAACTTTTCAGGAGGAGGTCAAAAAGCACTGTGTGTAAACACAAGAAAGAGGTCTGGACACTTTCTAAAGAAAGGAACTATGTAGCTGACTTGTCTTTCATATACTGATTTTCCAAGACTTTTCCACTGCAATTCTGAAACAAAGGAGACACAGATGGTGGATTAGAGAGGAATTAAGAAAGTGGAACATAAAATATCACTAGAATTCTCTCTTCAGATACAATTCTTTTATCGGAATCTTAATTCTCAGATCTGTGAGAGGCAAGAAGTACTTTATATCCTAAGTGAATGAAAGAGGAAGAATCTGATTCTCAAGGAGAAGGCTGCAGCACTACACTTGTAGTAAGCCCCTGGCATCTAGCCAAGCTCATAAAAGAAACCACTCACGGGGGGAAATCCCCTAAGAATTCTGCTGCAGTGAGACTGAGCTTCAAATGGACAACATTACACAGATCATAAAAGACTTTATAGATATAAGTAAAGATCTGTCGATATAACTAAAGCTGGGCAGGCTATGGATACGAGTAGTTCAGTAAATTACTTCTCAACTTCTCACGGGGGACTTTAATCACCCTGACATCTGCTGGGAGAGCAATACAGCAGTGCACAGACAATCCAGGAAGTGTTTGGAGAGTGTTGGGGACAACTTCCTGGTACAAGTGCTGGAGGAACTAACTAGGGGCCATGCTCCTCTCATCCTGCTGCTCACAAACAGGGAAGAATTGGTAGGGGAAGTAGAAGTGAGTGGCAACCTGGGCAGCAGAGATCATGAGATGGTCGAGTTCAAGATCCTGACTAAAAGGAAGAAAGGAGAGCAGCTGAATACGGACCCTGGGCTTCAGAAAAGCAGACTGACTCCCTCAAGGAACTGATGGACAGGATCCCATGGGAGGCTAATGTAGAGGGGGAAAGGAGTCCAGGAGAGCTGGCTGTATTTTAAAGAAGCCTTATTAAGGGCTCAGGAACAAACCATCCCGATGTGCAGAAAAAAATAGCAAATATGGCAGGCGACCAGCTTGGCTTAACAGAGAAATCTGCGGTGAACTTAAACACAAAAAGGAAGCTTACAAGAAGTGAAAACTTGGACAGAGGACTAGGGAGGAGTATAAAAATACTGCTCGAGCATGCCGGGGTGTAATCAGGAAGGCCAAAACACAATTGGTGTTGCAGCTAGCAAGGGATATGAAGGGTACCAAGAAGGGTTTCTATGGGTATGTTAGCAACAAGAAGGTGGTCAGGGAAAATGCGGGATCCTTACTGAATGGGGAAGGCAACCTAGTGACAGATAATGTGGAAAAAGCTGAAGTACTCAATGCTTTTTTTGCCTCGGTCTTCACAACAAGGTCAGCTCCCAGACTGCTGCACAGTATGGGGAGGAGGTGAACAGCCCTCGGTGGTGAAAGAACAGGTTAAGGACTATTTAGAAAAGCTGGACATGCACAAGTCCATGGGGTCCAGATCTAATGCATCCAAGGGTGCTGAGGGAGTTGGCTGAGGTGATTGCAGAGCTATTGGCCATTATCTTTGAAAACTCGTGGCGATCGGGGGAGGTCCAGGACGACTGGAAAAAGGCAAATACAGTGCCCTTATTTTAAAAAGGGAAGGAGGAGAGTTCAGGGAACTACAGCCCGGTCAGCCTCATCTCAGTCCCTGGAAAAATCATGGAGAAAGTCCTCAAGGAATCCATTTTGAAGCTCTTGGAGGAGAGGAAGGTGATCAGGAACAGTCAACATGGATTCACCGAGGGCAAGTAATGCCTGACCAACCTGACTGCCTTCTATGATGAGATAACTGGCTCTGTGGATATGGGGAAAGCGGTGGATGTGATATACCTTGACTTTAGCAAAGCTTTTGATACTGCCTCCCACAGTATTCTTGCCAGCAAGTTAAAAAAGTATGGATTGGATGAATGGACTACAAGGTGGATAGAAAGCTGGCTAAATCGTCGGGCTCAACAGGTAGTGATCATCAATGGCTCACTGTCTATTTTGCAGCCGGTATCAAGTGAAGTGCCCCAGGGGTTGGTCTGGGGGCCTGTTTTATTCAACATCTTCATTAATGATCTGGATGATGGGATGGACTGCACCCTCAGCAAGTTTGCAGATGACACTAAACAGGGGGGAGAGGTAGATACGCTGGAGGGTAGGGATAGCATACAGAGTGACCTAGACAAATTAGAGGATTGGGCCAAAAGAAATCTGATGAGGTTCAACAAGGACAAGTGCAGAGTCCTGCACTTAGGACGGAAGAATCCCATGCATTGCTACAGACTAGGGACAGAATGGCTAGGCAGCAGTTCTGCAGAAAAGAATCTGGGGATTACAGTGGACAAGAAGCTGAATATGAGTGAACAATGTGCCCTTGTTGCCAAGAAGGCTAACGCATATTGGGCTGCATTAGTAGGAGCACTGCCAGCAGATTGAAGGAAGTGATTATTCCCCTTTATTCAGCACTGGTGAGGCCACATCTGGAGTAGTGCATCCAGTTTTGCATTCCAAAAAGGATGGAGCTAGGCTGTTATCAGTGGTGGCAGATGACAAAACAAAGAGCAATGGTCTCAAGTTGCAGTAGGGGAGGTCTAGGTTGGATATTGGGAAACACTATTTCACTAGGAGGGTGGTGAAGCACTGGAATGGGTTACCTAGGGAGATGGTGGAATCTCCATCCTTAGAGGGTTTTTAAGGCCTGGCTTGACAAAGCCCTGGCTGGGATGATTTAGTTGGGGTTGGTCCTGCTTTGAGCAGGGGGTTGGATTAGATGACCTCCTGAGGTCTCTTCCAACCCTAATCCTCTATGATTCAACAGAATGTTGTTCATTAAAAGTGTGAGGACAACCAGTGAAATAATAAATGTGTTAGTGACACCATGGGGAAACAAATGAGGGGAATGACAACACTGATTTTTGTTTGCATACGCACACAAGAAATATAGACACTGTTCTTTGATAGTCTCTACCCCTATGTTCCCCTCCCCCCAGCATGACTCAGAGGATTAAATCTTGGCCTCACTGACATCACTGGAAGTTCTGCCATTGACTTCAAAGAGGTCAGAGGTGTTTTGATAGGCAACTAAGGTGGGAGTTTATTTGTTCTAAGGGTTCTCTTCCACTTCCCTAGACCTGCCACAAGAAGGTAGGCACTTTAGTAGCGGGAAGTGTACAACAGCAAGGAGAGGCACAGAGTTTTGGTAGTTTGGGGACAGAAATATGTAAAAGACAACACAGAAGGGTTAAAATTAGAGGAAAAGGGGGAAAAGAATGAGTGAAGAAGAATGAATCAACAGTTAGCTGAATTATTATATAGTATAATTAGAACTGGTCAGAAGATGGAATTTCCATTGTGTGGGAAGTTCTGACATTTCGAAATTTGAAATCCTATTAAATCAAGAAGTTACTTATTACTCAGTGACTCTAGCCATTATGAAGGGGTTTCAGAAAACATTATCTTTGTTTTAAATCAATTCAAATTAATACAGCAGAGTGTACTTAGAATTCAGTATTAAAAACTTAACACCCAAAAGGATTTACTTTCATCTTTGTGAAAGGAGGTACAAACCTATAGTGGAAGATATGATGTTTAACTCAAAGGACTAAATATGATTAAGAGATACAAAAAGTCAACACAAAACTAAAGACGACCCTATTACATATCTGTCCTTAGAAAACTCTTTGAAACAGGGACAAGAAAAAGTGGCCTCAAGGAAAAAAATGTTTGGGACAAGTCTCTAGCACTGAAGAGTAACAGGCCATTATCTCTCAACCGATTTCTTTTCCGAACACACTAGCTTTCAATTGATAAACCAAGTCAAACACACCTATATCTTATCCTAAAAGGGGCTTTCGATAGCAGGAAAGTTACAAACAATCTATGGCCCTAACCAAAGTCAATAACACTTTTTAAAACAAACACTCTGAAGGAATCTGGAACTCTAGAGTCTAAAGCTTTTTACTGCAGATGCTAAGCAAGAGTGATACAAAACCAGAACATTGTTTTCTCTCTCTAAGCATGAGGACTATGGGACTGAAACAGCGGCAGCTGAATAAAAAGTGCATGCACTTAAACTTTCTGAAATAGTAATAATAATTAAATCTAACATCATCTCCTTTGACAGACTACAAACACCACATAGGTAATATCATACAGTCACATCATGCTCCAACTGAAGGAATAGTTTTTTGGGGTTTTTTTGTTCAAATAAAAGAGCCCTCAACAAAGCTACAGACTGAACCATCCACAGGAGATGACCCAGACCTAATTATTTAAACCACTATCCAATAATATGAGAAAGGTGTTATTCCAATGAACTTTAAGGAATGCAAGGGAAGTGATGATGAGATGTCTATCAGTAGAACCCCCACTCCTCAATCTTAAACAATCATACAAGTTGAAGAGAAGTCACATAACCCACCACCAATCCATCCACCCACTAGAATCTACTCATGGAAATAGGTTTGAACAAAACTTGTATCATATTAGCAGCTATGGGCCTAATATTAGGTGTCTTTATATTAATGCAGTGAATCTACATCATCTGAATCCCTCCCCTGCACAAGTTAGGAATTCAGGAAGTCAAATACTCTCTCCTCTCAAGAGAAAGAGAACACAGAAACTATTACAGACGCCCCCCCAACTTACGCAATCGTTCCGTTCCAAAAAGCCTTGTGTAACTCAAATTTCGCATAAATCGGAAACGTATACCCGTACGTCACGCAAAAATTTCCGCAACTCGAAAATCCTATTCCTGGTTTATGGAACTTTTTCCATAAGTGCGAATTTGCGTAAGTCGGGTCTTGCATAACCCAGGGAGCGTCTGTATAAATATCTTTATGCAACAGATAATCTTTTGGATAATGCTCTAAAAAGGTATCTAGTTCGTGTTAACAGGACTATGTTAACTCAAACTAGGTATCATTGAGAGTGTGCAGCAGGGTCTACACGGGGCACTTATAGAGCATAATATGTTAGCGCTCTTTACAAATCACACTCCTGTAATGTGCTTTGAGGTGCTGTGTAGACAAGCTCTATGCCATTTTAGAGCATGCCAGCTCTTAGGTGAGCAGCATAGATACAGTGAACCGATTAACCTGCTGAGATTATCATTCCCCCTCCCCACCTCACCCCCCAAAAAAAGATCACCTCTGCTGGTACTCATCTCAGAGTTAATACAAAACATCCCATGTCAAATTAATTAATATGGTGAAATAAAAAGCAGAAAAAAAGTACAAACATTAGGGAAAAAATAAGAGAGGAGAGGTTGGTTTTACCAAATAAAGGCCTACTACTGGGCACGTTTGCTTAAATGTTAAGGGGGGAGGATTGGGCTTATGCCCTGTTTCTGCTTCTTTAGTATTTCTAAAGACCTGAAACGGTTTTATATATTAGACATTTAGGTTCTGCCTACCCTGGAAGAATGTGACTGGAAAGATAGTATACATGAGGGCATCACAAGCAGCATTTAGATTTCTAATTCCTATTTTTAATAAAAGAAATCTTTGTTAAAGACTCAGTACTCTTGGCCATTCAGTTAAAGGTGGAAATGGCTTACAACAAAAATACCTCCCACTCTGTTCCTCCAAAAAATCCAAGATATTCCCAAGTTAAAAACAAGCAGGCTAAAAACAAACAAAGAAAAATAACCAAACCAAAACACTACTACAAAAAGATGGCATAAGTCCAGTTTTATAAAAATCCTTTGCAGGTCACCCTTAAAGTGATTATCGTTCACAGTGAAGCCCCAAAACAGCCACTACACGCTGGAAGAAAACACGCCAAATATAAAAAGACAGACATTAGCCATGTCTAAATGAACAGAGACCCCAAAACTTTCAATACATCTAGTATAGTGCATATACATTAGCACAGCTTTTTATATTTGGAATAAGACATTCAGTAAACTTAATTCTTTCCCCATCTTCTAAGTCTCCATAGAAGGAAATTTAGGTAACTGATCCTAAAAACATTTATGGACGTGCTTAACTTTACTCTTGAAGAATTCCAGGACATCCTTAGGGCTACTTAAGAAAATTTAAGCAGGTATCCTTTGAGCACTAGGGTCTTAGATTGTAACCTGAATTCAAAACTGGGTAGTTTTAAGAAATGGGAGACTAGAAAAGTCTTAAGAAGTTTTCCCAGCTCCAGAGAGGGTGGGGGTGGAGGGTGGGAGGAGATGCTTGAGAAGTTATACATATATTAAATATAAATTTAAGAATTCTCATTCATTCTTTCAATATTTACAGATTAGACTAAATTCTAATTAGCTAAATTCTAATAGGGAGCTGGTATGTAAAAATTCCTTAGTTATAGACTCATTAAAAAAAAATATTTCTAACATCTACACATTTTTAGAGACCCTTCATACAAGTGTACTTTGTACGTATGTGTTTATTTTTCAGAGAGATCATCAAAGGGAGAATGGCAAAAATATAGCTATAATGCCTGACAACTTCCAAGAAACTACTGCAAGACACCTCATCGGTAGTATCTGATGCAGGAGGGAGGAGGAGGAGAGGAAAATACACACCTCTACAGAGGTATCTGCTGGCAAAATTATGGGGAGAAAGATAACCAATACTCCTATGTGATGCTAATAAAAAATGAGGTAACAGATTCAACCACCAACAAAACGCACACTATCCAAAGTTCCTTTAGTTTAACTTCAATTTGTTTAGACAAAATATTTATTTAATGTGAGAACCAGAATGCACTAGTAGCAAACAATTGGAAGAAAAGCACTTCCTACTTTCATGACTTGGTATCTCATGAGCTGGAAACAGGAGACACCAACCATATAACTACTAGACAGAAGAGACAGAGCACAAAGAAAAAGGAACGAGTTTACTTAGTGAACTTGGAAGACTCAAATATAGCTGAGACTAATATATTCTGATTCCAAAGCCCCAATACAAATATTACTAAGCTAAATGATTGGCATGTTACAAATAAGATTTGCGTGATAGGTTACAAGTGAGATTGTCGAACGGGGAGGAGGGAGAAGATTCTGTACTTTGTATGGATGTGAGTGGGTGAAGGAATTGGCTGGAACTTTAAGTAAATAAATAAAGCTCCCCCTTAACAGAAGTATCATGAGACGACTTCTTCATTCTAAATATAACAGAATTAGAGCAAAGTCTCACAAAAAACAGAAGTGTCCCTATGTAATTCCTTATAGAAGCATGGCTGTTTATTCTCAGTTTATTGCTTTTTCTTTTAAAAACAAAACAGGGTTCATTGCAAAGCAACACCAAAAAGTGGATGACAGCAAGTGTCCTTAGCTTTGCTTCCCCTTTCTTCAGTTTAAAAAACATTTTTATTATGGCCACAACTGAATTGTGTTTTATTGAGAAGATAGAATCGTACTCTGCCCTTTTATGAACAGGGGACTATCAGACAGCCCTACCAATGTCGCCTCAGTGGTGGTCCTGCCTTTTCAGAGGCCAACACTTTATTGTCAAACAGCTGTGTACATCTGGGTAAGACAGTTTAATCAATTGGCACAACTAACATCTGTTTAACAATTGCTATAGAACAACTACTCAAGAAGTGCATAAGCAGCCATATTTTGGCAAGATTAGTACAAAATGTTTGTATAAAATAACCAATTTGAATGGATTAATTCCTAAAACTGCTAGTGCTGAGCCATATGCAAAATTAATGTGAATTTGCTGTACTAAGAGCCATATGCCACACACTAGTAGACATGGATAGTGACATATGAGCTCCTCAAGGCCAAATTAGTCCATCCTAGTTTATTTTGTTTCTGAAGAAAGCACAAAAACCTTTTTTCACAATTAAAAAAAAAATTACATCTGCATAGCACATGCTAGGGCTGTCATACAACCGACAGTGCAGCCCCAAAGCCTCCAAGTATCAGTTATTTTTCTTTATCCGCTTATTTTCTGAAAGATCTGGTTTACTGAGCAGTTGCTTTAAGATATACACCTTTACCCTGATATAACGCGATCCGATATAACACGAATTCGAATAGAACGCGGTAAAGCAGTGCTCCAGGGGAGCGGGGCTGCGCACTCCGGCAAATCAAAGCAAGTTCGATATAACGCGGTTTCACCTATAACGCGGTAAGATTTTTTGACTCCCGAGGACAGCGTTATATCAAGGTAGAGGTGTATTGCTACAGGGCTGCAGTCATATTTCAGATTCACTCAGGAATTATTTTCTTTAAGGACACATGCTGGCAGAAGCCCCCTATGAATTGATCCATAACAATATTCTGCTGTTCCGGAGAAAGAACTGTCAAGACACAAAAACCTAGATCAAAGTCCACATTTAAGAACATTACAACTGAGATCGCATAAATTTTGAACACGCAACTTAGCTTTTTAAAGAGTAATCAGTAACACAATGTGAATTTGTTTAAAATTGGTTTTGTTTCTCCAGATAGTAACTGGGTTCGCTTTGTTTTAAACCATGAGACTGCTAAATTAAAGCGTGGGCACACACACACACACGCACCCCTCTAGCTAGAATCTGCTAATGGATCGATCCATTAGCACCACCTTCAAGGTGTACAATGTCACAGCACAGTAGCTATCAAAAACTGAAATACACAAAGACTCAAATACAGATATAGTTCACAGGGTGTACAAGGATACCATTTACGATGGCAAACTAGAAAAGAGTTAACCACATTGCAGTGTATACATAGAAAAGCTTAATTACAGTTAAATCTTGCAGCAGTTCAGCAAATCTCTCTCTGGGGTACAAACACACTCTTGACTCAGGTTTAGCAAATACAGCTCAAGATATTTTCATATCTTGAATTATTCAACTGTAGAATAATTCAAAGTAATCCCAGAACATTTTTAGTCTACCCTCCCACTCGAGCCCAATGAAAATGTTCTTCAGTGGGGCCTATTTGAATAATCATTGTGTGTTTTCCACATTATTTTTTCACTGGATATCCTGATGTTCTTTACATTTCTTGCATTTACAAGTAATCCCTCTCAACATACATACTGTATGTTGATAGCCTCAAAGTTTAGAGGAGACTGTCAGTCTTTAAGACTCGTTAACACAGTCTTTAGGAGTGGCTTCCCTTCCACTGTACTAATCTGTTGGTCCCTGGAGTCTAACAATTACTGATACCAAGAATTACAGATATACATCATCAGAAGTTATATTCCTTCATTTGTACTAATTTATCATATTTCTCTACCTAAATTATCCTGCTTAACTACTGTCTCCATTTTCACTCTGGAATTGGTGGTAAAGACTTGTTTCATTGTTGGACATTCCTAGAGAAAGGACCTAATCACCTTCCAGGAAGTCGAGTCAACGGAGAACAACAGCTGAATAATAAGAATAGGTTCATAGATTAAGGCCCAAAAGGGACCATTATGATTATCTAATCTGACCTCCAGGGTATAAAATTTCACTACATGACTTGTACATCAAAACCCATATCCTGAGGTTGAGCTATATGAAAGTGAAATGAATTATATTAAAGAAACAGAATGAATTAAAGAATGCTGTATGTACCTTTAAGTAGAAATGAGAAATGCTGCAATCCAGGTGTCAGGAAAGCAGACATTAACTGTTAATGAATTGCTCCATTTAAGGGCGATTGGTGAAGCATTAGCCTTAGATCGATAAGAGTTAATAAGGAAGCAGGATATGCATATTGTGCCCCTGGCAAATTTTACAATTTTGCTCTCTCTGTCCCTTTGTTTAGTTCACACCCTTTTATCTGTATAAATAAGACTGTTTGAATCTTGCCTGGTGCTCATATTATCTGGGTGTTATTAGCAGAGCGCTGTGCTAATAAAACAGAGTGGCCTGACAAACTATGAGTCCTGAGTCTAACTTTGACAATTTGGAGGTCCCACCAAAATGGCAACTGTCTTCACTGGGGCCGTGTGATTCCTGACATTTTTGTAGGATGACTGTGGCAGCTGGCACCTGGGCATTTGGCCCGAGCGGTCCTCCTCCTGAACGGAAGGGCGCACGACAACAGTGAAGTCTATGCCATCTAACCTGTTGGTTCCCACTCTGTTCTGGTAGGGATCCCGGGATCTGACATCAGGAATCTGGTCAGGTAATTATTTCTGTGTTTTGTCCGGACTGAGGACTGTCCTGTCTCTGTGTCTATCCGTCCTCCTGTGGAGAGTTTGAGTCTGGGTGCCGTCTCCGTCCGGGGATCGGACGACCAAGGGGTTCCTGTCTCCATGGTCTGAGTGAGTGAAATCTGCACAATCGCAGCCGCACCGCACCTTGGGTAAAATCCTTGGTGTGAAAGCAAGGGTGATTGAGGCAGTAGCCGGTGGGCTCCTTTTGTGTGTTGCACCGGGTATCGCTCTGACGAACCCGAATTTCCTTCTTGTGTGATTGGTGTGTGTGTAAAGTCTTCCTGTAATGGTAACCAGACGTCTAAGTCGGGACAGTTCCCTAAAGGAACGCCGGCTCTGTATTTTCTGTATTTTAGGAAGGGTCCAGACTCCTGTAAATTTCTGGAAAAATGGTCTAGGCTAACTCAGGGAGATCCCAAAACTCAGTGGCCACTGTTAAAATCTTGGAACAAGGACCGAGTGGACATCTTAAAAGACAAGCTCGGCCAATCTAAAACTAAATTGGAAAAGGAGAGGTTAATTGTTTCATGCAGTGGTAGGAAGAGGCAAATTGTAGGTGGACAAAATCAAAACTCGCCTCTCTCAAATATTCAAATAATAAGTTAAAAGCTTTATTAAAAGCCTCCTTTCCCACCACCAGACCAAGCTCTTGTCTTTACCCCGTTCTCCGAAAGAACAACAACAACCCCGGATCGATCCCAACCCCCTTCATACTCCCCTCTCATTGTAAAAAGGATAAAAGCCCCTTGTTCTGTTCCCCTTCATTGTCTGCCTCAGAAACTGATTCTTTAGTGTTCCACTACCAATTCAGCAAGGAGGGTGGACTCCTCAACTAGCCCCCACCCTTCCTGGTCCCTTTCCTTAAGCATTTCTTTCAAAATTGTGAAAAGACCACAATATCACTCACAAAAACGGTTCTTTGGAAAAAGCAGGATCGGGCCCAGACTAGCAGGCAAGCAACAGATAAAGAAACTGAAAAACAGGTTGGAAGCCCTAAGGGCATAGTGTCAGGAGTAAGTGCAAGCATGAACCCCTGGAACAATACTTAAAATGGTGAAATCTGAGTTGATAAAGGTGTCATTTTGGGAAATAAACAAGTGATTTAAGGAAAGAGAATGAAAAGTTAACTCTACAGAGGCTGGAGAGAATTAAACAGTTAAACTTTGTGAAAATGTTTAAAAGGACCTTGTTAAAAGAATTCTTGGTTTCTTTGCAGCCACTCTAAAGGAAAAATGGGCTCTTTTCCAGAAGAATGTCTGTAAATAATCCAGGTAAAGAGACTATCTAATTAAAATCATTTGACTATGAACAATTTAGTCAAATTTGCTAAAAGAACGTAAGGGGGGCGGGAGGGTTCTATTTGAATTTAACTGCCCCAAATGTATAAAGGTAATGTAATCTATGTACAGCTATGTAAAAACAAAGCAGTGTAAAAGGGATGTTAAGGAAAAGAAAATGTGTATGTATCCGTCTGTCTGTGGGAATATGTGAGGTTTGTAAAACTCCTGTTTTGTAGGTTTAAGATAAATTGGTTTTGTTTTATTTATAATGCCACTAAAAATCCATTTGACACTTTGGGTAGGTCTATACTTACCTCCGGGTACGGCGGTAAGCAATCGCTCTTCTGGGATCGATCCCGGAAGTGCTCGCCGTCGACGCCGGTACTCCTGCTCTGTGAGAGGAGTACACGGAGTCGACGGGGGAGCCTGCCTGCCGCGTCTGGACCCGCGGTAAGTTCGAACTAAGGTACTTCGACTTCAGCTACGTTATATTCACGTAGCTGAAGTTGCGTATCTTAGTTCGAAGTGGGGGGTTAGCGTGGACCAGGCATTTAATTCAAAGTTGCAAAACTGACAGACCCTTTTGCCAGACACAGGTAATCAGTGTTGGTTGGCTTTGGGATTTGGTAGTTAACCCTTAAGGGGTAACTTGATTCTTTACAAAATTTAAAATGTTTTCAAATAAAGACCAAGTCATTGCTGCAGCAGGGCAGTCAAAATCAGAAGAATAGGAAGAGATTCTGGATTCTGTTTGTTTGTTTTTGTAACAAAATAGCAAATAAAAGCTGTAGTAAAAGAATAAAGACAGTGCCCCTCTGAAGCAACAGCGGGGGTGAGGTGCACAAAACAAAAAGAAGAAATGTTAGAAACACTGAGCTTTAAAATGGCTCTGTGTAATCAGACTGTCACTTTGATAAAGGTACATAAAACTCTGTAAGAACAAAAGAAACAGATATGCCTTATGTAAAAATGAATATGGCGAATGTTTTAAAAGTTAAAGTATAGAAGGAATGTGCAGACATGTGCAGTGTATATTATAGAGGGGGGTAAGAGAAATGCAAACGAAACATGCTACTTAATTAAAATCCTATTAGGGCTCCAAAGGAGCCACAATAGACTGTTTTCTTTTTCAGATCTCTGTGTGTTTTGGAAGCAAGAGTTAAAAGTAATCAAAACTCTGGTAAAAGTTAATTGTGTTCCTTTCAGAACAGAGTCTCTGAGCTCTGCTGATGGCTTTGAATCCAAAAGCCAAGCCTGTGTTGATGCAAATTACCTAACTGGTAAAGGAAGGAAAGAACTGCCAACACAAAGAAGTTGCAGATAAAGAACATACCTGGTCAGCAAACAAATTGTCTATATAAAAGGCACGGTATAACAAGATACCTTTAATTAAAATACATTTAATGTTAATAAGTACCCCTGTAACAATGTATAGTGTGTATGATTTTTGGAAAAATCCTTTATGGTAATGATGCTTTTCAGCTGTTACCTGTGAACAAAGCTTGACACAGCAGGAAAAACACTGTAAACTTGGTCTGCTGTAAAAGAAAAACTGAGGTACACCACCTCATGGATTTAATGAATGAACAGTAAAAAAAATTTCCCATAACCCTTAAAAGATAGAAGTCATTAAAACCTGGCCTGCCTATAAAACAAAAACACAGGAAAATCTGAAGGTAATTCCTCTTGTTTTGCCTGCAATCAGCAAGGGTATTTGTAAAAGAAAGAAATATTTTAAGCAATAATAAATGCCACCCCAAAAGGGGTAGAAAAATATTATTTTTGTCTTTCAGAAAAAGCTAATACCAGCTACAGGACAACCTAATACAGAAACAAATAAAAGTGGGTATAATTATCCATGCCTGTTGCTTCAAAGCCCTGTAGTAAAGACATCTCACTAGGATCCTGTATGTGGGATAAAATAAATAATGAGACCAAAGTACTATATAATGGGCTATGTGTATGTGTTAATTCTTGGGGAAAAGTATTTTAAAAGAATGGAAGTGTTAGCAACCTTCTAATAGACAAATGTAAATGTGATGTAAGTACTGTGTTTACAAAAGGTAAAAAGGTAACATAGTTCCTAAAACAAACAAAAAGGCCATGTGGGAAACCGAACCATTCATATTATACATGCAAATGGCAACATGTTAAGAATTGCCACTGCAGAAAGACATAACAGCTTACCATTGGTATAACATTTTCTGAACGGTCTCCCACAACTACTGGCATACTAATGTTACTAACCCTAATTGTTTTTGGTTTTAAATTGTATTTGTTTAATTGTAATGTTTAAAATGTGCTGTTACATAAGACTAATGTATGCAAAACTAGAGCCACAGGCCCAAATCACCTCCCAGTATTTTCTATTACGCGGACTAAATAAGAAGTGACACTGGCGATTAATAATGTTCGTGTCAAAAGGGGGATATGTAGGAGATGGATTTTATAATATAGTATAAGAATTAATGTATGATTTGATTTCATCCTGCCAGCCACCCTTTTTGAATAGCAGAAAGGAATGACAGACCAGAACAATCCTTATGACGGATTATGGTCACCCTTTTGTTTTAGAATAAGTTATAATGTCTACTATGGTTTCCTATATGTATTACAAAGTAGGCACTCTAGTTATATATACACATTTCTTTGTTTTAAGGTTTAGTAAGTAAGAAACAGGATTCTCTATTGTGTCTATGTTAAGTAGATTAGAGGAACATTAAAGGCAGGCCTGGGTCTCAATGTAAATTGTCTTGGTTATTGATTGTAAAACTTAGCAAGGTTTAATTTGCAATGCCTTTTTGCTGGATATAAAATACTACTGTTTGTATTCTCAATCTGTGTGAATAAGGAATGTATGCATCAGGAAAAAATAAGGTGTGAAGGCCATGGTTATAGCCAGAGTCAAGGAAAAAGAGATTTAAAGGACATCAAAGAATCATCAGATACTGCTTACTATCCAGACGGCTGTTAAACTGTCTGGCATCACAGCGTGAATACATGCTTCGCAGTGTAAGAAGGCACCACCCCCAGCAAACCAATCATCACCTCAGGACCACGCAGAGTCCATTTTGACTCCAGAAGATGACGTAGAGGAACAGCCTGCAATACCTTACCATCTACGCTCTCGTAAGGGTTGCCAGAAGCAGACGACGACCTAAAGCAAGGCCCAAAAAGAAGCAGTAGTGAGCCTAGCGCCTGCTGCCTGGTGGATGTAAAACCATGACTCCGGTTCCCTCACTTGAGGTTGTCAGAACCAGAAGGGCTTTGCCTCCAACATGCGCCTCTGGTGGAGCCTGTTCCTCGGCTGCTGGGGTCTTAAGGTCTGGGGAGAATTCTTTTATCCAGCAGCAAGTGTGGATAGCTCAGACCCTTAATATTTCTAATTGCTGGGTCTGCAGCCACAACCCAGCCCACTCTCAAGCTGGTGTTCCTGTCCTGGCAATCCCACTTAATTCCTCAGACCTCACTGGACGACCTCGTCTGTTTAACAAAACGAGGAACAGCAATGACACTTGGGAAACAGTGGGAATAAATGAATCTAAATGGATAAGTGTGGTGGAGGGAAAAGGTCATTGGTGTTGGGTGTGTAATGGGACAGGGCTGGATTGTGGCCAATGGTGTATGGGATTATTTGAATAAAACTAAAAAGTGGCGGGCTGGGTATGGTGATATGAATTTTTTCTTGACCTGAGGATCAAACAGAAAAAAAAAAAAATATTCATGTTCCCCCTACAGTAACCTTAGTGAAAACAATACAATCTTTCAACACCATGCAAAAAGGCTCCTAAGGTTACAAACAGTAGTTAAAATAATGGCAAATAAAACTGAAGAAAGTTTAAGAGCCCTGACCAAAAAAACAGGGGTGGTCCAACAGATGGCACTCCAAAACCGTCAGGCATTGGATATAGTGCTGGCGGCCAAAGGAGGGACCTGTGCTCTCACTGGAAAAAGAAAAAAATATTGTGTGTATATACCTGACAACACCAATGAGGTAACAGATCGCACTAACCACTTAAAACAAATCGCATATCTTCCCCATGAAGAGCAGAGTTCTTTATGGAAGTGGCTAAGTAATCTGTTCAATTTCTCTGGCATAGGAAACTGGTTGTTTCAGGGAGCCCTGACTATCCTGTTTGGAATCCGAATGATTTTTGTATGTTTTCAGCTAATCTCCTGTTGTATCCAGAATTGTGTAAGGTATGCCACCCAGGTGACTGCCCCAAAACAGAGTGCTAATATGATGATTTTAAATATCACTGATGAATGAAGAGATAAAGAACGATTAATATGTGGAACCCAGTCATTGTTGGTCTTTGCGTAAGCTTGACCAAAAGGAGGGATTGTGAAAGTGAAATGAATTATATTAAAGAAATAGAATGAATTAAAGAATGCTGTATGTACCTTTAAGTAGAAATGAGAAATGCTGCAATCCAGGTGTCAGGAAAGCAGACATTAACTGTTAATGAACTGCTCCATTTAAGGGCGATTGGTGAAGCATTAGCCTTAGATCGATAAGAGTTAATAAGGAAGCAGGATATGCATATTGTGCCCCAGGCAAATTTTACAGTTTTGCTCTCTCTGTCCCTTTGTTTAGTTCGCACCCTTTTCTGTATAAATAAGACTGTCTAATCTGAGTTTGTCTAGCTTCAGATTTCACCAATTTGAGCTTGGTATGCCTTTATTATCAAACTTAAATAACCGTCTATTATCAGAAGTTTTCTTCCCATGTAGGTAATTCTAGACCATGATGAAGTCACTTTTTAAACTTTTCATCATTAAAATAAATGGTATTGAGATCCTTTGGTCTCTCCATCCATGTAAAGCAGATTTTCCAGACTGACAAACATTCTTGCAGCTCTTTTCTGAACCTGTTCCAATTTGTCAACATCCTCTTACGAGTGCTGGCACCAAAACTAGACACAGTAGTCCAACACTGGTCTCCCTAGCACCATATGCAGGAATATTAACACCCCCTACTTCTACTGTATAAACGCAAGCTTATACTTCCAAGAATAACATTTGCTCTCTTAACCACTACACCACATTGAGAGCTCTTGTTCAGCTTGTTATTCACCATGACCCTGACATCCTTTTCTGAGTCACTGCTTTCCAAATTACAGACCCCCATCCTGTAAGTGTGACCTACAGTTTTGATTCCTAGATGTACAACCTTGCATTTTTAAAAAAGCGTGTTGCCCAAGGAAGCCCAGTTTACCATGAGATCCAGATCACTCTGTAGAATCAACCAATTATTATTTACAGCTCCACTAGTTTGCTGGTAAAATTTACAGATTACACAATGAATTTGTGTTTTTCTCCAGTTCAGTGATCAACATATTGAATAGCACTGGGCCAAAAACAAACCTGGGGATCCTACTCATTGGGCAAAGGAACTGCAAAGATCCTCCGTAAAGTGTGCTAAGAGGAAACTGTGACCACAGAGAGAGAAGAGAAAAAGAGGATGAACATCAAGCGTGATTACAGACACACAAGAGGACTGCTATTCCGAGAAGACTATGAATAGCACGGCTCAAGGAGCCTGACCCAGGAAGAGGTTTTTTCCGAATTATCCGAAGTATCAGCCAACTATTCTGCTGAACACACCAAAATAATTTCCTGTTCCAGAGCGTAAAGATAGGCTTAAGGTTACATTAATGAAATATTAAGTTCTGAGCTATTAAATACACAAATACCACTGAGTTCAAAAAGTCAAAGTTCCCATAGAAACTTTAATTTTACTTCCACTTTTTCCATGTATGCCTTACGATGAGTCTTTACCTCCCTTCATACCTTATAATTAATGTGGCCTACTATTCAGCAAATATTCCTGCCTTCTCCTTATATGGCATCTTTCCAGCCAGTGAAGACTTAGGATAGAGCTGTAGAAAACTGTATTTGCTGCCAAAGTTCCAACTGACCCTTACACCATTCTAACAGAGTCGCTTTCATTTAGCAAGGGAATGTGTGTACATTGTCCCAAGCTACCCATTTTGACTAAGCAGCTTTCATGGGCTGCTGCCTTAGATGTAAAAGCAGGTTCTAAAATGGAAGGAAGCATCTCAGAGACTTCAGACTCAAGTTTCCCTTTCCTTCTAGAAGCTCAAGGACTCCCCAGGTATTGGAAAATATAGCAATAGCCAATTGAGAGCAAAAACCTTAAACCTACAACTCTAGCAGCAGGGAGGACAGTTCTATTTGCAGTTTATTTACAGTACAAACTGAGAGAAAGACTAATATTTACATACCCCACCTCTATGACCCACAGTGAGGTTTCAGATGAATGAAAAAATGTTATCTTAACACTGAAGTCTGGTGAAAGCAACTGGTGTAGAATGAAATGACAGGATTCCAACTTCACAGAGCATTCTTATGCTTTTTAAAAAGATTACATCATTGGGCCTTTATATGAAACATTGCACAGATGTTGATTCTAAATCAAATTTTAAAAAAAATAACTGCAAGAAATCAGAGAGCTGATTTATGCAAGGCATTCAGTTGATTAAAAAATGTAGCGCAGTAGGGATTTCAGATAGGTTGATAACATGAGATTATGTTTAAGAAAGTCTCAAACAAATAATTGCAAAATACTGATGCTTATATTTTAACTGCTGTAAAGCAAAAACTACCTAAGTCTGTTCTTTGCCAGAAGATCAACTGCTTAAACAAGTTGTGCCTAAATCCACAGAGCCATTAGCCCAATTAACACGATACACATGTTTTGGAACAGACTGCTGTTTAAAGCAGTATTGATGAAACAGCAGAACTTATTTCTGATCAGAGCTGCAACTTCAGGCAGAACCCAATAATTTATTGCAACAGGGAATTTGACTGAACACTCAAATATTGACTGTTTGGTTCACATACAAAGAAGCTAGATACAGAGTCATACTTTTATCTTTACTCTAGGGCTGTCGATTAATCGCATTTAACTCACGTGATTAACTCAAAAAAATTAATCACAATTAAAAAAAATTAATCGCAGTTTTAAATCATACTGTTAAACAATAGAATACTAATTGAAATGTATTAAATATTTTGGATGTTTTTCTACATTTTCATATACACCATTTACCCCGATACAACGCTGTCCTCGGGAGCCAAAAAAATCTTACCGCATTATATCCAAATTCGTGTTATAGCAGGTTGCGTTATATCGGGGTAGAGGTGTATATTGTATTCTGTGTTGTAACTGAAATCAAAGTGTATATTTTTTATTATAAATATTTGCACTGTAAAAATGATAAAATAGTATTTTTCAATTCACAGCAATACAGTATTTGTATGAGATCTCTTTGTCATGAAAGTGCAACTTACAAATGTAGATTTTTGTTTTGTTTTGTTATATAACTGCACTCAAAAAGAAAACAATGTAAAACTTCAAAGCCTACAAGTCCACTCAGGTCTACTTCTTATTCAGCCAATCGTTAAGACCAAACAAGTTTGTTAACATTTGCAAGAGAGAATGCTGCCCGATTCTTATTTACAATGTCACCAGAAAGTAAGAACAGGCATTTGCATGGCACTTTTGTAGCCGGCATTGCAAGGTATTTACGTGCCAGATATGCTAAACATTCGTATGCCCCTTCATGCTTTGGCCACCATTCCAGAGGACATGCTTCCATGCTGATGACACTCATTAAAAAAAATAATGTGTTAATTAAATTTGTGACTGAACTGCTTGGGGGAGAATTGTATGTCCCCTGCTCTGTTTTACCCACATTCTGCCATATATTTCATGTTATAGCAGTCTCGGATGATGACTCAGCACATGTTGTTCATTTTAAGTACATTTTCACTGCAGATTTGATAAAATGCAAAGAAGATACCAATGTGAGATTTCTAAAGATAGCTACAGTTTAAGAATCTGAAATGCCTTCCAATACCTGAGAGGGACGAGGTGTGGAGCATGCTTTCAGAAGTCTTAAAAGAGCAACTCCAATGCAGAAACTCCAGAACCCGAACCACCAAAAAAGAAAATCAACCTTCTGTTGGTGGCATCTGATTCAGATGATGAAAATGAACATGCGTCGGTCCGCACTGCTCTGAATTGTTATCAAGCAGAACCCGTCATCAGCATGTCCTCTGGAATGGTTGTTGAAGCATTAAGAGACATATGAATCTTTAGCGCATCTGGCATGTAAATATCTTGTGATGCTGGCTACGACAGTGCCATGAGAACGCCTGTCCTCGCTTTTAAGTAATATTGTAAACAAGAAGCGGGCAGCATTCTCTCTTGGAAATGTAAACAAACTTGTTTGTCTGAGCAATTGGCTGGACAAGCAGTAGGACTGAGTGGACTTGCAGGCTCTAAAATTTTACATTATTTTTGAATGCAGCTTTTTTTGTACATAATTCTACATTTGTAAGTTCAACTTTCACGATAAAGAGAATGCACTAAAATACTTGTATTAGGTGAACTGAAAAATACTATTTCTTTTGTTATTTTACAGTGCAAATACTTGTAATCAAATATAAAGTGAGAATACGTTGTATTCTGTGTTGTAATTGAAATCAATATATTTGAAAATGTAGAAAACATCCAAAAATATTTCAATAAATAGTATTCTATTATTGTTTAACAGTGCAATTAATCTTTTTAATCGCTTGACAGCCCTACTTTAGACTAATGAAATCATAGTCTGTATAAGACACTTCAGTCAAGTCTGTGTTGTTCCTACTCATGCTTTAACCATAAACACTCAATGCCCTCTGGAATATTGATCCAATTCTTTGAAGAGAAGCCAGCAATACAAGAAGAGGAAATGTTCTTTTAATTAATATACTGAGTTTTTAAAGTTTGCTTTCCTTTGCAATAGTGTGAACATGTGCTTGGAAACAGATATTTTCTACTTCAAATTATCTTTTGGTCTGCTTTAGAGAAGGACAGACACCTGATGTTTCCACCCTTAAAGAGTGATCAGTAGCAGCAAAGATCCTGCTAACAAAACCTTCCTGGGCTAACTTGTTTCCATTCAAGTTGCTCAAGACAGGAGATCTGCTTCACTTATCTTGTCTGCTTTTAAATTTAGAAATTCTTACTTCTGCTTAGGTTGCAAGTTTATCTTGAGATCAGTTCAGTTAGACGAGCATTAATTCAGAGGACACAAAAAAAACCACTCACTAGTTAGTAGTATGTTGGACAACAAGTAACTAGCAATGTGAACTTTGCCTTCTCAATCACCCACACAGATACTGACATTGTTAATTTTAGTTCGGGGGCAGGCACTTTACAAGACATCATTTCTTCTTTTAATCAATAGTCGTTCTGAAATCCCTCCCTCTAGTCAGTCAGTATAACAGAAATGACCTTGTTGTTACTGCTCTCATGTTACTACAGTTAAAAGACTTAGCAAATCAGTTAACATCAGCTGCCTCACAGATTAAGGATCCTTCCTGTTTTAGTTTTAATTTTCAGCATCTGGATTAAATAGTTTGCTTTTTAGGCACAGGCACTGGCTTCCAACTTTCCCCAGGGGTGCGCTCAACACCCACTTAGCCCGAGGCCCTGCCCACAATCTACCCCTTCCCCCAAGTCCCCACTCTACCTCTTCCCACCCAGTTCCTCCCCTTCCTCTTAGGCCTGGTCTACACTACGGGTTTAGGTCGACTTTAGCAGCGTTAAACCGAATTAAGCCTGGACACGTCCACACAACGAGGCCCTTTCTTTCGACTTAAAGGGCCCTTTAAACCGGTTTCTTTACACCACCTCCGACGAGGGGATTAGCGATAAAACCGGCCTTTGCGGGTCAGAATTGGGGTAGTGTGGACGGAATTCGATGTTATTGGCCTCCGGGAGCTATCCCACAGTGCTTCATTGTGACCGCTCTGGACAGCGCTCTCAACTCAGATGCACTGACCAGGTAGACAGGAAAAGACCCGCGAAGGTTTGAATTTCATTTCCTGTTTGCCCAGCGTGGAGAGCACAGGTGACCACGCAGAGCTCATCAGCACAGGTAACCGTCATGGAGTCCTCCCAGGATCGCAAAAGAGCTCCAGCATGGACCGAACGGGAGGTACGAGATCTGCTCGCCATATGGGGAGATGAAGCAGTGATAGCTGAACTCCGTAGCAGTAAAAGAAATGGAAAAGTATTAGAAAAGATCTCCAAGGCCATGAAGGACCGAGGCCATAACAGGGACACACAGCAGTGCCGCGTGAAAATTAAGGAGCTACGGCAAGCCTACCACAAAGCCAGAGAAGCAAACGGAAGGTCCGGGGCAGAGCCGCAAACTTGCCGCTACTACGCGGAGCTGCATGCGATCCTAGGGGGTGCAGCCACCACTACCCCAACCGTGTGCTATGACTCTCTCACTGGAGAAACACACAGGGAAGACGGTTCGGGGAACGAGGAAGATGACGATGGAGGTACTGTAGGTAGCTCACAGCAGCAAGGAAGCGGAGAAACCGGTTTCCCCAACAGCCAGGATATGTTTGTGACCCTGGACCTGGAACCAGTAACCCCCGAACTCACCCAAGACCCTCAGGGCACACAGGAGACCTCTGGTGAGTGTAACTTTGTAAATATTTGTAAACATTACAAAAAAAAGCAAGCAAGTCTGTTAACGTGTATGGGGATGGAGCGGAAATCCTCCAGGGACATCTCCAGAAAGCTCTCCTGGTTGAAATGGGGTGATTTTATTAAGGGGGACATTCAGAGGCGCCCGTTCCTGCTCTTCTGACCAGAAATGTTCCCCGCTGTTAACCACGCGGTGGGGGGGAGGGGTGAAGTGATCATCCCAGAGAATCGTGTGTGTGTGGGTGGGGGGGGGTGGTTTACTTGTGTTTGTGCCGCATGTTAACCGGGAAACCGCAGCCCCCTCCTTTTACATTGAAACCCCATTTTAAATGGACAACCCAATTCATCCTTGATATGGGAAATGCGCTGCTGTTTGCAACCTTTCCCGCATGTTAAGAAGGTTAAAAAAGCCAAAACACTGTGGCCTACGATGGCTGCCTGCAAGCCGAAATATGCGACCTTGTAATGAAAGAGTGTACCCATTGTTCCCTAAAATGTGTCTTTTTTAACCACCTCTCCCTTCTCCTCCACCAGCTGCAAATGTTTCTCCTTCGCAGAGGCTCGTGAACATTAGAAAGAGAAAACGTAAGACGAGGGACGAGATGTTCACGGAGCTGCAGATGTCCTCCCATGCTGATAGAGCACAGCAGAATGCGTGGAGGCAGTCAATGTCGGAGATGAGAAAAGCCCAATATGAACGAGAGGAGAGGTGGCGGGCTGAATCGCGGGAAGAACAGAGCAAGTGGCGGGCTGAAGACGATAGGTGGCGTCAGCTTGCAGACAGACGGCAAGAGGCAATGCTCCGTCTGCTGGAGCATCAAAGTGATATGCTCGAGCGTATGGTTGAGTTGCAGGAAAGGCAGCAGGAGCAGAGACCGCCGCTACAGCCCCTGTGTAACCAACAGCCCTCCTCCCCAAGTTCCATAGCCTCCTCACCAAGACGCCCAAGAACACGGTGGGGGGGCCTCCGTCCACCCAGTCACTCCACCCCAGATGATCGCCAAAGCATCAGAAGGCTGGCCTTCAATAAGAGTTAAAGTTTTAAAATGCAGTGTGTCCTTTTCCATCCCTCCCCCCCCACCCATCCCAGGCTACCTTGGCAATTATCCCCCTACCTCTGTAAGGAACTAATAAAGAATGCATGAATGTGAAAAAACAATGACTTTATTGCCTCTGCAAGCGGGAGGGGAGGGGAGGGTGGGGTGGGGTGGTTGGTTTACAGGGAAGTAGAGTGAACCGGGTGGGGGGGGGGTTGGAGGGTTCATCAAGGAGAAACAAACAGAAGTTTCACACAGTAGCCTGGCCAGTCACAAAACTCGTTTTCAAAGCTTCTCTGATACGCACCGCGCCCTGCTGTGCTCCTCTAACCGCCCTGGTGTCTGGCTGCGCGTAATCAGCGGCCAGGCGAGTTGCCTCAACCTCCCACCCCGCCATAAAGGTCTCCCCCTTACTCTCACAGATATTGTGGAGCGCACAGCAAGCAGCAATAACAATGGGGATATTCTTTTCGCTGAGGTCTGAGCGAGTCAGTAAGCTGCGCCAGCGCGCTTTTAAACGTCCAAATGCACATTCCACCACCATTCGGCACTTGCTCAGCCTGTAGTTGAACAGGTCCTGACTCCTGTCCAGGCTGCCTGTGTACGGCTTCATGAGCCATGGCATTAAGGGGTAGGCTGGGTCCCCAAGGATCACGATAGGCATTTCAACATCCCCAATGGTCACTTTCTGGTCCGGGAAGAAAGTCCCTTCCTCCAGCTTTCGAAACAGAGCAGAGTTCCTGAAGACGCGAGCATCATGTACCTTTCCTGGCCATCCCACGTTGATGTTGGTGAAACGTCCCTTGTGATCCACCAGGGCTTGCAGCAGCATTGAAAAGTACCCCTTGCGGTTTACGTAGTCGGTGGCTTGGTGCTCCGGTGACAAGATAGGGATATGGGTTCCGTCTATGGCCCCGCCACAGTTTGGGAATCCCATTTCAGCAAAACCATCCACTATTGACTGCACGTTGCCCAGAGTCACTACCCTTGCTATCACCAGGTCTTTCATTGCCCTGGCAAATTGGATCACAGCAGCCCCCACAGTAGATTTGCCCACTCCAAATTGATTCCCGACTGACCGGTAGCTGTCTGGCGTTGCAAGCTTCCACAGGGCTATCGCCACTCGCTTCTCAACTGTGAGGGCTGCTCTCATCTTGGTATCCTGGCGTTTCAGGGCAGGGGAAAGCAAGTCACAAAGTTCCATGAAAGTGCCCTTACGCATGCGAAAGTTTCGCAGCCACTGGGAATCGTCCCATACCTGCAGCACGATGCGATCCCACCAGTCTGTGCTTGTTTCCCGGGCCCAGAATCGGCGTTCCACGGTATCAACCTGCCCCAGTGACACCATGATTTCCACATTGCTGGGGCCCGTACCTTGTGTGAGGGCTGTGTCCATGTCAATTTCCTCATCACTCTCGTCGCCGCGCTGCAATCGCCTCCTCGCCTGGTCCGGGTTTCGCCTTGGCATGTTCTGGCTCTGCATATACTCCAGGACAATGCGCGTGGTGTTCATAGTGCTCATAATTGCCGCGGTGATCTGAGCGGGCTCCATGATCCCAGTGCTAACTATGGCGCCTGGTCAGAAAAAAGGCGCGAAAGTAGTATCTGATGGACCAGGAGAAGGAGGGCGGGAGGGAGGGAGGGAGGGAGGGCCGAGTGACGACATGGCGTACAGGTACAGGAACAGGGAGAAACACAAACAACTGTCACACAGAATGGTCCCCCCAAAGATTAAACTGGAAACCCTGGGCTTAGCAGGCCGTTGATTTCACGGAGGAAGGGGAAGCAAATGAACACAGAACAAATCTATTTTTTACATCTTAAGGTGGCAGCCGACGCTGCAGCATGAGTGACAGCCATACCAGTATGACGACGATGGGTACCAATCATAATATGCCATCATCTGCCAAAAGGCAAGGGGCTGCTGCTGTGTAGCAATGCAGCCCCACGTCTGCCAGCCCCACGTCCGCCAGCACCCAGCATCGCCCTCGGCCTCTTCTGGGTGCTTAGCAGACAATATTGGGCAATTGGCAGAAAATAGTATATTATGACTGGTAACCGTCATCATCGAAACAGTAGCATGTCTGCCCAGGTGGCCATGATTGACAGCCATACCAGTACGACGACGATGGGTACCAGTCATAATATACCATCGCCTGCAAGGGGCTGGTGCAATGCAGCCCTACGGCTGCCAGCCCCACGGCTATCACTCATGCTACACCGTCTACCGCCAAAAGGCAGTTAGCAGCTGCTGCTGTGTAGCAATGCAGTCCCACGTCTGCCGGCACCCAGAGGACATATGGTGACGGTGAGCTCAGCTGAGCTGAGCGGGCTCCATGCTTGCCGTGGTATGTTGTCTGCACAGGTAACCCATGTAAAAAGGCGCGAATCTATTGTCTGCCGTTGCTGTGACGAGGGGGGAGGGGCCTGACGACATGTACCCAGAACCGCCCGCGACACTGTTTTGCATCATCCGGGCATTGGGATCTCAACCCAGAATTCAAAGAAAAGGCGCGAACCGCTTCTCGGCTCGAGCTGTGGCGCAAACGTAGTATCTGACGGCCTAGGGGAAGGAGGGAGGGGGGCCGAGTGACGACATGGCGTACAGGCACAGGGAATTAAAATAAAGAACGGTGGCTGTGCATCAGGGAGAGACACAAACAACTGTCACAGACTGGTCCCCCCCAAAGATTAAACTGAAAACCCTGGGTTTAGCAGGCCGTTGATTTGACGGAGGGAGGGGGAAGCAAATGAATACAGAGAAAATCTATTTTTTTACATCTTAAGACGACGGTGCAGCGTGACTGATAGCCCTCGGCATCTTTCTGGGTGCTTGGCAGCAAATACGGGGCGGTGTATGACGATGGTCTTCAGGCCTATTGCACGAGCTGCTGCTCAGGGAAGACTCTGCTAACGTGCGATGACCCGACTTGTAATAGGCCGGCTAACAGTCATAATACACCATTTACTGCCAAAAGGCAAGCCCCACGGCTGCCAGCACCCAGATCGCCGATGAAGGCTACCAGTCTACTGCACCGTCTACCGCCAAAAGGCAGTTAGCAGCTGCTGCTGTGTAGCAATGCAGTCCCACGTCTGCCGGCACCAAGAGGACATATGGTGACGGTGAGCTCAGCTGTGCTGAGCGGGCTCCATGTTGTCTGCACAGGTAACCCAGGTAACCCAGGTAAAAAGGCGCGAATCTATTGTCTGCCGTTACTGTGACGGGGGAGGGAGGGGCCTGACAACATGTACCCAGAACCGCCCGCGACACTGTTTTGCATCATCCGGGCATTGGGATCTCAACCCAGAATTCCAAGGGGCGGCGGAGACTGCGGGAACTGTGGGATAGCT
>NC_048298.1:240550764-240754767 GCF_013100865.1 Trachemys scripta elegans | reverse complement strand
GGCTTCATGAGCCATGGCATTAAGGGGTAGGCTGGGTCCCCAAGGATCACGATAGGCATTTCAACATCCCCAATGGTCACTTTCTGGTCCGGGAAGAAAGTCCCTTCCTCCAGCTTTCGAAACAGAGCAGAGTTCCTGAAGACGCGAGCATCATGTACCTTTCCTGGCCATCCCACGTTGATGTTGGTGAAACGTCCCTTGTGATCCACCAGGGCTTGCAGCAGCATTGAAAAGTACCCCTTGCGGTTTACGTAGTCGGTGGCTTGGTGCTCCGGTGACAAGATAGGGATATGGGTTCCGTCTATGGCCCCGCCACAGTTTGGGAATCCCATTTCAGCAAAACCATCCACTATTGACTGCACGTTGCCCAGAGTCACTACCCTTGCTATCACCAGGTCTTTCATTGCCCTGGCAAATTGGATCACAGCAGCCCCCACAGTAGATTTGCCCACTCCAAATTGATTCCCGACTGACCGGTAGCTGTCTGGCGTTGCAAGCTTCCACAGGGCTATCGACACTCGCTTCTCAACTGTGAGGGCTGCTCTCATCTTGGTATCCTGGCGTTTCAGGGCAGGGGAAAGCAAGTCACAAAGTTCCATGAAAGTGCCCTTACGCATGCGAAAGTTTCGCAGCCACTGGGAATCGTCCCATACCTGCAGCACGATGCGATCCCACCAGTCTGTGCTTGTTTCCCGGGCCCAGAATCGGCGTTCCACGGTATCAACCTGCCCCAGTGACACCATGATTTCCACATTGCTGGGGCCCGTACCTTGTGTGAGGGCTGTGTCCATGTCAATTTCCTCATCACTCTCGTCGCCGCGCTGCAATCGCCTCCTCGCCTGGTCCGGGTTTCGCCTTGGCATGTTCTGGCTCTGCATGTACTCCAGGACAATGCGCGTGGTGTTCATAGTGCTCATAATTGCCGCGGTGATCTGAGCGGGCTCCATGATCCCAGTGCTAACTATGGCGCCTGGTCAGAAAAAAGGCGCGAAAGTAGTATCTGATGGACCAGGAGAAGGAGGGCGGGAGGGAGGGAGGGAGGGAGGGCCGAGTGACGACATGGCGTACAGGTACAGGAACAGGGAGAAACACAAACAACTGTCACACAGAATGGTCCCCCCAAAGATTAAACTGGAAACCCTGGGCTTAGCAGGCCGTTGATTTCACGGAGGAAGGGGAAGCAAATGAACACAGAACAAATCTATTTTTTACATCTTAAGGTGGCAGCCGACGCTGCAGCATGAGTGGCAGCCATACCAGTATGACGACGATGGGTACCAATCATAATATGCCATCATCTGCCAAAAGGCAAGGGGCTGCTGCTGTGTAGCAATGCAGCCCCACGTCTGCCAGCCCCACGTCCGCCAGCACCCAGCATCGCCCTCGGCCTCTTCTGGGTGCTTAGCAGACAATATTGGGCAATTGGCAGAAAATAGTATATTATGACTGGTAACCGTCATCATCGAAACAGTAGCATGTCTGCCCAGGTGGCCATGATTGACAGCCATACCAGTACGACGACGATGGGTACCAGTCATAATATACCATCGCCTGCAAGGGGCTGGTGCAATGCAGCCCTACGGCTGCCAGCCCCACGGCTATCACTCATGCTACACCGTCTACCGCCAAAAGGCAGTTAGCAGCTGCTGCTGTGTAGCAATGCAGTCCCACGTCTGCCGGCACCCAGAGGACATATGGTGACGGTGAGCTCAGCTGTGCTGAGCGGGCTCCATGTTGTCTGCACAGGTAACCCAGGTAACCCAGGTAAAAAGGCGCGAATCTATTGTCTGCCGTTACTGTGACGGGGGAGGGAGGGGCCTGACAACATGTACCCAGAACCGCCCGCGACACTGTTTTGCATCATCCGGGCATTGGGATCTCAACCCAGAATTCCAAGGGGCGGCGGAGACTGCGGGAACTGTGGGATAGCTGTGGGATAGCTACCCATAGTGCAATGCTCCGGAAGTCGACGCTAGCCTCGTACTGTGGACGCGGTCTGCCGACTAGAGCACCTAGAGCATTTTATTGTGTGGACATACACAATCGGCTGTATACAACCGATTTCAATAAAACCGGCTTCTATAAATTCGAAATAATTTCGTAGTGTAGACATACCCTTAGTGTGCCCTATCCCTGCTCCTCCCCCTCCCTCCCAGCACCTCCTGCACACCGCAGATCAGCTGATCACGGTGGGCAGGGGGCGCTGGGTGGGAGGAGTTGACCTATGGGGCTGGTGGCAGGCAGGAGGCACTCGGGGGCGGGTGGGGGGAAAATTTGGCTGCCAGTGGGTGCTAAGCACCCGCTAATTTTTTTTCCATGGGTGAAACACCTTTCAAGCTTCTGAGATGAAATGCATTAAATGAGATACTAATCTTTAGGGTTGGCTCCAGTGTTTTTGCCGCCCCAAGCGGAAGGAAGGAAGAAATAAATAAATAAATAAAATAAATAAAAGCAAGCCACGATTGGCACTCTACCGCCACCGCTTCATTCTTTGGCGGCAGGTCCTACCCTCCGGGAGGGACTGAGGGACCCGCCGCTGAATTGCTGCCGAACAGCCGGACGTGCCACCCCCTTTCCATGGGCTGCCCCGGGCACCTGCTTGCTGCGCTGGTGCCTGGAGCCGGCCCTGCTAATCTTGATTCTAACATATTCACACTGAGTTATTCATATACGGGTAGTTTTATCAGCCTGTCAAGAACACCAAGAAGAGACTTAATTCTAGAAATTAAAGAGCAACCATTTTATTTTTGTTACCATTTCATTATGAATCATCTCTTGAAATAAGTGTTAACTACTTATGCTGAACAATCTGTTCCACCTTGTATTTAGCTGTGACTTTCTGAGTTGGGTTCCCAGACCTGAAGAAGAGCTCTGTGCAAGTGTTAAAGCTTCTCTCTCACCAACAGAGCTTGGTGCAATAAAAGATATTACCTCACCCACCTTGTTTCTCTAATTTCCTGGGACCAACATGACTACACCACCACTGCATTCAGGGTGACTTCTTTAGTGTCTCCGGTACTATTCAACCTCTACACATATCCACTAGGAAAACTAGAGCGTTATCATGGACCTGAGTGGCAACAATATGCAGATGACCCACAGCTCTGTCTACCCTTCATAACTAACATCACTATCACCACTAAGCTGTTCCCATGACTGACTGAGATCAGCTCATGGTGAAGAACAGCTGGCTGAAGCTGAACCAAAGCACGAAAGAGGTTGTGCCAATTAGTAGCGGAAGGCAATTGGAGGCGTCTGCAGCCAGAGCATACTCTCCATTGCTTGAAGATGCACAACAACTGGTCAGTTGAGTTTAGGAGTACCCCGGGAGTCCTTATTGATGCTAAGCTTTCACATAGCAGCATCTGCAATCAATGTAGTCTACCATCTATGGCTGGCTAGGAGATTGTCTACCAGGGTGGGATGCAATCAAGTACCACACAACTTTGCCTTATGAGCGTAGTCCAGTCAGAGGGTGGCAATCAGCTCCCAGGGAATTCCAATTAGTCAAGAATGAAGTAGTGTGTCTCACAGAAACAGGAGCCCATCAGAGCCCTACAGTAAGCCCATCGGGCCTGTCCTCTGCTCTCTATACTAACTCCCTCTAGAATACAGGGTCAAATTCAAAGTCTCTGTTCTTATATTCAAAGCACTCAACAGTTTGGGTCCAGGATACCTAAAGATCACATAGAAGTTCTGGGATGAGGTCTGTGGTCAACAACTCTGCTCCTCAGGCACAAGGATGAAATTCACCTGTGCGGGACACAGAGCTTTCTCAGGGGCCAGTCCAAGACTGTTCAACCAACTCTTGCAGGTTCTCAGAACCACTAAAAAACATCACCTTCCACTCCACACACAAGGCATGTTTCTAGGACCTTGCTTTTGCTTTCATAACAGCATGTATATACTGTACTGTATAATATAAATAGATTTTAAAAATCCCCACACAATTTCCCCTTGGGAAGAGGAAGAGAGCCACACAAGGGGCCTAGCCACACTGTTTAATGTGCTTTCTAGAAGTCACTCAAATACAATGGTAAGCACTGCCGTATAAGAACTTGAATAGAACAGTTTCCTCTTTCAACTTACACACCCACCACCAATTCGTTTTCTTGTAATACCCCGCTTTATTTTCCACCATCCCCTTATGGGTAATACTTACTCTCCTACAATCAGTACCAATACTGGAAACTAAGGAAATTAGCACGGACTTGTACATCTATCCTGTAATGCTCCTACCATAGTCTGATCTATACTAGTCCTCCCTAGACAAGGGAATGGGCATCTGAGATCAGTACTAGGTATTTAAACACACACACAATCTTCAGAGATGTCACTGAAAGGACAGAATAGATGTGCCATGGCACTGAGGCATGAGAGGTAGCACCCACTATTTTTCAACCTTCATCTATCAGAAATTGGCTTGCATCACTGAATTTTAAAGCCACATGAGCACATATAAAGTCCATTTTGGGCTTCCCTTTGCCACATTTCTTTAATACAGCAGTGACACTATCAAACTTCCCCCACTCTTGCGCATGGCAAAATTAAATATTTAGTATGAGGATCAGGTTCCTATTCATTGGGTATTGTACGCACATAGGAAGGCAGTCCTAAAGAGTTTACATTCTAAAAATTGGTCATGTTCCATCAGAAGAGTATGAATTACAAGCCAAAGCAAACAAGGTGAAATAAAGTACATTGCTACACCAATAGGTGCACACCATTTGAAGTAACAAAGGAAGTATTTAGCAGGGCAGTCACTTTCCATTTTTACAGGAGTGGGAAGGCAGTGTTTCAAATTGAACTGCCTCTTTTAAAAGTTACCAAGGAATTAGATCATAAAGAGCCAGGAGGCAAGAAAGCTGGTCAGCAAATACTGGTAGCAGTACAAATACAGAAGAATAAACCACCCAAAAAAAAAAAAAAAAAAAAAAAAATCAAATCACACACCACACCCTAAAAATACAAACAAACCATAGTTCTTCCTCTTCCCCCAATGATTAATCACCAGACAAACCAAGAGGCTAGATCTGGCATGAACAGCTGGAGAGATTTCTAGCAGTTGATGGCAGCATGGTAGTTGGTGTCACAAGTGACCAGTCTCAGTAGTATTAAAAACCAACAAGTGAGTCTTGCAAGTTAACTCTTAAGTCTTTTTTTTTTTTCCTTCTTTTAATATAAGAAAGTGATGATCAATACTGAGCACAGGCTGATGGGCTCTCTGGGCAGATAACAGCTGCAAGTGACTCTTCTCTAAGGTTACAACTAGACTATGACTTGTGGTAAAATGAAACACTGCTGTTAAGGTCAGATAAATAAGGCATAAGTTGGTTTCCCTTTTGGCTCTATTTTAAACAGTCCTTAATGAGTCTTGAAATATTGGCTGCAGCCTTGCAACATGGACATAAGTAGAGTGAAGGGAATAAGTCTCTATTTTTTATTTTTGGAGGCCAACACAAACCAGTAAAGTGGGGTAAAACCTTGGAGCCATTAATTTATGAAGACGCCCAAATGGATCCATGACAAAGTAAACCATTTAAAAAAAAAAAAACGCTATGTGATGACTCTGAATTGGGAGTCCTGACAGATATACAAATAATTTATTCTAACCTAATTTGCCTTTGAAGAGACAGCAACTGCTTCATTCAATCCCTAACAGTCATAAAATGTCAAGTTGTCAGTTCAAATAGAGTCTTCCTTATTGGTTGGTTTGAACGCTTTTAACCGACCATAGAAAGCAGGAAAAATTTGCACCACTGCTCCTGAGAATTCTTTCATCAAGCAGCCTGGGCAGAACAGCCAGCAGACCTATGCCTCACCTGCCCCATTCCTAACCCTAGGCCAGGAGATCTTACCTGCCCCAACTGTGCTTTGGTCTAGTCAGCCCAGACACAAAGCCCACACATGGCTTAATTTCTCTATATGGAAAGATAGTGGATTTGGCAAGACAAGTTTAAGTAACTGTTAACCTTGGATAGCGTCCAAGTGAACAGCTATTATATAGCATAAGTCAGATATACATTTACATTCCATTTTGAAGGCTATTACTGAACAACAAAATTAAAGAGTTCCCTTGTTCAAGGTGACCTACAGATTAAATTTCCCTTGTTCCTGCTATCAACATGCTTCACTGAGTCCTATAATGACAACTTTGAGGGTAGACATTCATCGGCAGTTCTCACCAACCCAGACCTTTATTTCAGACACAATGATTCAGTGAAATGAAATAGCTGGGATTTTATTTTACTTGTTAATTTTTTGACACGTTGCCACACATAATGGAGAACTCAAATACTAGAGAGACATGTTAACAGCAAAATAAAAACAACTTACTATTTCAGCAGTACCCTACATCATTATTTTTGGAAAAACTGTACAAGAGTGTGTTGGATGACTGCTGGACAGCATATAGTATGAAAGGCATGCTACCCATATTTGGTAGGAAAGTCAGTCCCAAAGCACAGGAACACTGATTACATTTTAAGTCCCAATGGGTTTTTTCCCCCTAAAAGGATATATTAATCCATCCATTGGAAGTGCTTTTGCGTCTCTCTGATAGAATCTTATCCACTTTATTATACAAAGCTACTCTCATCTTCTGACAGCATCAAGGTATGGGCTGGCAAAACTTTGGAAGAAGGAGGAATCTGTCTGAAAACATGATGTGGTGCAAGAGATTAATGGGGTGTTTTCAAGATGGAAAAAGCTCATGAAAAATCCAAGATGGGTACTTGCTTCTCACCGACATGACTCTTTCTAGAATATGAAAGGAAACAGAAGAAACAGACCCCAGAAATATAGAAATTTTAGTTCACTGTAAAGTATTTGTACAGTCTTTAGCCTGTTTTAGTGATATGAAATTAATGGATTCTAAATTTCTGTTCCTGTATAGGGTCCTATAAAAATTCTCACAGGGCTGTAACACTAATTTGCAATATACTGTGAACTTCCCTTTTATCTGCAAAAAGAATGTAAAATCAAAGCGAAGAGCTCAGACATGTTGAATGCATCCTGGTTTACATTTATGTCAAGGACGCATATATTGGAACCCATGTTCAGGTCACTAGTTAGAATACGGTCTAGATTAGTAGCAGCCAAAGTTCTTCACACACAAGACATTTGATGGCCTATAAAAGCAGCAAAGAGTCCTGTGGCACCTTATAGACTAACAGACATATAGGAGCATGAGCTTTTGTGGGTGAATACCCACGTGATGCATCCGAAGAAGTGGGTATTCACCCACGAAAGCTCATGCTCCTATACGTCTGTTAGTCTATAAGGTGCCAGGGGACTCTGCTGCTTTTACAGATCCAGACTAACACGGCTTCCCCTTTGATACTTGATGGCCTATGTGAAGCAAGTTGTGGTCAGAGGGCGGAGATGGATGGCAGGAGAGAGATCACTTGTGGTTTCAGTCCAATACTTAACAGACAGATGTCTACATTGTAAGACTCACCACCACATTTGGCTCTATTGTAATAAGAATATATGGCCCATCTAGCCCAGTATCTTGTCTTCCAACAGTGGCTAGTGGCAAATGCTTCAGAGGGAGTGAAAAGAACAGGGTAATTTATCGAGTGATCCATCCTGTCATTCAGTCCCAGCCTCTAACAGGCAGAGAGAGAGCCCAAACTTCAAGAGAGACACGGAGACTTAATATTTTCACTCCTGGAGTTGCTTTTTCCAAATCAGGAGAGAAATACTGATGAGGCAGCTTGTCTAGTTTGTCCTGCTATTAAAAACTTCAGTCTGCAGCACCTATGGTGAAGAGTGCCAAATTGCATATGCGCTAAAGTTCACTCAAGTTAAAAAACAAAAAACCACTTCCTTTGGCCAGCTCTGCAGTGCCATATGCAAGACCTTAAGTTAATCACCTGATCCAAGTCTTGCTTCCCAGATCTGCAAGCATTCAGTCACTGCAGATGAATCTTACAATCACAGCAGTGGGAGAAAAAACCTTAACATAGGATCTATAGAAAAAGCTTTGATCAAATCCCAAGAGAGTCCCATTCAGCACTCCCTGAAAAGACAGGTGGTCACTGGGACTCAGGGGAAAAAAAACCAGGATCCTTTCATTCCCAACATCATCTTTAATGAGAGCAAGTACTACATTTTTCTCTATTCTTGAATCAATGCCTTTTCTTGTGAAACTCCGTACAAAGAAGGTCTTGTTTAATATATTGCACTAGTCTAGTGTGACTCAAACAAGGAATTACTAAGTTTACAATTTCAACTGAAGGTGAAATGCTGGCATGGCTAAAATTGCTTGAAAGTTCATATGGCTCTAGGGTGTGATACCATCCAGCATCAGGCCCTTAAGTCACTTAAAAGGAGAAGTTTAGAAAAGTGGCAGTTAGTGGTTGTTTTGTAAACTACATTTAAGGGCTTGTTTCAATTTCTTACAACATACACCAATCACTTGGTAAAACTTGCAGAGATGTGGCACTTGCAGTGAATGAAACATCAGCTCACCTAAGAGACTAACTAATTACTGTATTAGCGAGCGGTCCTCAAGGGGGAGGCTCATTGACCATGAACAGTATATAATGTACAATAAGAGTACTTTTCTTCCTGAACACTCAAAGAAGCTACTGCTGGAAAATACCACATCCTCTGAACATAAAAATTAATGCACCACACTTTGCTTTTAGTTCAATGGGAATATCATACAGCATAGCCAAGTCATTTAAGTAAATATCTGGGATCCATTCTTGAATTGGTATCCAATTAGCATAAAACTTGGACAATTAAAATTACTACTGGGCACACAAAATGAGAAGTCAGGTTTACATACTCTTCTTTATGCTGCAGCGTAACTGCTAAATTCACTATTCTCCACAATGTTTTCTACACAGAAGAATGGAGAGAATATTCAAGTAGAAAAGAGTATTGTTCACACAGGAACAAAAGAAAAATACCGCTCAGACGGTAACTTCTTATAAAGTAGCAACAGACATTTTAACTTTGAGTTTTATGTTTGTGAAAGGTGCTCCAGGAGGTTAAAATTTTGCATTCCTGAACAGAAGAAATACAGTACAGGCAACAGCTATGTAAGCTTCCCCACACTGCCAGGTTAACACAGCGCAACCTTACCAAGGAGGGTAAATCAGTTTTTGGCCCATTTCCTGAGAATGCCAACAAGGGTGCCAATTTTTTTACACTTTTCATATTGGTAATTGTTTCACTAGTTGTCCAATCAGCTTCTGCGTGTGATGAAACTTAGCCAAATTATAAATCAGTGACTTTGAAATGAAAGGCTCCATACCTCATTCCACATCCCACAGTCTATCTGTTTCTCTCCCTCACGTCCCGTCCCCACCAAAAAGTTTTCACTATCATTAAAAACAAAAAACACCACACCAAACAAACCCACAACACACACACAGTCCCTTAATAGTTCACCACTAACTATAGAAAGCGTACAAGGTTATTAAACACTGAATTGAAATTTGATCGACCATTTATAAATTGTGAAATTAGTCACATTCTTTAAATACTTCATTCATTCTTGGGGACGGGCAGAAGGGTACAGTGCAGACAAAGCACACTCTTCCCTATGCTATTTTTTTCCAGTCCTTCATCAACCTCAGCTTGGTACTCAAACAGAAAAAGAGTAAGTCTTAAACTATACATCTTCACTCAATCCAAGGTTAACCTCAGACTTTTTCAAACTCATCTATACTAAATAGCAGGTTTCCAAATTAAAACATTGTTCTCCAAAGACTGAACAAGTGTATTTTTCCCCTCTCTCTTGAGGACATCTCAATCAAAATTAACCCCTATAATTGTCTCAGAGTATAGTATCTCCACAAATCTCCTCCTGCCTCCTCTCAAAATTAAAAAGCCAACAAGGAGTCTTCAATTACCTAAGTTGAGTTGTGTGTGGACACTAAGCTGTTTCCCTTGGTTATGACTTTTGTGAAATATTGACTTACTGGTTCTGGAAAGTTTCAGTCATGAACAAGTTGGAGAGATACATGAGAAATAACATGATAGTTCAGTGAGTGTATGTTAGAACAGTGCTGGTTTTTGTTTAGTTTGGTTGGTTTTTTTAACACTGTATTCTTAAATACCTCAGACCAAGTATGGATTTAAACTCTGAGTTGGGAAAACAGGAATTGCCATACTGGATCCAACATGATCTATCTCGGGGGTCAGCAACCTCTGGCACATGGCTCACCAGGGTAAGCACCCTGGCTGGCCGGGCCAGTTTGTTTATCTACCACATCGGCAGGTTTGGCCAATCGCTGCTCCCACTGGCAGCGGTCGCCGTCCCAGGCCAATGGGGGCGGCGGGAAGCTGTAGCTAGCACATCCCTCGCCTGCGCTGCTTCCCGCCGCCCCCATTGGCCTGGGATGGCAAACCGCGGCCAATGCGAGCCGCGATCGGCCAAACCTGCCAACGCGGCAGGTAAACAAACTGGCCCAGCCCGCCAGGATGCTTACCCTGGCGAGCCGTGTGCCAGAGGTTGCCATCCACTGATCTATCTAAAGCAGTCTCCTGTCTCTCACAGTGACCAGTTCCAGATACTTCACAGGAAAGTGTAAGAACCACAAAGTAGGCAGATGTGGGGTAACATGGCCCCCACATTAGCGCTCGTCCTGATCTCTAGTAAATGTTGGCTTAATCCCTTAAACGTGAGGTTTAGCATTCCTTCCAAAATTTGTTAGCCTTACCTGGACAGTCTCATTATCCATGCAAGCATCCAATCCCTTTTGGATCTTTCTAAATTCTTGGCCTCAACAACTTCCTGTTGTAATTAGTTTCCACATTCTAATTACACACAGTGTGCAAAAGTATTTCCTTTCATCAGTTCTGAATTTGCAAGCTTGTAATTTAACTGAATGTCCTCAAGTTACAGGACAGGGAAAGCAAAAGTTTCCTATCTATTTATAGAAGACAACTTCCATGCCCCTAATCATTTTTGGATACTCTGCTGTGAACCGCCTTTAATTCTGCAATACACCTCTACCCCGATATAACACTGTCCTCGGGAGCCAAAAAAATCTTACCGTGTTATAGGTGAAACCGTGTTATATCGAACTTGCTTTGATCCACTGGAGCGCGCAGCCCCGCCCCCCCCCTCCCCGGAGCACTGCTTTACCACGTTATATCCAAATTCGTGTTATATCGGGTCACGTTATATCGGGGTAGAGGTGTATCTCTTTTGAGATGTGGTGATCAGTAGAGCACACAGTATTTTCCATCCCATTCCTTAAGCGTTTCCTGCAGACATAGCGCCATTGTGGACAGCGCTTAAGTCGACGTAATTTGCGTTGCTTGGGGGGGGTGTCTGTTTCACACCCCTGAGTGATGTAAGTTACACCATGTTAAGTGGTAGTGTAGACCAGCTCACTGTCAGTACCATGCCCAGGCAGAAAAATCTCTGAAATGAAAAGATTTATAAATCATAGAAAAACCATGTTTCAATGGATTTTTTTTTTTTAAAGCAAACTTTCTGTTCTTGCCTCCAATTCCCACCCCCACGATCATCATAAGAGAGAGCGCTCACATGCGGTGAGCTCATTCTGCAGAGAAAAGTCAGCTTTGTTGCCAAAAGAAAGAGGATACATTGCAATTGAGGGCATGTTTATGATTCCCCCTCCCGATCATGGAAGAAATCTGCAGATCCTGAAGGAAAGCATTACAACTGGTTCATAGCGGATTATTTTTTTGCTGTGGGGGAGTCTGTTCTCATACAGAAACAGCTAAGCCTACGGGTGGGGGAGGGGAGGCAGTTCTAACTATCATGCCTTGTCATTCCTGTGCAAACACATGACTGTCTGGTGGTAAATTCGTTAGCCAGCTCCTTTTATAAAATACTATTATATTGCCTCAGCAAATACAGTTTGTGAAATAGTTTTCATCAACTTGCAAGTCTGTTACTTTGACAATGAGCCAGCATTAGACGAAACATCAAGAAGAGACAGCTAGTAATTGAGAAGTTTTGTTGTTGCTGAACATTCCTTTAATCTGTCAACAGCACAAATGCAAGTCATTTAAGCTTAGCATAGAGACAAAATTTCCCAAAGAAATTAGCAGCCTCTAAAACACTAATTGCACAAACCAGATGGTAATTTTCCATTTCAACAAGCCGGGATCCTGTAAGGCCACCAGAATTTCAATCTGCATTTGAACTCCAGTCTGCAGAAGATGAAAGGCTATGGGCTCTAACTCAAAGCAGCACACAGCTCACTCACAGCAGGAAGATCTTGTTTTATTCCCTGACTGCTGTGAGCTGCCAGAAAAAAAAAAATGTATATTATATTTTAATACATATAAACATCCTTCATCTACATCTTTTGATTCTACAGCCATTTTGTCAAAGAAAGATCCTTTTGCTGAGGATCTCACCTCTGTTGCTTGGTTTTTATTTTATTTTTATTTTTTTTGCACACACTACCAAGGAGGTCTCAATACAGCACATGCTTAAAGCCCAGACTTTTAAAGGTATTTAGGGATTACAGCACTCAGCATTCCAATGCCTACCCAGTTTAGCAGCCTAAATCTCATTCTAAAAAGGTCCTAGGCTCCTAAATCAGTTAGGTGTTCCTGAGCGCTGCAATGCCTAAATACTTTAAAAAATCTGAACCTATGTGTTTTGAAAATAAGGCTCCAATCCAGCAGTTTATCATCTTTTAAATAGTGTAATACTTTGTAGACATATAGTTCACACTTTAGTTACTAGCTTCAGGAAGAAAATTCTCGTGAGTTAACAGTATTTTTAAAAAGTAATGCATGGAGTTAGGTTTTACTAGTAAAGTAATTTTGTGCTTTGACATTTTAATGTTGTTAAGACTCAAATATTCAATTACCTATATAGAGTGAAGCCTAATTATCTTAGCAGCCGAGTTCAACAGAAACAGATTATGTTTACTATTTGCTGTGAAAAATCTTACATGAAAAAAAAGGAAAAAGGTAAGATTTCTTTCAGCTGCTGTTCTCCCGTCTTAAAGTGAATGCACAGAGAAGAACATAAGACTTAACTTAGCAATTGATCTTTTTGAGGTAAGAATGAGAGTGCAATGGACTGATTGGAGCAGCAGGGCCTCACCCGGAATGACCTGACTTGTTCTTAGGCCCCAGTCTAGCAGAGCATTTATGCATGTACTTAAGTTTATTATCATTCAGCACAACACTTAAGTGTAAGCATAGGGACTGACTGACTGATTACAAAAGATACATCGCACCAGCCAGACCAACCTGATCTCCTCCTTGAGAAGGAAACTGATTTTTTAGACAAATCCAACTGGATTTCAGTAAAGCATTTGATACAGTTCCACATGGGAAAATATTAGTTACATTGGAGAAGATAGGGATTAATATGAGAATTGAAAGGTGGATAAGGAACTGGTTAAAGGGAAGACTACAACAGGTCATACTGAAAGATGAACCGTCAGGGTGGAGGGAGGTTACTAGTGGAGTTCCTCAGGGATCAGTCTTAGGACCAATCATTTTTATTACTGACCTTGGCACAAAAAGGGAGACTGTGCTAATAAAATTTGCAGATGACAAAGTTGGAAGGTATTGCCAATATGGAGGAGGACCAGAATATCATACAAGAAGATCTGGAGGACCTTGAAAACAGAATGAAATTTAAAATAGTGCAAAGTCATGCATTTAGGGACCAACAACAAGAATTTTTGCTATAAACTGGAGATTTATCAGTTGGAAGAGACAGAGGAGGAGAAAGACCTGGGTGTATTGGTTGATCACAGGATAACTATGAACCACCAATGTGATGCGGCCATTAAAAAGGCTAATGCAGTATTAGGATGCATCAGGCAGGCGAGGTATTTCCAATAGAGATAGGGAAGTATTAGTACCATTATACAGGGCATTGGTGAGACCTCATCTGGAATACTGTGTGCAATTCTGGTCTCCCACGTTTAAAAAAGATTAATTCAAACTAGAATAGGTGCAGAGAATGGCTACTAGGACAATCCAAGGAATGGAAAAGTTACCTTATGAGAGGATTCAGAGTAGCAGCCGTGTTAGTCTGTATCTGCAAAAAGAACAGGAGTACTTGTGGCACTTTAGAAACTAACAAATTTATTAGAGCATAAGCTTTCGTGGGCTACTGCCCACTTCTTCGGATGCATATAGAGTGGAACATATATTGAGTAGATATATATATATATATATATATATATATATATATATATATACACATACAGAGAGCATGAACAGGTGGGAGTTGTCTTACCAACTCTGAGAGGCCAATTAAGTAAGAGAAAAAAAACTTTTGAAGTGATAATCAAGCTAGCCCAGTACAAACAGTTTGATAAGAAGTGTGAGAATACTTACAAGGGGAGATAGATTCAATGTTTGTAATGGCTCAGCCATTCCCAGTCCTTATTCAATCCTGAGTTGATTGTATCTAGTTTGCATATCAATTCCAGCTCAGCAGTCTCTCGTTGGAATCTCGTTTTGAAGTTTTTCTGTTGGCTTTGCCAACTCTGTCCACATATCTATTCAAGTGATATCATCATAGGACCTAATCACATCAGCCATACCATCAGGGGCTCGTTCACCTGCACATCTACCAATGTGATATATGCCATCATGTGCCAGCAATGCCCCTCTGCCATGTACATTGGCCAAACCGGACAGTCTCTACGCAAAAGAATTAATGGACACAAATCTGACATCAGGAATCATAATACTCAAAAACCAGTGGGAGAACACTTTAACCTGTCTAGCCATTCAATGACAGACCTGCAGGTGGCTATCTTACAACAGAAAAACTTCAAAAACAATATGTACACTGACATAATTAGGTTGATGTAAGCTGCCTTACATCAATCTAACTGGGTAGTGTAGACAAAGCCTTGGTACTAATTTCTGAGGCCTTCCTAGGAATGTCATCCAACATCTATTTCTGCTTTGTCTTTTTCCAGATATGTGCATATATGCAAATATATTTAACTCTATTTGATTTCTGACTCCTAAAATAAGATATGAGTTCAGCGTGCAACAAACTACTTTTTAGATCAGATACGTAATGGAATAGACTGACAAAGGGAGTTTTAAACTCATCTTCACATTCATCTAGAAGAGATAAATCAGTGATGCTATACAGGAAGCTAACTCACTATAAATATTTCAACTTTTTCCTAGAATCATGTCAGTTGGAGACTTCAGTCTAGGGCAAGGGTTGGCAACTTATGGCACGCGTGTCAAAGACGGCACGCGAGCCGATTTTTAATGGCTTTAATTTTTAAAAATCCTGCCTTGCCCGGCCCGGCCCGCTCTTCTCCGCCCCCACCCAGGCACACCCTGCCAAATGGCCCCACTCTCCCGGCGCGGCAAGCCGCAGGGTCTGCGCTCCCAGGTCGGAGCACCCAGCCGAGTGCAGCAAGCCGCCGGCCCCTACCCCGCCTTCCCCCCTCTCCTGGAGCCATGCTGCCGCACAAGCAGCACTCTGAGGGGCGGGGCTGCCTGCTCCCACGGGGCAGCGTGTCTGGCTCTGCGCGGAGCAGAACATGCTGCTAGGAGCCTCATGGTAAGGGGTCCAGGGCCGGGGGGGGGAGGGGGCTGGATAAGGTGGGGTGCAGTCAGGGGACAGGAAGCAGGGAGGGTTGGATAGGGGGTAGGATCCCAGGCAGGGTGGTTAGGGGCGGGGGGGTTGTCTCTGGAGGGGGTAGTCAGGGAGTAGGGGAGGTTGGATGGGGCATGGGAGTCCCAGGATCTGCAGAGAAGAAGCAGGGGCAGGGCCTTGGGGAAGGGGTGGGTGGGTGAAATAGGGGCACACACACCTCAGCCCTCTGCCCTGACCCCCCAACACACACACCCTCAGCGCTGAGCCCCGCACACACCCCAGGCCCGTGCCCTGAGCCCTGTACCCCCCTCATACACACCCAGCCTTCTGCTTGACTCCTTCACTCCCCATCCCCACGACCCCAGCCCTGACTCTGGCATTCCCACACACCTGCATCCCTCTCACATGCCCCCAGCCCTCTGCCCTGACTCTTGCACCTCCCCACACATGCCCAGCCCCCCCACACCCTATGCACCCCCACACACCATCCTGACTCTTACACCCCCACATCCCCACCCCCACCCTGAGCACCAAATGGGAGCTGCCCAGATAAGTGCCCCACACCCAAACCTCCTGCCCCAACCCAGAGCCCCCTCCCTCATTCTAGCTCCTGGCCAGACCCTTCACCCCCAGCCCTGTGGTCAGTGCACTCCCACCCTCAGCTCAGTGCAGAGAGGGGAAGAGAATGGGCCAGAACCAGGGAGAAGGTAGGTACCCACTGAAGGATGGAACCCCTGAGCGGCAGTGGGCTGAGCGGCTCAGCCCACTGCCGGTCTGGGGTCCCGGCCACCGGCCCCACACAGCCTGCTGCCGGTCTGGGGTTCTGGCTGCCGGACCCTTGCCAGCTGGGGTCCCGGCCACAGGCCCCGCTCAGCCCGCTGCCAGCCTAGGTGAACAGAACCCCAGACCAGCAGCAGGCTGAGTGGGCCAGCGGCATAAGATCAACATTTTAATTTAATTTAATTTTAAATGAAGCTTCTTAAACATTTTGAAAACCTTGTTTATTTTACAATACAACACTAGTTGAGTTATATAATATATAGACTTACAGAGAGAGATCTTCTAAAAAACATTAAAATGTATTACCAGCACGCAAAACCTTAAATTAAAGTGAATAAATGAAGACTCGGCACACCACTTCTGAAAGATTGCCGACCCTTGGTATAGGGGCTTGCTTACGCAGCAACTGAGATGGAATCTACTAGCGGACTAGCCCAATTCCTTTTGTAGGCCAGGAGGAACTGCAAGTGTTGCAAAGGTGAAAACAGTCCATGAGCAGAAAAGGAAGGAATTGCCTTGAGTCACTCAAGAGTTGCCTTTCCTACTGTATACATATTTAAAAGGGTGGTATTGGGACTTAACCAAGCTCCAAAAAAAAAAAAAAAAAAAAAAAAGTTCTTCCCATTCCTCAATTAACAAAGCGAGTGGGTACAATGTGAGAATAAAAAAAGGAGGGGCGGTTATGTAAATCCAGACAAGACAAGGGTGGGAAGGAGTCATAGAAGCGTAGGGCTAGATGGGATTATTTTTGTTTTTTTTTAATAAAAGATTTCCTCTCAAGCAGAAGCAAAAAGGACAGAAGACAAGGAAGCAGAAGACAACTGAGAAAAATAACTGGAGACCAGTCTTACTGAAGCTATTAGATAATGCTTTCACCCCTCAGCCAAAAGGTCGAGAAGCGATTTAAGGCTACGTCTTCACTACCCGCCTGAATCGGCGGGTAGAAATCGATCTCTCGGGGATCAAATTATCGCGTCTCATTGAGATGCGGCAATGAATCCCTGAATCGACGCTTGTACTCCACCAGCGCAGGTAGGAGTAAGCGCTGTCAACAGGGGAGCCACGGAGGTCGATTTGCCGCTGTCCTCACAGTGGGGTAAGTCGGCTCGGATGCGCAGAAATCAGCTACACTATTCGCGTAGCTGAATTTGCGTATCTTAAATCGACACCCCCCTCCCCCCCGTAGTGAGGATGTAGCCCTAGTATTTCTTCTGTTGAAACAAATTCCACCTATCAATTACCTGCATTTACATGGGTCTGTCACAGCAGAGACAATCAGCTATCCCCAAAACCACATACTCCCCACTACCACATTAAGAAAATCAGTTCGGTAACTGGCGCTTAAGTTTCATAAGGTTTCTTGGGGGGGGGGGGAAGGAAAGGCGGGGAAGAAGAGCAAACTCCAGAAAGGAGAGATAAGGAGCTTGAAATACAGGCAGCTATTGGTATGGAAATAATCTTCGTTTAACTGCGTTTTGCTCCATAAAATTAGAAACACAAATGTAGAAAACAAATAAATCAACGTTTGATCACTTATCCAAATAAATATTTTTCCTTAAGAAATTTCAGTAGTTTCTTCTCCACACACAGTTCAGCAAAAGCCACTTTAGATGGACTGGATGAAATAATTAAGTCTATGTCAACTAAACAGTATATTTATTGCAGTGGTATTGATGAAACATGCGGAAAGCCATTAGACTTTCCTGTTAATGCCTAAGCATCACCAGACGGAAACCTGGGTATTGCATGCTATTGTAGTTCTCCATTTTGGCAAAGTTTTACAAGCAAGAACAGTACTAGAGGTTTCGTTTTTTTTTTTTCTCCTTGGACACGATTCAGTTAAATATAAAACCTTGGTCTTGCTTCAGTGATGATATTGTGAGAAGTTCTTGAATCCTGAACAAGTTGTTCTAAAGAATGATTCAATATTAAACATACAAGAATGTTCACTGAACTTGAGAGCCATTTTTCAAACCAGAGCTCTCTACTATTATCCGTAGGGTGCATATATCTGACCTGGAAAGCATGCTGCAGAACATAAAAATTTGCTCCAGCTTCTAACTAGCTATGAGTATTTTAATGTCTTTGTAATTTTTACGGTGGATGGATAAGTGTGTGGCACTGGCCTTTCAGGAAAAAAGTGTTCTGACCACTACTATAAGCTAGACAAAAGTGAGGAGATGGGGCATATTCACCACCCTCTCTAATTTTCATCTAAATTTTGTAAAAAAAGTGCCCAAAATATCAGTGACCTTACAAATGCATATAAGTCAATCATAAATACATCTCATTTTAGACTTACTACTTATTTTAAGTTTTTATATTACATTACACTAAACACGGGAACAGAATGCACACATCGCACACATCAGTTCCTCTCCCCACTGTTGTGCCCGCATTTGGAGTCTTGGAACTTAGCGGAGAATAATTACTAGACCAGGGGGTCTCAAACTTCATTGCATCACGACCCCCTTCGGGCAACAAAAATTACTGCATGACCACAGGAAGGGGGACCGAAGCCTGAGCCTGCCAGAGCCCTGCTGCCCCAGGTGGGGGAGACTGGACAAAGCCAAACCCAAGCCCCGCTGCCCTTGGTGGAGGCACCAAAGTTGAAGCCCAAGGGCTTCAGCCCCAAAGTGGGGGGTCCTGGAATTGGAGCCCCGCTGCCCGGGGCTGAAGCCCTTGGGCTTTAGCCCCAGGTGGTGGGGTTCGGGCTTAGACCTGGCAAGTCTAACGCCAACCCTGGTGACCTCATTAAAATGGGGTTGTAACCCACTTTGGGACCCCGACTCACAGTTTGAGAACCGCTATACTAGACTGTGTTACAGTGTGGAGTACATGTCCCCCCCCCTTTTAATGTGGTTTTTAAAGTTACAACAACATAGCAAGTACAACAGCTACTCATGCCACTAAGATATCGACCCATTTACTTAAGGGCATGAAAAAGTTCCCCCTCTGAGACATGATACTGTACATCATGTGACAGCCACTTAAAAACCTGAGCCAAGCTCAACGGTGTGGGAGCAGTCGGTTAACCTGCAAATACTGACCACAGACAGACTTTAACGCAGCTGCTCTCCCATTCCACAGGGCGCTCTGCAGAAACACAGCCGACCAGCACCAACACCCAATCTCCACGACAGCCCGGCTTTTTGTCCCTGGACGCAGCCTCCGGAGCTGAGCTAACTCCGGGCTACACGCACTGTGCTGCTCTCCAGTCGCCCGGGCCGCCGCTAGTCCATGCGCCAAAAAAAGGGGGGGACTCACTTTTCCGTTTGGTTTACACAACAGAATGCAACAGCCCGGAGTCGCCTGGGTGCCGGGGCTCCCCAGCGCAGCGTAACTCTGCTCAGGACCCCGCGGCCGTCTCTGCCCCGCAGAAAGGGGGGTTACCTGCAGTGTCCCAGATGGAGATGTTGTAGGGCCCCCACTGTTTGAGGTAGAAGGCGCCCCCGACCGTGCTGAGCGTGTCCTGGAAGCGCCTCTCCATGTAGCGGTGCAGCAGGGAGGTCTTGCCCACGTTCATGTCCCCCAGCAGCACCACCTTCCCGTCGGGCTTCATCCTGCGGGGAGCCTGCGCCGCGCACTGCCCGGAGCTCAGCAGCCTCGGCTCTGCGCCCGCATCCCGGGCCACCCCTTCCCCCTCTCCGAGCTACTGCGGGCAGCTGGGCGCCTGGCTTGTCTCTGCCTGGCCGACGAGAGCCGCGAGCGAGGGGGCGGGCTCGCCCCGCCCGGGCAGCTGAAAGTTGAGGCTCCTGCCCCCGACAGGCTCCGGGCAGGACGGAAGAGGAAGCCAGGAGGAGCCAGAGCCTGAGCCAGGATCCAGCCTAGCCGGCCACGTGGGGCTTCCAGCAGCCCAAACTCAGCTCCTCCTCCAGTTCTGCTGCCGCCGCGGCCCCTCGGCTACCCCGCCACGGTGGCTGCAGTAGGAGCCTCTGACGCTGAAACCAAGCAGGGAGCAATACCCAGCGGCAATATGTGGAGTCTAGTTCAGATTCCAGCCCCCTTCTCTTCCCATCTAGGTAGAGCTCTGTATTTCGCTCGTCACTATGCCTTGGGATGTTCACCCTAGAAAGACCCATGAAGAAGTTGACAATTCTGTGCTCAGGCCAGAGTTTGGATGGTAGGCAGTAAATAAGGCCACACGTTGAATAATGAGCATAAAAAGAAATATCGATTAGCTACTCAATAAGCACCACTGGCTGTCTTGTGTGCTGAGCTGAGGCAGGGGTAGAAAAATAATATGGGGGTATTTAATTAAATAAGATCTGTCCCTCAGGTTTTCAGAGGCTTTACACACATTAAGTCATTAAATAATAAAGGATAAAATTAGAAATGGGGAGGGGAGGTAACCTACTTCAGAGATTTTCTTGTGCTCATGCAACTGAGGAACTTTTTCCTTTCATTCAGGCTCTGAATTCAAAGGCCACCAGACTCCAGCTAGCAAAGTAGAAATCTGGCTAACCCTATCCAAATTCCTTCTCCTTTTGTTCCTCTACAGTGTGGAAACTAAAGACAAGAGAGTTAGCTTGAATTAGGAATTTCCAGGAGGAGTTGTGGGTATCAGTTTAAGAGGCACCTTCCACCTTATTTAAGTGATAGATTTTTGTATTACTCTTAGATGGGCCTCCAAGTAGCAAATTTTAAATTTTCAGAGCCATGTAGCCAGATCTCAGCTGGTGTAAATTGGCTTAGCACCATTTAAATTAGTGGAGTTACGTTACACTAATTTACCCAAGGCTCTGGCTCATCATCTTTGATGATCTCTCTTGCAGTCCTGGGGTTAAGCTATTTCAAAAGCACATTTCAAAAGATCATAAATATGTTCTTGAATCTTAGGGTGTTTGGTTTTTTTAAAATCGGGGGGAAGCAACAATATTTTTTAAAGGTAACTTGCTAGTTGCTAATTTCTTTCTCTCCCTAACATAAGTGAAAACAGCAACCTCTTTAATAGCAAGGGATCCCACGTACACAGTCACGTGTTTCTTGTTGAAATTGCTAGCATTCTTCTAGCTAGAAGATTAGATTTCACATTTACAGAAAGTTTTGACTTTTCACTTACCTTTCCTATTAAAAAGGAAATAGTTCTGTGGCTGGTTGTTGTTTTTTTAATCACTACCAAGGAACTTTGCTTATGCTGCCCCCAGACTCTTAGTCTTGCAGTTCCTCCCCACCCCCCGAGATACATTAGCTACATCCCTAATACTGAAGATCTGAAGTCATTTGTCCCTCGGACATATCAATTCCTAAGAAAGAGGGTGGGTGGGCTAAAGAACTTTAAAAACTTATTCAGGAGGTCCTTAATGTGGAATGTGACTCAAGGCTGTGTGTGAAATATGCAATGGATTTTTGTTTTCATTTTGATTATTATGAAGCTGGGGTTTGCTATGAAGAAAATAACCTTCCCGCCTGGTTCCCATTTCCTGCCCAGATTCCGTCAGCTCCAGTCTTTGGAAAGGGTAATTCACTGAATCAAAGTGCTTTTTCCAAGCAGCATAATGTGGTTGCTTTTTGTCTGTTAGCCCCAAGGTGAAAGTGTGGGAAGAATGGAATCAGAGATTTTTTTTTTAATCAACCTACAAGGAAAGTATGCAAGGCAGCATGCTATTAATATTGTATTAGTGATGGATTAACAGGAATCTGCCAGCTAGTCAGAATACACAATGGCAAACTAATGAGTTGTTTGGAAGCTATCCTTTGTACTTTTTATATCTGAAATAATGAAATAAGCAAGGATTCAGGCTGAGACAGGAACTTTAATACTTCGTTAGGATTCTATGGCTTCATTCTGCATGATCTGGATTCTTTCAGAAAGACATAGGGTCTGTCTGCACAAGGAAATGACCCACAGCTGCCTGGTTGTCAGCAGTATGATCCCCTCTGAACATGGTTCAGCTGCTAGTGTGGACATGACAAAACTATTTCCAGTGTTAATACACAGAAACACCAGTCAGAACTGGTGGAACAGGGTCTCAGTTGCGCTTTCCATAATAGTGCTTAGAACGGTTTTGTCCCATCTCCACTAGCAGTTGAACCATTTTCAACAACTCTGGAGTTGCACACTGATTTACACAGCTGAGGCCCTACAATTCTCATGTTGCTTGCAGGAGGACTGAACTGTTTGTGGCAGGGCTTCGGAGCTGTGCTCTGGCTCTGCTCCAGCTCCAGGCAAAAACCTGCAGCTCCACTGCTCTGAAGCTGCTCCGCGGGACCGCGCTTCAGCTCCGGGCTCTGCTCAAAAGCCCTGGTTTGTGGGTCTTGTGACTTCTGGAAAATGCATTTGGATATAGAGCACCTTCCTCCCAAAGTTGCCCAAATATAAGGGGACTGTTGGCTCTTACTTAGTGGAGTTTTTTGGTTGGCCATTTCCCAGTACCAAAAGAAAGGGGAAGGACTGATGAGAAATCAGGACCCTGAGATTGACAGTCCCCAGGAGCAATGGGGAGAGGCCAAAGCTCCAGGTCAGCCTGATTGATAGGGCAGGCGGCAGGGTGGATTTGATTTAAATCATGATTTAAATCACTAAGTCAGTAAGACTCGATTTAATCATGGATTTCTACATAAAAGTGTATTCTTGTTGGTTGTTATAACCTTAATACATATTCTCCACAACTCAGAGATAGATGTAGGTTTCATTTTTAGAAGGTACACACTATGCATTTTTAAACAGTGATTTATTTTGAAAACTTTTCAGATTAGTTTTACAGCTATATCAGAAAATGAATGATTGGTTATTTCATTTACCAAAGGTAATTGAAGCAGATATTTATGAAGTCATTGGGAGGTGAACTATCTCCAATTCAACAGCTTAATCATTAATATTTGGAGGATTTTCTTGCCATGCTATATTAGGAGGAGAACATCACCAGATAGACATTTAAATTGTTTTATTTAACAAAACCAAAAACGTTATGTATTCTGGATTTTTCTTCAACAGCAAACATATATTTTAACAAAACAAGTGTATGAATTTTTGAATTTAGCTAAACATTAAAGTTTTTAAAATCAGGTTTGTTTTTGTTAACTAAAATAGTTAAATGAAACAAACTCAGTTGTCTTAACCTTCATTTTCCTGTTTGTTCATAATCTGGAAAAGAAAAACAAGCTTTCCTGCTTTTTCAGGTCTCAAACATTTTCTCAATTTGGAATGAAAATGAAAGGAAGAAAATATTCCTTCTACACCAGCAGAAGAAGCTACTGCTGTTAAAAGTGAGATAATCACTTCATAGAATCATAGAATATTAGGGTTGGAAGGGACCTCAGGAGGTCATCTAGTCCAACCCCCTGCTCAAAGCAGGACCAATCCCCAACTAAATCATCCCAGCCAGGGCTTTGTCAAGCCTAACCTTAAAAACCTCTAAGGAAGGAGATTCCACCATCTCCCTAGGTAACCCATTCCAGTGCTTCACCACCCTCCTAGTGAAAAAGTTTTTCCTAATATCCAACCTAAACCTCTCCCACTGCAACTTGAGACCATTGCTCCTTGTTCTGTCAAGGAACAAGGATCATTCCCCTGGTTACACAAAGCTCATTACTAGGGCTCCATGTCTGTCACAGAGGTCGCGGAAAGTCACGGATTCCGTGACTTTCCGCGACCTCCGTGACTTCTGCAGGGGCCAGTGTGGCTGACCCCAGGGCCGCCCAAGTAGCTGACTTCATGGCCTGCTGCTCAGGTGGCCCCCGGGACAGCCACACCAACCGCTGCTCCAGCAGCCCCTGGCAGCAGTCCCGGGACAGTCAGAGCAGCCACAGTCCGCAGCCCCCAGGCCAGCAGAGGCCTTCGGGCGGCCGGGCGGCCGGCCGCAGCCCCAGGCAGAGGACCCCACCCAGCTGACTGGAGCAGCCATGGTCCACGGCCCCAGGCAACGGTCCCCTCCCAGCTGGCCAGCCAGAGCAGGCGCAGCCCCAGACAGCTGTCCCTGGCCAGTTGGAACAGCTGCAGTCCATGGCCCCAGGCCGTGGTCCCCGGCTGGCCAGCCAGAGTGCCACGGTCCACGCCAGTGGCCGACCGGCCGGAGCAATCATGAGCCACGGCCGCCGGCAGCTGGTTCTGCTGGCCCCATACCCCCCCCCCCCCCCAGCAGTGGCCCCCCAGTGTCTCCCCCCAGCACCCCACCCCAACGATTTAATCATAGGCATTTTTAGTATAAATCATGGACAGGTAACGGTTTATTGCCTGTGACCTGTCCATGACTTTTACTAAAAATACCCTTGACTAAATTGTAGCCTTATTCATTGCTGTCTATGGACAGTAGAACCTTTAATTTGTCTTAGGAGGTCTGTGAAATCTTCATGCCCACCCTAGTATGTAAGTCAGCATTCCTGTGTTACATATTGGGAAACTGAGGTGCAGAGTAGGGAAATAACTTAGCCCAAAGTCACACAGTGAGTCATTGGCACAGCCAGGGGTAAGTGGAACCCAAGAGTACTGTATTGCTATTATTTTGTATCCTTTCACTCTTTCATTCTTCTCTCACACTTGCTTTCTTTGCTGTGTCTTAATCTCTTTTGCTTCCTTTCTTTCTCTGTCATCCCCTTATTCCCCAATTTTTCTCTCTTCAGATCACTGAGGTCTGCATGGATCGATGCTTGTTAACCTGTACAGTAACTCTCACACTTTTTCAGATTTCTTCCTTCCGTCTCCTTTTTTTTGCTAAATAATGACAAATCATTTTGGACCAGATTGTAATTGTACCTGTTCCCCTTTAAAATATACCACCCACTGTTAGTTTCGTACATACTGAGTGAATCCTCTTTGTGTTGACTTTATTCAAACCACAGTATACAATATACAGTTGTATATCATTGAAGTGACAGGCTATTTGCAGACAGGTAAGAAAACAAAGGTGCCTTCCCCAAGGATCCTGACTCTGAGATCTTGAATCTGTAAAGGGGTCCTATTCACTTACTGCCTATATAATGAAAAGTACTGAAAAGTATGAGTCATGAGTCCCAACTAACTGATGTCTCTGCTGTTAAATCATGGCTGCTAAGTGGAGTGAAACCAATGTGTTTTGGGGTTTTTTGTGAGAATATTTTTTGCAGATTAGTGAGATTCTGCTGCACATGGAGATCTTTTTACCTACTGCTGAAATGCAGATGCCTCTGGGGTAGGATAGTGCAGCTGTTTAACACAGACTTTTTACAATGCTGCTCAGAAGTTAGAGCAGAAAGTGGTTGGAATACCATAGCCATTTGAAACAACAATGGGGATTTTATGTTTTGTGTTAACAAACAAAGTAAAATATAATAGGAGATATCACTATGATACTATGCCTTTGATATCCATGTTGGGTGGAGAGATCACATGCAGCCAAGTAGTTAAATGCTGTATCTGCAACAAGCTTCTGTGGTTGTGTGAAACTGATACCTGTATCTCAGCGCTTCTGACCATGTATTTCAACCTGACACAGCAATTCAGGCAGATCAGGGAGAAGTGACATCAACAAATTTTTAGTGACAGTGAATAGTCCCCATTACTCAGCTCTTTAGATGTTTCTCACGCATCATGCCAGCCACAGCCTTGGCACTATGAAATTAGATTGTAGGTCCCTCTAATCCAATATCCAGTTCAGCTGGACCTTGATACTAGCACTACAGGCTGATTCAGGCAGTATAAATTACTTTATACCCTCCATCCCCTACTGTCATTTAAAAGCATTCTCACTCCTCTGTGATCATCAACCATTAACTATGGAGTAGGTTTGGGAAGGGATGGCTGGCTATATATGAGGATGGTTGTGAGGTCACACAACAGTGGAGGTAAGTGGTAACCATGGGGAAAAGGAAGTCCCCCACAAAAACATTAATGTGTGGTAGCATTGCTCAGGTAAACAAAAGACTTGATCCTGTGAAGTGTTAAGTACCTTCAGTTCCTGTTGACTTCAGGAAATCAGGTTCATCATGCACAGCACCGTGTGTTTGCCCTTCTCTTCTCTATGCCCAGCACCTCAGGATGCTGTGTAACAAAATAAGGACCATTCAAATAATTACAGAGCTCATCTGAAAAAACTCTGGAAGACAACAAGAGCCTGTAAATTGCTATCGGATGTAGAAACCCAAGGAACTAAGCTGTTATAATACAGAGTTTCCCAAGGTCATGAGTGACCTGTATCTGGGGAGAGGAGTTACACAGTAGTGATCAGGGCCCAAGAAATGTCAGATATGAGTTGGTTTACAAGGGGAGTGTATCTTGGCTTCTTTACCATAAGGATAATCAGTGCATATGATCTATGCACACATCGGATTGCTTTTTTTAGGGTTTTGCTCAGTCCCATCAATATGGCCTTTGCACACACTACTTTATTGATGTACGATTGCACATGATTTAGCTGGGGATTGGTCCTGCGTTGAGCAGGGGGTTGGACTAGATGACCTCCTGAGGTCCCTTCCAATCCTGATATTCTATGATTCTATGATAAGCATTGTACTGCCAGTGTGGATCTTAGGCCTGGTCCCCACTTAGTCCGGACTTCGGACTAAGGTACGCAAATTCAGCTACGTTAATAACGTAGCTGAATTCGAAGTACCTTAGTCCGAACTTACCGCGGTCCAGACGCGGCCGGAAGTCTCCCCCCGTCGACGCCGCGTACTCCTCTCGGCGAGCTGGAGTACCAGCGCCGACTGTGAGCACTTCCGGGATCGATCCGGGATCGATTTATCGCGTCTTAACCAGACGCGATAAATCGATTCCAGAACATCGATGGCGTGCCGCCGGACCAGCCGGTAAGTGAAGACTAGGCCTTACATTTATGTAGAGCACCTTTCATCTGCCATGTGGCCAACCCAAAGTGCTCAAAAATCATAAGATTAGCTTAAAAATCATGATTTTTAAAATAATAAATGTTAGGTTCTTTATATTTGCCTTCTGGTTTCAAAATCTGAATCTTTAGGGTATACTTCTGCACCTTTATTACATTTTCAAACTTTTTTTCACTACCACGAAGGATACAAGTTTACTTTTTTTCTTTTTAATGAAAGCTGAGACTCTCACAAAATCACTTGACTCCAGGAGCTGGGGCTTTAAGAAAAACAACAAATATTGTGAGAATTGGCAACCTTGCAACCGGAGGGCTCCCAAAGCACTTCAGAATTTCACTGTTGAATCTTTAACATGTAAACCCCTTCACCAGTTCATTTCCAAACAAGTCTCCGCAAATGTCCTGTCTCTCTTTACATAGCAATTGACTTTTTGGTCAAAGGTGGAGACTGTAGCCTATAAAGATGATGTTTGCTTATGTTATTTAGAAATGTGTTGTAATGTAAGTAGGCCCAAAAATCTAATTCCTAAAAATAGGCTTGACAATAGTCAAATGAGGCCTGGTAAAGTGAGACAGCTCAGAGGCAAGTTAGAGAGATAAGTGAGGACATAAATCCCAGGTCATATTGTAAACCTGTTTTGGTCCTAACTGTTTTTTACAATTGTTTTAGATATGTTAATGTTTAGGAAAATGTGGTCTGTATTGATAGTTTTTGGCATGATATTTCTGCAGATGTTAATTAAGATGTTTAATCTTAAACAGCCAGTGAAAAAGTAGAAAATATTTAATTATGGTAAAAAAGTGGATTTATTGTTAATTAAGGAGTGTTATTATAAGAGATTATAAAAAGAGTAGCATGCTAATTTTAGATTAGACACGCCCATCCACCATCAAGGAAACATTAGAGAGAGGGTTATACCCAGTCTGTTCATTTAGGGACTGATCATCCCTACAAATATCATTTCATCTTAGAATGTGAGTATCAGTACAGTGTGTGATTCTATTGTAATGCCTGATGGCTTAACTAACTATTTTATATTAAATTAAAAAAAATAATTTTATCAGTGTGTCATTCATAGAGGCCAATGGAAAGACACCCATGAATCCAATGGGTGTTGGATCAGGCCCTAAAAACAACAAGGGAGTGATGTCATAAATGGGCTGCTGTCTCAACTCTCTCCCCACAACATACCTGCCCATAGTGTACAAATTGCTCTACTTTTCCTGTTTTATTAAAGTTCTCAGTACTTCCAGCCCCAAGCATTCAAAAATCATGTCAGGCCCCCCAAATCACATGACTGGCTGGAAAAAAATCATAGATTTTATTTAATAAATGTGGAGTTCTTTTTATTGACTTTTGATTCCTGAACCTTTTGGGTATACTCGCTTCACATTTTCACAACTAAGAGGACTAAAAACTTACATTTTTAAGTGAAAGCTGAAATTGTCAGGCATTCTCTTGATTTCAGGAGCTGGGACTATAAGAAATTCAGAGATGTGATCAAATCACAAGAGTTGGTAACACTAGTTCTTATGCTGCATCCATCATTGTGGTATATGAGCGAGTCAGCTCTTTGCTACCTTTTCTAGGCTGATTGCTGTAATTACTACCAAAAAAAGATGTTAAAAGAAAGTATTTAGGCTGCAAAAATGAACCACAGAAGAACAGCTGCATAGAATTTATGGAGCTCTGGGGGTATGGAGCAGTCTACTGACATCAAAGAAATTGCTGGATCAGTGCCTTAATCACTAAAGTAAGCAGATATGACTCAATACACAGAGTAGCAGTTCTGTTAAGTAAGTAGGCAGTGCTGTTGTAAGCCATATGGGTCCCAGGATATTAGAGAGACAAGGTGGGTGGAGTGACCTGAAGAAGAGCTCTATGTAAGCTCAAAATCTTGTCTCTCTCACCAACAGAAGTTGGTCCAATAAAAGATATTGCCTCCCCCACCTTGTCTCTCTAAGGCTATGTCTACACTGCACACCTTACAGTGGCACAGCTGTGCTGCTACAGCCATGCCACTGTAAGGTACGCTGCGTAGCGGCTCTTGGTCGGCCGGAGAAAGCTCTCCTGCTGACACAATAAAACCACCCCCAATGAGTGGTGTCAGGAGAGCGTCTCCCACTGACAAAGTGCTGTCCACACCGGTGCTTTTCATTGGTAAAACTTTTGTCGGTCGGGATTTTTTTCCCACACCCCTGACTGACAAAAGTTTTATTAACAAAAGTGCAGTGCAAACAGAGCCTCAGTAAGGAACTGTGAGCTTTACAGAGATACCCCCCCGACCCGCAACTGCAATCACATTTTAGGAGACTGACAAACAACAAAAACAAAGAAATTCATTAGGGCTCTTGCTTCCTCTTTATCTCATCTAGTTTTCATGATATTGAAAGGAATGTCAGATGACTCTGTGTTTGTTAGGTACAATGGGATATGTTAAGGTCCACACAGCTGCCTCCCTTGTGAATTTTCCAGCTTCCATTGGTGTTAAAGATTAAACAATATTTTTGTATGGATGTTCACTGAAGTTCATTGGGTTCTGTGTGGATACAGCAGCCTGCACAGAAGTTGCAGGATTGACGCCTACACTGCGTTTTATTATTTTTTTTACTCCTGTTGGCACTGCAGGACATATTTAATGATATGAGAGTGAGCTAGAGTCTGACCTGGCTCACACATCATCAGGAGAATGGTTAACTAACATCCTAATCCTGCAACTGGGGCCATTGTCAGCAAATCTTTGCTCCCACGAGCTCTAGTTGCATACAGGAGTTCAACCACGTGAATCTGATTGCAGGTTTGGGGTTTAAGTTCTGATGGCAGAAGCTTCATTGCTGATGCATGAGCCAGAAAGAATACAGCTTGACTTTTAAATCCCAGGTTGAGTTTGCAGCACTGACAGTTAGACAAACCATCATTTTATTTGTAAATTCACTCTGTAAATCATTAAGAGAAAATAGACCTGGAAATCTAAGATGCCATGTTTACAGAGTCATTTTTCAGAGTAGAACTGCACTTTCAAGTAGCCCTGCCCCCCTCCTGAAGTCATTCCTGTCAAAACCTTGAGGAACTTTTTTTCCCCTTTTTTCCAACTTTAAACCTTGCATCAAAGCTCTGGAGCTGCAGCCATCATCCTTCCAGGTGAGGAATTTCCTGTGGAGCCAAGCTTCTCAATATTGTTCCTTATCAACCAGAAAGGTCTCTGCTGAATCACATAGGTTAGCCCTGGGCTAGGAGTAAGAGCTGAAGTCCAGACAGGAATCAAATTGTGGTCTGCAAGTAGCAGTGTGTCTAGACTGGCCACGTTTCAGGTGTTTTTTGCAGGGAGGGAAAATCCACTCATATCCCCATTAATTTCTCCTTCATTCCCTCCAATAAGCGTTGTCCACGTCTGCAATATGCCAAGCCAGCAGCTGTGTGCCCTTGGCATTTCAGAACCCTGTAAATGTCAATGATAATTTCCATTTTCAAATAAAAGAAACTTCAGTCCCTTTTCAATTCAAAGATAACTTTAGAACCTTCAAAATGTAAACTGACCACAGTGGCTTACAGTTTATCACAATGCCTTTTTCCTGAAAAATCCAGGGCTATGAATGAGTCTGCCTTTGGACTGTGTCTGCACCAGACAGTGGTGGTCCCTAAACAAGGTGCAGAATTTAATTGTCGAGGTAGAATTGAGTTATTGGAGTGAACAAGAGGTAGTGGTGGTGGCTTAATGATGTGTGAGAGGGGGCATAACTAATTTATTGATGAGGGTGAATGATTTAGGGGGGGATTGCAATTGTGCAAACATCAATGAAATAGGCTTGGCTTTTGGGAAGAGGTAGGCGAACTGATACTTTTGACTTAAACTAGTAGGCCTAGTCCTCAGATGAGAAAATATGGTGGAAATTTTTCATGCCTTATTCTAGATTTATCTTCAAAGCAGATACAATGATCCTGTGACTTTAGTATGTTACAGTGGTTTTAGTTCTGCCATACACAAATCTTTATTTTCCCTGAAATGTGGAAGAGAAATTCCTAGTTACTGTCCATATTATATACAGAGTTCTGGAAGATGACAGGGAAGAGAAGGTGTATTTCAGATTTTGAACAACGACTAATCAGTACCACTTTGATTAATTGCCGAAAGAATTTACTAGACAGGCAGCAAAAAACTGTACATACATACACATTAAAAAAACCTGCTAAAAAACTAAGGTTTATTATACTAATTCCAAGCATAATGTAAGACTAACATCGTTGCATCTGACCTGTTGTGATACTGTGATATATGCAAAGTGTTCTACATGATGATGTTACATTCAGAATTTCCTGTTTTTCTGAGTCTTCCAAATTGTAGCACATTAAACAAAAATGTTCCCACGAACGTATTTCTCTTTCTTCCTTTAGAATAGGGCCGCCCCGGGAGGGGGGGCAAGTGGGGCAATTTGCCCCAGGCCCTGGACCCCACAGTGGCCCCCACGAGAATATAGTATTCTATGGTATTGCAACTTTTTTTTACGGAAGGGGCCCCCCAAAATTGGTTTGTCCCAGGCTCCCTGAATCCTCTGGGCAGCCCTGCTTTAGAGTGCATTTTCAGTTTGAGGATGTAGAAATGCACTGGTAATGAATTTTATAAAACCTCTCTGCTTTGCATTTACCCTTTCTTTCTTAATCAGTTCTTCCACTATTGCTCATGTTTACTAGTACTTTACTCCACAAGTAGCCATATTGACATCAGTGAGCTATTTACAGAGTAAAGTGCTACTCAGCTTGAGTAAGAATGGCAGAATCTGGCCCTTAAACAGTCCAAAAACCTTCCCCTTGTATCTGTACATATATGATCTTTTTCTAAGATTTTTTCTTTTTTTTAAGTTTAAGGTGAAAACCCACTTTAAAAAAATCTGTTAAGACAAAAGTAGCCAAACATTTACAGCTGATCCCTTGCTGAAACAGGAATTCCACATTCTCCCCCCCCCCCATTATGATAAAAATATCCTTTATGTAACTACTCCATGAGAAAATTTGATGCAACTCCAAGTCATGATTGCTCATGCTATTTTTTCATGACAACTTACTTCTGAGTTGCTGTGAAACGGGCTACTTTTTTGACACCATTCCAGGGTGCTGACGCTACTGGGTGTCTTGGAAGCCTGGAAAGATGTCCTGAAAGGAAACCTGTCATGAATGTGTTGCCCTTATTAAAAATAAGTTGCTGAGATAATTGCCTTGGCTACTCCTGTGCCGGCCACAGGGCTGACAAGACTATTTGAAGTTTGTATTCTTTCTTCCATTTGGAATGCAAAGGTGGGGGGTGGGGCGGGGAAACAGGACTCTAAGTTGCTTATCAATTTTCTTTTTCCATTTAGTAATAATTAATAATATTTAGCATTTATGTGGGACTTTACATCTTCAAAGCATTATACAAAAATTGAACCAAATTCTGGGCTGACTTACACTCATTCTAACCTCACTGAAATCAGTGAAATTGCAGAGGATGTAAATCAGTGTCATGTTAGGTCCAGTGGCTCATTAATCAGTATGAACGGCCATGGACATGAGTGGTAGTCTTATGTCACTCCCATGGAAAGTAGCTGTTAAATAGGATTGCTCTGTAAAGGATTAGCATGGAGAAAGAGAGCACTATGAAAATTGCTCAGGATAATAGGAGGTTTTTCAAATCAATCTGAATGATAAAAGATACATAAAATGTAGGCTTTTCTGTATCTATCTCAGGTAGCGGAATCTGTAGAATTATTAATACTTGTTGCTATTTGATCTAAATCTATAACTTAAAAATATATTCAGCCCTGAAGTAAAGAGTGAATAACCTGATTGACTTCAAACGTGTTTACATCAAGACAGGATTTGATCTGGTATGTTTAAAAGGTAAAAATAATTAACAGTCAAGAACATTTTTGTAGTGTTATTTACTCCTCCTATTTACAAACTAGAGGTCACCAAATAAAATTAATAGGCAGCAGGTTTAAAATAAACAAAAGGAAGTATTTCTTCACACAACGTACAGTCAACCCATGGAACTCTTTGCCAGAGGATGTTGTGAAGGCCAAGACTATAACAGGGTTCAAAAAAGAACTAGATAATTCATGGAAGATAGGGCCATCAATGGCTATTAGCCAGGATGGGCAGGGATGGTGTCCCTAGCCTCTGTTTACCAGAAGCTGGGAATGGGCAACAGGGAATGGATCACTTAATGATTACCTGTTCTGTTCATTCCCTCTGGGGCACCTGGCACTGTCGGAAGGCAGGATACTGGGCTAGGTGGACCTTTGGTCTGGCCCAGTATGGCCATTCTTAACATTTTTGAGATGTTAGAACAAGATATTATTATTGGACTGAGCTTATTCCTATTTAATAAAAAACCTTGTAAGTCTCAGGAGATTACTATAGATTAAAATATCAACATTGTTATTCTAAATGACATCAGAAAAAGGGAGAAAGGAGAAAATTAATTTAACATGGGCAAATGAAACTAAATGGAGGCAAGATATGAAATTAAAGAGTGAAACAAACTTCTTTTACCAAATAGATGACAGGATGCAAATCATAAAAAGAGGGAAGTTAAATCTTAATGGCAGGAATAGGGAAGAGGGTGAAAGGAAAGAAACTGTGAATATACATTGCAGCAGTAAGGCATCAGCGAGTCCTGAGAAATATTTCCATTTTCCATGAGACAGAGAGTGTGATCTAGGGCCCCGTTTCAGCAGCCAGTCCCTATTCAGTGAAGCACTTAAGCATGTGCTTAAGTCTTATTAACATCAATGGGACTTAAGCATATGTTAAAGCCCACAGGGGTGGACTTAATAATGTGCTTAAATACTTTGCTGAATTTGGGCCTACTACAATACTTTGTGGTTATACAGAAAATTGACAGCAAGAAAGGGGAGTAGAAAATAATCCTGTTTTCACAAAGGGGAATGGAGAAATAATGATAATTGCTCTTAATGCAGCCTCAAATAGAAGCAGAGTTTTAGAGGCAACTATAAAGAAAAAAAAATCATCTTTGGGTACATAGATGCACATGCTCCCTGAAATTAGTCATGTAACTCGAACCAGAGGGTGCTGATTTGTCTCATTAAGATTTGAGATTCAGAGATCCGGCGCTAAAGTGACATACCATAACTTACATCCAACCAATCACTTTTTTCTCCATCACATAAAGCTTTCAAATATATTTATACTGAGGTTTGATTACATCTTTATAACTCTTACATCATAAAGAACACTTGTAGACTTCAGATAATGAGCATGATCCAAAATCAATTGAAGTCATTGGGGAAAATCCCATTGATTTCAGTGGCATTTGGATCAGGTTCTATGTTGCGAGGAACGAAAGATTACATATGAATTCACAGTGTACTTTAAAAAATTATCACAGAATTTAGTGATCATGAGAGATAACAGCGCTTATAAAATGAAGACTTCTGGAACCTGGAGGAACTCTCTCGGGAATAAGAATGGATTTCATTCTCTCGGTCAGTCAGTCTATTACTCCTGTTCCGAGACTGCCAACAAGAATGTCAGTTAGAGCAAATTATGCCAGTGAACTTTGTGACACTTTGTGGACACTTAGGCATGGATGCATAAAAGGAGTTATGCACTGGGACACTGAGCATCACACTGCCTAACTTTTAGGGGCCTAGAAAATCACTACAATTCACAGAGATTGAGGCCATGTTTACACTAGGGAATTTACAACAGTACAGCGTACCAATACAGCTGCACTGCTGTCAGATCGCTTGTGTAGTCGCTCTATGCTGACGGGAGAGAGCTCTCCCATCAACATCATAAAACCACCTAAACAAGCGGTGGTAGCTATGTTGGTGGGAGAAGCTCTCCTGCCGACATAGTGCTGTGCACAAGAGCACTTATGACAACAAAACTTATGTTGATGGGGGGCAGACAGGTTCACACCCCTGAGCAACGTAAATGTTGCCAACATAAATGGCAGTGTAGACATGGCCTGAGTTAGGTGCCTAAGCCCCTATGCAATGAATGGGGAGAGGCAGGCACTTTAAACTGCAATTTACAAAAGCCAGCATACTAGGCAGGATACTTTATAAACTAGCCCATGGGAGATGCCAACAAGAGGGTTTTGTGGTAAGCCCTGCCCAGTGGTACCAGAAAAGGAGAAGCCAGGAGGCCCTGGCTCTCCTACTTTTTGTCAGTGAACGGGCTCCTGGCTCCCCACCTGGCCCAGGGCAGGTGGAGAGTCCACGATTCCATGACGGCTCCCCACAGATGCCCATGCGGCTCTCCCTGACCCAGCTCCAACTGGGGGAAGGGCTCGGAGCCGCAGCCCGGTCATGGTAAGAACCACGTGGGCAGCTGTAAAAAGCCGCGAATCCTCCTCCAGGGGCTGCTCGTGGAGAGTCTGCCACGGCTCCCCACAGCAGCCCAGCTCCGTGCAGCTCTTATCATGGCCTGGTTGAGTCTCTGAGACCCCCCGCCCCGACCGGAGCTGGGTCAGGGACAGAGCTGCGTGGGCAGCAATGGGAAGCAGGTCACTCCACCTGCCCTGGATGGGGGTCCCGGGGAGTGGGGAAACAGGCAGGGGGCTGCTTTCAACCCTACCCCACCCCGAGCAGGGGGAGAGGACTCCCCAGCCCCATTCTGGCTTGACCGGGGGACAGAGCCTTGGGGGGAAGAGGAGCGGTAGGAGTGGGCCCTCAAGGGAACAGGGATCACTGGCCTCCCCACTTTTGGTAACTCTCCAATGCCCTTTTCCCTGACCCTGTCTCAGAGATAGGTGTCTGTGTCTGGGCTGCAGGGAGGCATCTATCTCTGCTTGGGAGTCTCAGCTGCAAACTCTCTCTTGGCAGTAAACAGCTACACTGTTAGCAAGATGCATGGGAAAAAGACTAACTTCCCTCATAACTTTTAGCCCAATGGTTAGGGTACTCACCTGGGTTGTAGGAGACACCTGGTTCAAATTCCCTTCCATGCGAGTGGGAATTTGAAGAGGGATCTACTACCTCTGAGGTCAGTCCTCTAACCATTGGGTTATGGGATATTTTGAGGTGAGAGGCTCCCTCAATCTCTCCTGTTGAAGCTGTTGCACTCTGGTTAAATAATTAGAGTCATTGGAGTAGGGGGACTGGCTCCTAGTCTCCCATCCTGCTCTAACCACCAGGTCATAGAGTCATTCTCATGCTGTGCTCTCTCTCTCTCTCTCTCTCACACACACACACAAACACACTCATTGAGTCAGTTGGGCCAGAGAGAGAGTGTATGTGAGAGAAAGTACATGCATGAGAATGATTCTATAGCTTGGGGGTAGAACTCTCAGTCGGGAAGTAGGAAACCCAGAGGCAAACAGCATGGCTCAGGGGGGGACTGAGGAGCAGGGGGAGCAGGTACACTTGGTTTTCCCTACTTACTCTCTGGATATTGTCCCCATCTGTCTCTACCATAAACTAGAGCAGCCCTCTGGCTACTGTAATCTATACTAGCTGCCAACAGCCAAATATAGTTACATTTGACAGCATATAACTGGTGCTATATTGTGGGATCATTATGTTGGTGCTATCATGATCCAATTAGTCAATGAAAGTGAATCAAATCTAAACAATGGCGGTTTTTAGAGGCAATGTAATGCAAACGGAATTTAAACAGAGAAATGCAGAGAGAAGGTTTTAAAGATCAAGGAACCGAGCAAATTCTGAAAAAAACAAAATCAGTCAAAACGCAAGCAGGTAAGAACAAACGTTCATCTATATGTCAGCTCTTCTGTGACTTAAGCCTTCCAAATGAGTTGAGGTTTCCTTTGTCCACTTTCTACTAGGTATTGTGCCTAATATCTTCCAATTCTCAGATTAACACCAGCAGCTAGTACCCTCGCTAGCAATTTCAGCAGAGGCCAATGACTGAATAAGTAGGATGAAGTTCCAATTTGGAGAAACCCTGTTTTTTGGTCCTTTAAAATTAGATCAGACAGAGCAGAGGTGAATATGCTGTCGGGAACAACCCCACACCAACAGGAGAATGGATTAAATGGGCTAATACTGTATGTGTTTTCCATCATTCATTTTATAATAATAACCTAATAATGATTATTGATCATAGTCTTTATTACTTCCTTCCGTCTGCTTTCTATTTTTATAAAGATGTTTCTGTTCAGCTCTTTATTTAGATATCTCGGGTAAGCCAGGGTGACTCTTTTTGTCCCACTTGTTCTCACACTTGCAAGTAAAAATCACAGAAGACTGCATGAGCGGGAATAAGTGATTCATATTTCAAAGGGCTAAAATAAACATTAACTCAGAGCTCTCAAATGTTTTACCCAGAAATATCAAGTACCTGAAATAAGCTTTGTTAACTGTTAACCAGTAGGCTGAATCCTAGTCATTTTCTGGAAAGGATATTGCCTAAGAGTGAACTTGATTTGTGATCTTGACATCACTGAGTTTGTGACTGTAGCCAAAAGTGGTTGAAAAGGAGGAAGAAAAAGTTATTTTTTTCTCTTTACTAAAGATTATTATTTTTGTAACTGTTTACAGTCCTTAAGGTTTCCCTTGTTTTGAGTTAATGTAATTTATAAGAATATAGCATTATAATTATGCGTGACAGTAATTGCTTGTGAGAGTCACTGCTCACCAATGTGTGTGAAGGGGCTCACAGTCTTACCCTTAGTTTTGACTGTAACTTTTGTCTGGATGAACTGACAACATTACATTTGAGTCTTGATTACAGTTCCATTTTTATAGACAACATAACACAATAAAAGTCCCTTTACACCACTGGTTTTCAATCAGGAGTACGTGTACCCCTGGGGGTACACAGAGGTCTTTCAGGGGGTATATCAACTCAACTAGATATTTGCCTAGTTTTACAACAGGCTACATAAAAAGTACTAGCAAAGTCAGTACAAACTAAAATTTCAGACAATGACTTGTTTATACTGCCCTATATACTATACACTGAAATGTAAGTACAATATTTATATTCCAATTGATTTATTTTATAAGTGTATGGTGAAAATGAGAAAGTAAGCAATTATTCAGTACTAGTGTGCTATGTTACTTTTGTATTTTTATGTCTGATTTTGTAAACCAGTAGTTTTTAAGTGATGTGTAACTAGGGTGACCAGACATCCCGATATTTACTTGTTTGTCCCGCATCTCGACCGATGTTCAGTCGGGACACTGGACAAACAAACAATTTTGCCCTCCGCTCCGGCGCACAGGCGGAGCCCAGAGGGGCTCTCGCGCCCCCCGCCCCTACTCCGCTCCCTTCTTCCTCCATTGGATCCCTCCCCAAATCCCCGCCCCCAGCCCCGCCCACTCACTGCACCATTGGATCCCGAGCCGGGCCTGGGGAGGAGACGCCCCTGTGCAGCAGCCTGAGCACACGAGCCATGGCTGGCCAGGGCCGGGAGCGCTGCAGTGCAGCGCAGAGGCTGCTCCAGCCCTGCAGCCCACGGGGCAGCGCGGTGGGTCCGGGGGCAGTGCAGAGCGGGCAGGGCCTGGGTGGGCAGCATGGCCAGGGGCGTGGGCCGCCCGCTGGAGATACGCGGCGGAGACGGGCTGCAGGGGCGAGACTTGTCCCAGGCGGGGTGGCTGGCGGACGGGGCGAGGAGCCGGCCGGGGTCCCCCAAACCGATAAACTTCCCCGCTGCTGCCAGGGAGCCCCATGCCTCTCCCGCTCGGCTGCGCTCCAGCGGCTCGCCCCGCTGGGAAGGAGCCGCTGGAGCGCAGCTGAGCGGGAGAGGCGCGGGGCTCCCCGCTGGCAGTGGGACATGCCGCATGTGCCCGGGGCGGGCCGAGGGGCAGGAGGCTCCGCGGGGAAGGCAGTGCGCGCGACTGGGGCACTGTGTGTGATCCGGCAGCGCGGCTGACGCCTAATGCCCCCAGCCCCTGCGAAACTGCTTTTTTTTTTTTTTGCTCCTCCGCCCCTTTCCCCCCATCCCTTCCCCCTCCTCCTCCCCCCCGCGTCCCGATATTTCATCCCTGTGATCTGGTCACCCTACATGTAACTTGGGAGTATTCAAAACAAATCAGACTCCTGTGAGGGCTACAGTAATCTGGAAAGGTTGAGAGCCACTGCTTTAGACCACCTTCTTTAGCTTCTGTAAAATATGTTTTATTATGTTAATATATGACAACAGTATGTTAATAATGACAGCTATTTTGTTGACATTTCACACCCCCTCAGAACTGAAACTGCTTCGTACCTCTAGCAGACTTATAACAACTTGAACTCACATTGGTGAGCGCTTACTGACTGTAGTAGTAACACTGAAGTCAGTGGGACTACTGCTATAAGTGCTCACAAACGGGAGTAATAGTGGCACCAATCTAGCCCTTAGATTTTCCTTGAACTGAGATAATTTCCTTTTTACTTGTGACAAGCCACAATCTTCTTTTATTATATGACTGGATGACCATAGTTGATGAAGAAGTGAGTAGCATATTTCTGATTCTTTCACAACATAAAGACTTTCATTTTGTAACAGATATTCCTAGTGGTTGCATTAATTGTGCTGTTGTTTATTAATGATTCTAAGTTATTTAAATAAAACTGTAGCAAAAAAGCACCTTTTCTATTGCTTGATGCAAATTTTTATATTATTAAATCTGTAAAAATCCTTAATAAGACTGAACTTGTCCAATTACATCTTCCTTTATTTATTCTGCAGGCAATTAACAGTAGTCATGGTTTTTGAAATCTTTTTTTAACTTCACAAAGGTTGCAATTCTGCAAGGAGCTGAGCACCTCCTGCGAGGTGCTAAATGCAGACAACTCCCATTGACATCTGTGGGAATATAGGCCCAAGTTAGATCTCAGTGAATTACAGTGTTAAATTGTTTAGATTTTAACATAAGTAATAGGCCCAAACTATGTGACCAAAAAGAATAAACTCTTGAGAAAAAGGAATTGTTTGTGTTAAACCTGTAATACCCTTGGAAATACCAGTGCTAGCTTATTTGAGGTTTTGGCTAAGCAATAGAAATAAAAAAAAAAAAAAACATGGTTAATTGGGCACCAAGTGCAATAAATACTTGGTTAGAAATGCTTAGTTCAGTAGTTGGAAAAAATGCAGCAAAATAAGATAAAAAGAAAATTCTGAAGAGAGCAAAGTGCAGCCCTAAATTGCTTCAGCTGACTTTGGCTAAGGTCCAAGGACTAACAATAACATCACTAGTTTATTATAGTGAACTAAAAGCGAGGTTTTCTCTTCTTTGTCTGAGCTTTCCTTACTTCCCTGCAGTCATGCCAGGATGGGACGATATCTCCCAGGACTGAACCTGTTGTCAGTATGTTGGTCAATGCTTATCACTATATTGTTACTAAGATAAAGAATATGAGGATGTATATGTTTATATTGACATTTTGGATGTAATCAATACCAAGGGGTCTTTTGACTAAATCAAGGAATCCTTGTGTGGAAACTGAGTCATGGTAAAGCTTAATAAACTTATTAGGAAAATTATTTCCAACAACATGGATGGGTAAGAAGGTGCTCAGCGCCTCACAAGAGACACCTTGCAGAATGTAACCCTATTAGATGAAGTTAGTAGAAAATGCTCAATATAGAGCAAGAAGTTCTTAGCACCTTTCAGGGTCTGGCCCTTATATAGATAAAGTTGACTGCTGCATGATTTCATTTATATTTGCCACTTAGAGGCAGGGCCGGCTCCAGGCACCAGCTTAACAAGCAGGTGCTTGGGGCGGCCAAGGGAGAGGGGCAGCATGTGTGGCAATTCGGAGCGGCAGGTCCCTCACTCCCTCTAGGAGCGAAGGACCTGCCGCTGAACTGCCGCCACCAATCGCGGCTTTTTTTTTGCTTGGGGTGGCAGAAATGCTGGAGCCGGCCCTGCTTAGAGGAATAAAACCCATCCCTCTATACTCTTTTAAAAAGCTATTTTAAAAAATATTTTCCATGGTATTAGGGAACATAAGAACTGCTAGACTGGATCCGATCCATGGCTGATCCACTCCAGTATCCTGTCTCCAACAGTGATCGGAATCAGATGTGTCAGAAGTCAAGGCAAGAAACCCCCACAGTGGGCAAATGAAGGTCTCGTCCAAATCCAGCATTTTTCAAATGTGGCCATTTTGGCCGCATACGGCCACCAGGGGCTTTTCTTGCAGCCACAGCACTCCTGGGTGGTGATTGGGGAAAAAGGGACAAAGCAGTGGCCCCTTCCCCAGAACTGCCAGCAGGTGCAGGTGCTGGTCCATGCCCCTTCTAGAGCCACAAACACTATAGGAGCAGGCGACCAGTGTGAGTTCCCCACCTTTCCAGGGGCAGTGGGGGTCGGGCTTCAGGTCTGGGGTGGTGGGCAGCAGACTCTGGCCGTGTGGTGGTGGGCTCCGGCCCCCAGCCGCAGGGCTTTGGGCTCCGGCGCTGGGGATCTGGTCCCGGGCTTACCCCCACACATCACCCCTCCCCCTGCTGCCTCCTCCAGTCCCCAGCTGTACAGCAGGACCCCAGGCTCCGGCTCCAGGCTCAGCCTCACCCCACCATGGCCCTGACCCCCACTGCTGCCTCCAGTCCCCCCATCGCCCCTGGAGAGACACAAACACAGAAGGATCGCACGTTTCTACTTAGGCGAAGGATTGAGATCTTGATGTATAGGATCAACTACCTCCCTAAAATTGTACTAAAGGCTTTTTCTGATCCTTTTATCCCCTCCATAGAATAAATAGAATAATCTGGCCTACTGTCAGCATTATTTTATGCAGCCTTCCACTCCATTCTCTGACTGTCCACTATTTGAAGACTTTGGGAATTTGAGCAGGCACCGAGCTGTTGGGATCATGGCTCCCTTAGGAGTAGCACGGAAGCACTGGGCCTCCAGTCAAATGTACCAGTCTTACATAGATGCCTTAAAATCTACAGAATTTTTCCCATGGATCTTGGGCACCCATGAATTAAGAAAGCCATGCTCCCCGCCTGCTCTGTCAGGGATGGAATCATCAATTAGATGGTTCAGATGATATTCCACTAGCTGAAATTGTAGGCATTTCTTAATTCTCCCAAGAGGGTATGCTTTGTGCCTAATACATGATTTTAACTGGTACAAAATCTTATGCAACAGGCAGTAATCTTTGAATGTATGTTAAATAATGTCTTAAAACATTCATTGGTCAAAGGTGATATGGAATTAATACTGAAAGATGGTCACACACACAAAAGTATCTATCTTCTATTTTAATGACTTTTTGGCAGTCATTCCTAGAAAACTATGTACATCAACCAGAGGTTGTGTGTATTATTTTATATATTATTTATATTAAAGTGGTACCCAAAATGTGCTAGATATTGTACAGACACATAGGAAGACAGTCCTGGTCCCAAACAGAACTAGATAATCAGGAGATATCTCCTGTGGTACCAAGTACCACTGTCTAATTTGTCCAAAGATACTGGCATGTTATGTTTTGGGGTGTTGGAGAAAAATCTTTATTGTCTCACCTGACCCCTCCCCACAGTCTCAGAGCAGTTTAACTGTAAAAATTACAAGGTCAGGAATTAGTTGAATCTGTCAGCTTTATCTTATACTGATTACTTCTCAACATATTGAAACCCTTTGATGGGAATTTTGGGGTAGTAGCCAGGGGGAGCCCATGAAAGCATAGCTTTTGTTTGAGCAAGGGGGGGATAGCAAGACTCGGAGCATACTGAGGATGCCCTGGGCCTCTGTTCTGTGTGGGTGTGCTGTGATCTGCAGGATCTCCCTGCAAATCTCAGAACATTAGCCGGTTAGGAAGTTCAGGCCCACTTAGGGTGACTAGATGTCCCGATTTGATAGGGACAGTCCCAATATTTGGGGCTTTGTCTTATATAGGCTCCTATTACTCCCCACCCCCTGTCCCGATTTTTCACACTTGCTGTCTGGTCACCCTAGGCCCACTGCCTGTTCCACAAGGGAGGCAAACTCAACTGCTCCAAGGGAATTCCATGAGTTGGCACTTCTGGTGTTTCCTGGTCATTTGAGTGTGTGTGTTTCTTGTTTTATTCTCAAGTTTCACATAGACACAAGTATCAGCTTTGTATACTCAATATTTGCTTCAGCTAAAGCCCCACAAGGTGGCAGCAAGCATTTTCCTATATGTTTCTGAGAATCCCATAAACTTCATAGTTTCTCAATACAGGCATGTGGTTTTGTTACGGAAAACAAATAATTAAAAATAGGAGTTTGCTTCTCTGCAGAGCTTGTGAAAAACCTTCAATTAGAACTTGTGCTGGTCCTTAAATATTTTGGAGTTCTGCTCCATCTGGCCTTATCAGCTGGACTGAGAGAACAAACTCTGCTTTTACATCAATGCAACTTCATTGAGGTAGCACCAGTGTAACCAAGAGCAGAATTTGTCCCCTTGAACTTGTGGGAAGTTAGCTAGTTTGAAGAACCACACTAAACAGGTTAGGTTGCTGCATGGAGTAGTATGGGATGAAAGAGACATTTAAACATGTTTACTGAGAACCCTTTCAGCAGCTAGTTACATATGTATTTTCGTGCAGTCATCTGAAAGCAGTGAGTGATTCTTTTGATCATGGGTCGCTTATTAGAAGTGCCTGTGAACAACTTTTTGAGTCCCTGTAGCCTCATGGCTGTGCACAATGTTNCTCTTTGTCTCTGTGTAACTGACACTGGGTCAGTTACACAGAGCCCCGGGGGCTGGAGGCTCCAGCCGCCCCCGCTCTGTTTAAGAGCTGGGCTGCCCAAGCGCTACCGGCTTTGGGCAGCCCGGTGCCTCCAGACCCTGCGCCCCCAGCCGGGCACTTCCCCTCCCGGGCTCCGGCGGCGCAGGGTCTCCAGGCACGGGGCTACCCGAAGCCGGTAGCGTTCAGGCAGCCGGGCTCTTAAACAGAGACGCCATTTTCCCGGACATGTTCCGCTTTTTGGCAATTCCCCCCGGACGGGGGTTTGACTGCCGAAAAGCCGGACATGTCCAGGAAAAAGAGGACGTATGGTAACCCTATCACAGAATGACTCTCAAGGCCCCTACAAACTCCTAACTTTGAATTCTTTTGGGACAGTTTGGGCCACACAAAGGAACTCACTTGCTGCTCCCTCTATAAGCCTATTCAGCTGACACTCCCAGAAAAGCTTTGGGAAACGGATGAGCCTTACAGTGTGGCCTGAAAGTTTTTAAATCTGGACTGTTGGACCAAAGGGAAAAACAGGTTCAAGAGATGAAGACTCCTCACTAAAATGCCCTTCTATCCACTCCACTTATTTAAACTAGCGGGCTGTTAGCATGGGTGACTCCATTGATTACAGTTACCATGTTGTGATGTATTGAGAAAGGCGGCCTTTAAGGTAGGCAGCACCCAAACCACACAGGGACTCAAACTGTAAAATCAATTGGCAGCGAAAATAGGTGCATACTATGGATGTGATATCTCTGAGCCTGCCTAATCCTGAGTTATCTCTGAGCCCCGGCCTACTTAAACCTGGTGAGTCAACCCTGAGTTACCTGTATCTGAGCCTGCTTAAGCCTGAGGAGTCATCCCTGAGCCAGAAAGTGACAATCACCTGCATGTCTTGTGATAGGCCCCATGCCATTCAAGCCGGGTTGAGCCAAACTTGGGTTCAGCCCTACTCAGTTGATCCCAAAGAGACTGTATAGGCTCCTAATGGAAGCAGTCTCTCTAGGGTAGGTCTGGACAGCAATGAAAAACTTGCCACTGGCCCGTACCAGCTGATTCAGGCTCAAGGGGCTTGGGCTGCAGGGCCGTTTCATTGCTGTGTAGTCTTCCGGGCTCTAGGACCCTGCAAGGTGGGAGGATCCCAGAGCTCGAGCTCCCATTGCCAGTAGTTTCAAAAGACCGCTCCTGCTCTAGCAAGCCCTGTTTCCATTCTAGTCAGACTTTGCTCCAGCCTGCATCTGCTCCTGCCTCAGTCAGCCACCCAGCAATTCTGGCAATGGACCCCTGATGCAATGTGTACCCTACAGATAAGCCACTTAATAAATGGCCCACCATGTTCTGTACTAACTGCAGTTTTCCCATGGTTTTAGGGCAAGGGTTCTCAAACTGGGGGTTGGGACCTCTCAGGGGGTCGTGAGGTTATTATGTGGGGGATTGCAAGCTGTCAGCCTCCACACCAAACCCTGCTTTGCCTCCAGCATTTATAATGGTGTTAAATATATTTAAAAGTGTTTTTAATTTATAAGGGGGGGTCACACTCAGAGGCTTGCTATGTGAAAGGGGTCACCAGTACAAATGTTTGAGAATCACTGTTTTAGGTTGTAATCTGGTGTAGAGCACATTACAGTGATCCATTGTGATGAAATATCACTTTGGCACGGGTATCACTATAAAGGAACAGTCACTGCCTTATACTTCCGTAGCAGTGGAACTACTCAAAAATGACTCGATTTACCTCTGGGATCTGCAGGTGTGTTAGCACGATCTAGCGGACAATACAGTAGAACCTCAGAGTTACAAACACCTCAGGAATGTTCGTAACTCTAAAAAAAACATTATGATTGTTCTTTCAAAAGTTTACTACTGAACATTGATTTAAAAAATTGAAATTTTACTATTCAGAGGAAAAATGCTGCTTCTAACCATTTTAGTTTAAATGAAACAAGCACAGAAACAATTTCCTTACCTTGTCAAATCTTTTTTAAACTTTCCCTTTATTTTTTAGTATTTTACATTTAACACAGTACTGTTTTTCAATTTTAAATAATTGCTCTTGCTTCTTTTTTAGTGTTCATTATCAATGAAAAAAAAATGCCAACACAAAAGCCAACCAATTTAAACATCAATTCAAATAGCACTAAAAAAAATGCTGCAGCAAAACATATCAGCGCTAGTCTTTATAATGATAATTTAAAAAAAAGTATCCAAACTTAACTTTCCTGCCTAAGTATTACAGGAAGGAAGCAGGTGCCTGGGGCGGCCAATAGAAAGGGGCGGCACTCCATACGTTACTGGGACGGCACGTCCCAGTCTGCGGTGGCAATTTGGCAGCAGGTCCTTCGGGTCCTTCTCTTCTTCTTCGGTGGCAACTCAATCGCTCCACTTGTAGTCCTCGGTGGCACTTTGGCGGCAGGTCAATCGGCTTTTTTTTTTTTCCCCCGCCGCTTGGGGCAGCAAAAAAGCTGGAGCTGGCCCTGAATGGTACTCTGCTTTAGGTTGCTAACACGCTTTTTTGCTGCCACGGTGCATAGCTCTTGAAGAATCATTAGATTCATCGGTGTGGCTTCCGGCTGTTGTTCAAGCCATTCTGAAGACCGGTAGTGAAGCACTCTTCTGCTTGCATGTGTGGGATCTTCTTGGCGTTCTCCCTCTTCTTCATGTCACTGTCAACATCACTGTCTGGTTGTGCAGTTTCTTGTATCAATTCAATTATCTCATGGTCACTAAGACGAGGTGGCTGTTCTTATGTTTATCCACATTTAGCCCCTGTTCCTCCATGGTGATATCCAAAAGCTGTCACTCTTCTGAAAAGTGTAGTTGATTTATTTCCATCTGATCGTTGTTTTCCAAATGATCTGACTCAGTGTTATCAATACACAGCCAAAGTTTATTCCACAGGTGTCTCAAAAACTCAGAGCCAATCTCACTCCAGGACTCAGCACACATGTAGACAGCATCTTTGACTGTCAGCTGTTTACAAAAATCTGTGTAAGATTCAAATTTCAGTGATCCCAGTAATAATCACCATAAGAGTTTTCACTTGTATCAACATTTCATGTTTTCCAGAACACCTCGGTCCATTGGCTGAATGATGCTTGTGGTGTTTGGTGGCAAAACCAAACACCAAATGCTTCCATCTTCTGTCAATAGATTTTCAATGGCAGGGTGAGATGGAGCATTATCCATCATTAACATAGCTCAGACAGATAAAGATTTTGACAAGGTTTCACAAGTGGAACAAAGTGTTTAAAAAAACATGTCAGAGAAAATGCCTTTATCCAGCTGGCTGTAGTAATGGACAGGTTAGGATGACCAGACGTCCCAATAAAATCGGGACTGCCCCGATATTTCGTTGTTTGTCCCGCATCCCAACTGATGTATGGTCAGGATGCCATTTGTCCCGATATTTTGGTGCAAGGCTGGAGTGGATTGGTCACCCTAGCTGGCAGGCTTCCATGCAGCTCCCGGAAGTGGCTGGGAAACCCTGCAGCCCCTAAGCACAGGGGCAGCCCGGGCAGGTCTCCGCATGCTGCGCCAGCTCTGTCGCGGCCAATGGGAGCTGCAGGGCTGGGCCTGTGAGCGCGGGCAGCATGCAGAGCCCCCTGGCCGCCCCAACCCTAGGAGCCAGAGGGACCTGCTGGCCACTTTCCAGGAGCCACCCCAGGTAAGCGCCGCCAGGACCCCACCCCCACCCCAGGCAGTTCCCTCTGGCTCCTAGTGTTAGGCGCGGCCAGGGGGCTCTGCGCGCTGCCCGTGCCCGCAAGTCCCACCCCTGAAGCTCCCATTGGTGTGGTTCCCAGCCAATGGGAGCTGCAGGGCCGGCATTTGTGGCAGGTGCAGCATGCAGAGACCCCCTTGGCCGCCCCTGACCCTAGGAGTCAGAGGTACTAGCCAGCTGCTTCCCGGGAGCCACCCCAGGTAAGTGCCACCGGAACTACGCCCCCACAGCTCCTCTCCCTACCCTAGCCCTCAGGTGAGGAGGCAAGTGGCAGGCAGGGGACCGGCTAGGGGCAATGGGGTATGCATTGCTTGGTCAGATGCACACTGGTCCGCCTGGCTCTGTGCTGCCAGTGTGCCCCTTCCTGTTGGGGGCGGGCCTATGCTGTGCCACACAGCTCCCCTGCCTGGCACCGCTATGCCCAGCATCCCCCAGACCCACTATGCCCCTCCACCACCACCACAAATGCACAACGCCCCCCACACCACCACCACTGCCCAGCATCCCCCCATGCACAGCCCCACACAACTTCCCAGCACCCCACAGAGAACCCCCCTCCCTAGTTCCTCAACACACACAGATCTCCCTCACTACCCAGTGCCCTTCCCCACAGCCCTACCACCACCACTACACAGTGCCCCACACAGACCCCAATGCCCAGTGCCCCAACACACACAGATCTCCCCCACTGCCCAGCACCCTCCCAATAGACCCCCCACTGCCTAGCACCCCAAAACACACAAACCTCCCCCACTGCCCAGCTCCCTCCACCCCCTCACAGCCCAGCATCCCCCCATAGACCTCCCAGACCCTCACTCCCCCATGTCCTGGCCCCTCCCCTGGCCTCACTCACTGGCCCTGTTGGCAGGTGAGGTGACTGTCAGCTGGGCTGAGCCAGCAGCACAGCTGGCCAGCCAGGGCTGAAACTGGGATCGTGTCCTACTGCCCTGCAGCTTCAGATGGGGGCTGGAGCTGGGGCCATGAATCCCTTGCAGGGGCTGCGGCAGGGGTTGTACGCCCCCCTCGCAGCTTCTTAGGGCTATGTACTTCCCACTCCCATGGCTCCCGTCAGAGCTGTGCACCTGTGGCTGTTCCCCCCACCCCCCATCTATCCTGATGCAATCTGGTCACCCTAGAACAGGTAGAGCTAACAGTGATGTCTGCAAGCAGCGGGGTTCCACACTTTTGTGAATGAAAACCAAAGGGAGATGGAAATCCCCACAGTAGCCATCTGCATGACCCAATCTTTACTGGATTTGAAATTCTTCGCCAATTTTCCTGAACTGTCTGCCAGAGTCTTGTTTGGAAGCAGGCACGAGTACAGGCCCATCTCAGTGCAGTTAAACATTTGGTCCCGGGTAAATTTGTGCTGTTCAATAAAAGATTTGAAAGTGTTTTTTAATTCACCAATGGTGTTTGAGTCAGCTGTCAGAGACTCTCCTTGCATCCCCAATTGTCATATTCCACGCCAATTTTTGAACTGGCAGAGCCACCCTATGTTTGCTTTAAAATGGCCCACACATTTGTCTGGATACATTTCTCAGCAGAGTAACTCTGCCTTTTCTGTAACCATCACACCGCTTGTAAGAGTGCCTTTTGATCTCTCTTGTGCTAACCACAGATACATGGCCTTATCAAAATCAGCAGCAACAGCAGCAGCTATGCATACAATACACCTGCTTTTTACTGTTCCAATGTCTTTGGCTTCTTTTGCAAACTGCTTTCTTTTTTCCTGGCTTTCCCCATATCGATGATGGTTGATTTCCCGATACCATATTCTACTGCTATGTTGCTGAGGCTAATACTGTAGTTGAGGTTTTAAAAAATATTTCTAGCTTTGCGTCAGTTGAAAGTGTGACACGTTTGCGCTTCCCACTGCTTGACATTTTGCTTAGTCATACAGTATTTGTCCTTTTTTTTTGTCTCTGCTGCTGACTGACTGCATACTTCTGCTTCCAAATGAGGTGTGCGGTTGACTGGTCAGTTTGTAACTCTGGTGTTTGTAGCTCCGAGATTCTACTGTGGTATGGAAGGAAACTGACAGATCCAGAAGACTCAGTATTGACATCCAATCATCATCCAATAAAACCACTGCACCTTTGGTACCAAGCAAAGGTCTAAATCCAAATCTACCGGGGCCGAGGAGACCTGAGAACTCAGCATATTGTCTGACTACACTTTTTTTCAATAACCTTTTCCCAAGAAGGAAGAATGAACAGTTGGCAACAACTGGAGAGGATTGGGGCAACAAGAGATAATCTGTTATTTAAGAAAACTGACTTCTTGCACTATCAGAGGAAGGAACTGAAAATCATCTTCAACAATGACCCCAGTACCTCCCACATAGTTTTTATCAGGTGTGAAGGAGCATTGATCTGACATATGAGTCACAGCGTACATGTCCCCCATCACTTTAGTGGGGGACACCAGCTAAAACTCAAGCAGAGAAGACTCTGTAGGCCTGATTCACTACTGCATTACTCCAGTTTTATACCAGTGTGTGATTTCATCATCAAATTGCAGTAACACAGTGATGCCTCTGTCCTTTCAAGATATGGCTCTGCTACCACAGTGCAGTCTAAATCTGAGTGGTCCTATCCACAAATTAAACAGAATGCTTATCACAGCAAGAAACACTTGACAATTATTACTGATGCAGACAGTTCAGATTAACCAGGTTGTTCACCAGCTAGAAAAGTTCTACTGATCAGAACTTTGCAGAGGCTATGATGGAGATGGGATATAGTACAAGCCATGGCATATGACTCCAGGAACAATGCATGTTGTAGTCAGGCTAGACTGGGATTTCCATTACTGGCATTTGAGCTGTCTTGCCATTCTATCTGTTGCCACCATCATATAGACATTATAATAACCTAGGTGGACGACATCAGGAAATAAAAGGTGTAGGGGTCACTGTATTGAGAGTAACAGACAAAAGATTATTATAAATGTTGTTCTAGGCTATCGATAAGAGTAATCAGTTCATACACTGTCCTTCCCCAGGATTATCTGGAATCAAACTGGTCCCCAACTGGTCCCATTAACCTTGGAGGGCAAACTAATAGCAGATCATTCACTCTGAGGAAAGAGGTTCATCCTGACCTCAGAGGAGGAAGCTGAAGGAGACAATAGTCAGTCAATAACAGAGAAGTAATCACCACCAACAGCCCTAAACCAAGATACATTGTGTGCTCGGCTGCATATGCTGAGTTCAGAGTTACCGGGGACAGTCCCATGGTTGTCATGGTAACCAAAGGAGCCGTGGTCCTACATATATATCAACATCATAGGGTAGAGTGGTGACTCTCTTCTGAGGGAGACAGAGGTATCCATCTGTCAGCCTGACATGGCATCCCAGGGAGGTATGCTGTCTGCCAGGGCCCATATCTGAGACGTTATGGAGGGATTGTCGAGAATCATCTAGTCCTCTGACTACTACCCCATGCTACTCATCCATGTGGGCACTAATGATACTGCGAGGTCTGACCCTCAGCAGATCAGAAGTGACGACAGGACTCTGGGAGCACGGGTGAAGGAGTTGGGGCACAGGTGGTGTTCTCTTCTATCCCTCGTCAAGGGTAGGGGCCCAGGCAGAGACAGATGCATCCTGGAGGTGAAAGTCCGTCTGTGAGGATGGTGTCACCAGGAGAACTTCGTCTTTCTTTAACATGGGATACTGTTCCAGAAAAGCATATTTGGATACAGACTGGTTAACCTAGTGAGTAGGGCTTTAAATTAGGTTCGATAGGGGCAGGTGACAAAAGCCCATAGGTAAATCAAAAATATGGAGACCTGGGAGGAGGATCGGAATCTGGGGGGAGCATGGGCCATTAATGCAGGGATAAGATAGAGATAAGAGCAAATATAGGGGGGAAATAAAATCAGTATCTTAGATGTCTGCATACTAATGTAAGAATTATGGGAATAAGCAGGAAGAACTTGAAATGCTAGTTAATAAACACAACTATGACACAGTTGTCATCGCATCCCATCACCTGGTGGGATAGTACGCATGACTGGAATATTGGTATAGTAGGGTAATGACACGGGCTGAGGGATGTGCTGGCCGCCGCTTCCCACAGCCCCCATTGTCCTGGAGCAGTGAACCGTGGCCAGTGGGAGCCGTGATCGGCCGAACCTGCGGACACGGCAGGTAAACAAACTGTCCCGGCCTGCCAGGGGGCTTACCCTGGCGGGGCGCATGCCAAAGGTTGCCGATCCCTGTCTTAGAATGTGTGGAAGACAATTTTTTATTTCAGAGGTGGGAGAAAGCTACTAGGGGAGAGGCTGTTCTAGATTTAATTTTGAGAAATAGAGAGGAGTTGGTAGGTAAGATCCTATGGGAAGCAAGTCTAAGGGGAAAAACAATTCAAGAGAGTTGGCAGTTTTTCAAAGAGACATTAAGGGCACAAGAGCAAACTATGCCACCGCATAGGAAAGATAGGAAGAATGGCAATCCCACCCTGGCTTAACCAGGAGATCTTCAATGATCTGAAATTCAAAAAGGAGTCCTACAAAAAATGGAAACTGTGTCAAATTATGAAGGATGAATATAAACAAATAACACAAGTATGTAGGGACAAAATTAGAAAGGCCAAAGCATAAAATGAGATTAAACTAGCTAGAGACAAAGGGTAACAAGAAAACATTCTACAAATGCATTAGAAGCAAGGCCAAGGACAGGGTAGGCCCATTACTCAATGAGGGGAGGAACAATAACAGAAAATGTGGAAATGGCAGAAGTGCTAAATGACTTTTTTGTTTCAGTTTTCACCAAAAAGATTAGTAGCGATTGGATGTCTAACACAGTGAATGCCAGTGAAAATGAGGTAGTATCAGAGGCTAAAATAGGGAAAGAACAAGTTAAAAATGACCTAGACAAGTTAGATATCTTCAAGTCACCAGGGCCTGATGAAATACATCCTACACCTGACTGAGGAGATATCTGAGCCATTAGTGGTCATCTTCGAAAATTCATTGAAGTGAGCAATTCCAGAGGACTGGAAAAGGGCAAATATAGTGCCCATCTATAAAAAGGGAAATAAGGATAACCTGAGGAATTACAGACCAGTCAGCTTAAAGTCAGGACCTGGAAATAAAATTGAGCAAGTAATTAAGCAATCAGTTTGTAACCATCTGGAAGATAATAAGGTGATAAATAATAGTCAGCATGGATTTGTCAAGAACAAATCGTGTCAAGCCAATAGCTTCTTTGACAAGGTAACAAGCCTTGTGGATACAGGGAAGCAGTAGATGTGGTATATCTTGACTTTAGTAAGGCTTTTGATACTGTCTCACATGACCTTCTCATAAACAAACTAGGGAAATACAACCTAGATGGAGCTTCTATAAGGTGGAAGCAAAACTGGTTGGAAAATCATTCCCAGAGAGTAGTTATCAGTGGTTCACAGTCAAGCTGGAAGGGCATATTAAGTGGGGTCCTGCAGGAATCAGTTCTGGGTCCAGTTCTGTTCAATATCTTCATCCATGATTTAGATAATGGCATAGAGAGTACACAAATAAAGTTTGTGGACAATACCAAGCTGGGAGGGGTGGCAAGTGCTCTGGAGGATAGGATTAAAATTCAAAATGATCTGGACAAAGTGGAGAAATGGTCTGAAGTAAATAGGATGAAATTCAATATGGACAAATGCAAAGTACTCTACTTAGGAAGGAACAATCAGTTGCTCACATACAAAATGGGAAATGATTGCCTTGGGAGGAGTACCGCAAAAAGGGATCTGAGGGTCATAGTTGATCACCAACTAAATATGAGTCAACAGTGTAACACTGTTGCAAAAAAAGTGATCATCATTATGGGATGTATTAGCAGGAGTGTTGTAAGCAAGATATACGAAGTAATTCTTCTGCTCTACTCTGTGCTGATTAGGCCTCAGCTGGAGTATTGTTTCCAGTTCTGGGTGCCACATTTCAGGAAAGATGTGGACAAATTGGAGAAAGTCCAGAGAAGAGCAACAAAAATGATTAAAGGTCTAGAAAACATGACCTATGAGGGAAGATTGAAAAAAATGGGTTTGTTTAGTCTGGAGAAGAGAAGACTTGGGGGGGGACGTGATAACAGTTTTCAAGTACATAAAAGGTTGTTACAAGGTGAAGGGAGAAAAATGTTCTCCTTAATCTCGGAGGGTAGGACAAGAAGCAATGGACTTAAACTGCAGCGAGGATGGTTTAGGTTGGACATTAGGAAAAAATACCTAAATATCAGGGTGGTTAAACACTGGAATAAATTGCCTAGGGAGGTTGTGGAATCTCCACCATTGGAGACTTTTAAAAGCAGGTTGACAAACATTTGTCAGGGATGGTCTAGATAATACTTAGTCCTGCCATGAGTGCACAGGACTGGACTAGAAGAGCTCTCAAGGTCCCTTCATAAGAATGGCCATACTGGGTCAGACCAAAGGACCATCTAGCCTAGTATGCTGTCTTCTGACAGTGGCCAATGCCAGGTGCCCCAGAGGGAATAAACAGAACAGGTAATCCATCCCCTGTCGCCCATTCCCAGCTTCTGGCAAACAGAGGCTAGGGATACCATCCAGTTACCAATCCATGAGAGGACCTTTCCTCTTATCCTCTGACAGTTTATTTTGCTTAAGAGCCTTTGGTGGGGGACCTTGTCAAAGGCTTTCTGAAAATCTATGTCCACTATATCCACTGGATCCCCCTTGTCCACATGCTTGCTGACCCACTCAAAGAATTCTAGTAGATTGGTGAGGCCTGATTTCCCTTTACAAAAACCATGTTGACTTCTCCCCCCAACAAATTATATTCATCTATGTGTCTAACAATTTTGTTCTTTATTATAATTTCAACCAGTTTGCCCAGTACTGAAGTCAGGCTTACCCCAGTCTGTAATTGCCGGGATCACCTCTGGAGCCCTTTTTAAAAATTGGTGTCACATTAGCTATCCTCCAGTCATTTGGTACAGAAGCTGATTTAAATGATAGGTTACAAACTACAGTTAGTAGTTCTGCAGTTCCTTTAGAACTCTTGGGTGAATACCGTCTGCTGCTGGTGACTTATTACTGTTTAGTTTATCAATTTGTTCCAAAACCTCCTCTAATGACACCTCAGTCTGGGACAGTTCCTCAGATTTGTCGCCTAAAAAGAATGGCTCAGGTTTGGGAATTCCCCTCACATCCTCAGTGGTGAAGACCGATGCAAAGAATTCATTTAGTTTCTCTGCAATGGCCTTATTGTCCTTGAGTGCTCCTTTAGCATTTTGATCGTCCAGTGGCCCCACTGATTGTTTAGCAGGCTTCGTCCTTCTGATGTACTTCAAAAAAAATTGCTATTACTTTGAGTCCTTGGCTAACGGTTCTTCAAATTATATTTTTACACTTCATTTGCCAGAGTTTATGCTCCTTTCTATTTTCCTCAATAGGATTTAACCTCCACTTTTTAAATGATGCCTTTTTGCCTCTGACTGCTTTTTCCTTTGTTGTTTAGCCATGGTGGAACTATTTTTGGTTCTCTTACTATGTTTTTTAATTTGGGGTATACATTTAAGTTGAGCCTCTATGATGGTGTCTTAAAAAAGTTTCCATGCAGCTTGCAGGGATTTCACTTTGGGCACTGTACTTTTCAATTTCTGTTTAACTATTTCCTCATTTTTGTGTAGTTCCCCTTTCTGAAATTAAATGCTACAGTGTTGGGCTGCTGTGGTGTTTTCCCTGCCACAGGGATGTTAAATTTAATTACATTATGGTCACTATTACCAAGCGGTCCAGCTATATTCACCTCTTGGACCAGATCCTGTGCTGCACTTAGGACTAAATCAAGAATTGCCTCTCCTCTTGTGGGTTCCAGTACTAGCTGCTCCAAGAAGCAATCATTTAAGGTGTCAAGAAACTTTATCGCTGCATCCCATCCTGAGGTGACATGTACCAATCAATGTGGGAATCATTGAAATCCCCCATTATTATTACGTTTTTTATTTTTATAGCCTCTCTAATCTCCCTGACCATTTCGCAGTCACTAGCACCATCCTGATCAGGTGGTCGGTAATATATCCCATACTGATATATTCTTATTATTAGAGCATGGAATTACTATTCATAGAGGTTCTATGGTTTCATCTAAGATTTTTACTTCATTTGATTCTATGCTTTCTTTCACATATAGTGCCACACCCCCACCAGCATGACTTGTTCTGTCATTCCGATATATTTTGTACCCTGATATTACTATGTCCCATTGATTATCCTCATTCCACCAAGTTTCTGTGATGCCATTGCTTATTATATCAATAGTTTCATTTAATACGAGGCACTCTAGTTCACCCATCTTATTATTTAGACTTCTAGCATTTGTATATAAGCACGTTTAAAATTTGTCACTTTTTAGGTGTCTGCCATTACATGATGTAATTGAATGGGCCTCTTTTTCATTTGACCATTTCTGATCAGATGCTACCCGTATTTTATCATCTTCCATCCTCTCCTCTTTACTAGGACATAGAGAATCTCCATTAATAGATCCTCCCCTAAAGGTATGTCTATACTTACCTCCGGGTCCGGCGGTAAGCAATCAATCTTCTGGGTTCAATTTATCGCGTCTTGTCTAGACGTGATAAATCGATCCCGGATCGATCCCGGAAGTGCTCGCCGTCGACGCCGGTACTCCTGCTCTGCGAGAGGAGTACGCGGAGTCGACGGGGAGGCCTGCCTGCCACGTCTGGACCCACGGTAAGTTCGAACTAAGGTACTTCGACTTCAGCTACATTATTCACGTAGCTGAAGTTGCGTATCTTAGTTCGAAGTGGGGGGTTAGTGTGGACCAGGCCTTTGGGATGCCTCTGTCTGAACCACATGCTCCTCTGCACCTGTTGGCTTTCGCCAGCCCTTAGTTTAAAAACTGCTCTATGACTTTTTTAATTTTAAATGTCAGCAATCTGGTTCCATTTTGGTTTAGGTTCCTTCCTGTATAGGATCCCCCTTTCCCAAAAGTTTCCCGAGTTCCTAATAAATCTAAACCTCTCTTCCCTACACCATCATCTCATCAACACATTGAGACCCTGCAGTTCTGTCTAACGCCCTGCACATGGAACTCGAAGCATTTCAGAGAATGCTACTGTGGAGGTCCTGGACTTCAATCTCTTACCTAGCAGCCTAAATTTGGCCTCCAGGACCTCTCTCCTATCCTTCCCTATGTCATTGATACATACATGTACCATGACCACAGGCTCCTCTCCAGCACTACACATAAGTCTATCTAGATGTCTCGAGAGATCTGAAACCTTCGCACCAGGCAGGCAAGTCACCATGCAGTTCTCCTGGTCATTGCAAACCCAGTTATCTATGTTTCTAATGATCGAATCCCCCATAATTATTACCTGTCTCTTCCTAATAACTGGAGTTCCCTCCCCTGGAGAGGTATCCTCAGTATGAGAGGGTACCACAACATCATCTGGAAGGAAGGTCCCAACTATGGGATCATTTCCCTCTGCTCCAGTTGGATGTTCTCCTTCCCTGAGACTTTCATCCTCCTCAATGGCACAGAGGCTGTCAGATCGGGATGGGACCTTTCTACTGTGTCCCGGAAAGTCTCATCTATGTACCTCTCTGTCTCCCTTAGCTCCTTCAGTTCAGCCACTCTGGTCTCCAAAGCCCATACATGGTCTCTGAGGGCCAGGAACTACTTGCACCGAATGCACCGATATGCCACCTGCCCATAGGGCAGGTAATCATACATGCTGCATTGGATGCAATAAACTGGGTCACCCCCACTTGTTGCTGGACTTCTGCCTGCATTCTCTTTTTTACTCCTGCAGCTCATTCCTTTGTTGATGTTTTGTTTTTATCAAGGGTGTTTGGACTTTAAGTTTAAAGAATGTTAAGTGTATCTAGCCCCCCCTCACACTCCCTCGCAAAACTCCCCTGTTAGCCGCTCCTGTTCGCTAGCTCCTCTGGTCGCTTAGGAGTGGGCTTTTTAAAGTCCTGGTGTTCCTGAGTAGCCCCACCCCCTGGTTAAGGGTTGATGGGTGCTAAAGGGCTTAGGGATCAAAGCCTCATTAAGAAGTTCTCAGCCTTCCAGGCCTATGATTCTATGATCAGTCCTGTCTTAACTCACAGTCTAGACGGACACACTATTAGATTTAAGTTTAGAGTGAGAGACCTCTTGCAATTGACACTGCATGCAACCAGCTGATGATCTTGTCTCATAGGATTATGGCACTGAAACTAGTCGCTTCTTGCACAGATTAATGCTGCAGTTGTTCTTCAGTCATCTCTTTCTGAGGCCTTTGCAGTGAGTTCTTTTAGTCACTGGAGCACTCTTTACAAGGGCATTTTACATAAAATGCAATAAAATGTCACTGTGTTAAAAAAATACATGTCTAGTCAGATGTTGTTAAGATCATATTCCCTTTCCTGGAAAATGTGTTTGCTGTTGGTTTCTGATAAGCATAGAGATTGACAATAGCCTTTAAGGATGTGAGAGCAAATAACTTCTTTTTAAATCACATTTTATATTCTCATGGAGGCTTGTGTTGCCCAGGCATCTACTACCCTGACATTCAAGCCCTGCTGCAATTCATTCAACACAAAAACCACTCCAGATATTTGACCTGTTTCTTGGCCCCAGTATGTACCTTTGCACTATTGATAGCAGCCACAAAAGGGCAGCTGGGGATTCCTCTTGTGTAAGGGAATTCCTGCCAGGTATATAGCTGGCATAACTGATTGACTGAACAGGGGTTCGTTGGGATATGCAAGAAGCATGAGGGTCTGACAATCTCCGATTTGCATAAAGGCATCTACAGGCCTATTAAAAGCTGGCATATTTTAGAGTAACTGTGGGGCTGTCTAGCCTACATCAGGGACTGAACTTGCCTCTCACTGCCCCAGGATGGGGGAGAGCAAAACCCACTCTTGCTCCTCCCTCTATTCCTGCCCTGAGCAGAGCTGCCAGACCCAAATGTCTGAGTCATTCTGTTCAGATTGTTTGCTTTCACTCTGCTATTCTGGGAACACTGTTTATGCTGTGTTTTCCCTTTGCTTACCCACAAAGGGTAAATTCTTCCCCTCCTCATCAACAGTAGTACAACCAATGAGGGACTGCTGCACAGGGCAATGAGTGTTGGATCCTGGAAGGCCGAGCAGGACATATACACCCTTATGTTCTTCAGGGACTGTCTGCATCCCAGCACTGAGGAGAATTTGGGGTTGAAGGGTAAATTTGGGGTTGAAGGTAGAATCTCAGAGCTCCCTGATCTTGTTGCCTAGTCTCACCGTAAATTATAGCAACCAAGGAGCTGCTCTATTTTATGCCACTGGTGTAAGGTTCTTAGGTTATGCAGGAGGTCAGACTAGATGATCATGATGGTCTCTCTGGCCTTAAAACCTATGAAGTGACTTTATGCAGGTGGAGGATAGGCACAGTGGAGCTCTGCTCTTTCATAACCCTTCCCCAATCTCAGCCTGATCCAGCATGATCCTTCCCTCTCTCAACATGCCCCCGACCCTAGATGTGTTGGGGGGTAGCTGGTGCAAGAGGTAGCTAGAATGCCTATGCAAGCTTCATGCCAGTGGAGGGGTCCCTTACACAAAGGGAATTCTCTGCTGGCCACCTCTGGCCAGAATACAACCACTTGCCATGGTCCAAGCTGTGCAAAATGGCCATGCAGGAACAGAAAATTTAGCCTTGGGGGGTCCAGGACTATATGAGTTCACCAGGCATCCCCCTGTGAAAGGGGGACACATCCGCTGCAGGGACTAGTGCATCCTTTAGGTGGCGGTAATGGCCTCAGAGTAGCTCCAGTGATACTCCATGGCCTTGGGAGGAAGATGTTTTTAGGTATTATTCCAACACATAGCTCATCTCCCTGGGCTGTGTGCTAGGATGATGAGTTGGACTGTTACGAGACATCTGTGTCCCCAGACAGAGCAGTTTTTTTTTTCTTTGTCCCCACTCTTCCCCAAAATTTATATTTTTCCTCACCAACATCAATGGTTATAGTCTAACATCAGGGAATGCCTTCTATCCTCATTGGTACTTCGATTGCTTCAGAAAATGTTGCCATTTACAAGCAAATCTGTTAAACAAGGACATCAATCATTCTGAGAGTTAAGCTGCTGGGCTCTTAATATTCTTGTTCTAGCCTTATTATCCCAAGCCTTAACAGTCTCACTTTACATAGAGTATGAGTGCTCTTTTGGGGGCCTGATTTTGCCACTCTTACTCATGCTGCCTAGCACTTCAAGAGCAGTACTTTTGGCTTCATCCAGTTCACAAACCTTTTTCCAGGAGCTGAGCCACTTCCTTTTGACCTCTTTGGTGACACTCATGCACCAGCAAGGAAGTGAATAAAAGGGAGCAGTCTTTGTTTCTGTTATATTACAAATTTGGAAGATGAAAACAAAAATCAGTGTCAGCTAAACAGAAAATAATTCTGGCCAAATGCTGTTTTGCCTTAGATGGTGATTTCACTTTGACTACTCTTCTGAACAAAACGAGCAGGGTTTGACTGAATATGAGTATGGGGGAAATATTTTTAAGTTCATGAAAAGAAATCACAAACTATTTTAAAAAGTAGCTGATAGTGTACTTTTAAATGCAAAACATTACTGTCAAGAAAATGGAAAAGTAGTGCCTGGCAGAAAATGCTGGGTGAAATGCAGAGAGTTCCCAGGTGAGATGGAGACATAGCAAAACCATGTAAAGCAAACTAAAAGGCAAAAAAGCAGTTCTGCATCTAAATATAGATACCTCTTGGAGGCTTTAGGAATATAACTGAAAAGGCCAGAGAAGGAAGATTCTGAACCAGAAGTTGCAGTTCAAGTGTGACAATAAACCTAGAATTAAGGCTTTGGGGAACATACTAGTAGGAATAAAATATAGGGAAAGTAAGCAGTAGGTAGTAAAGTGGTGAAATGACCAGATCAAAAGTTATTTTATTTTTAAGGGCCTGATTCTGATTACTTAAACTGTTATAAATGTTATATAACTTTACTGACACTTTATTTATACCAGTGTAAGTAAATATCAAAACCAAGCCCTCAGAAGGTAAAAATAATCTTTAAACCAGTCATTTTAATGCCAGTGGGGTTACACCATTGTAACATCAGTCTATGTGAGTTTAGTATGAAACCAGAATGCAGAATTTTTGGCAAAACAAAAATTAGGCATCAACTTCAGGTAAATTAAAAAAATATCTTTATTGAATCACATATGAAAATGAATAACACAAGTATCCCTTGTGGTATTTATTTGAATATTAAACTCCAATTTATTTTGTGAGGCCCCCATTTTCAATTTTCAATGGACTGCAGATGTTTATAGTGACAATATATAATGCACCAGAGAAATTGTCAGGGCAAAGAAGAAAAATAGGAGGTGATTTTGCATGTGGATAAGAGACAGAGGTTTGGGCATCCAGGAAGTCATGACATAGGATGAGGCCTTTGGCAAGGGGGAGGGAATGATTCTCCTCTTTCCCACCTCACTGTGAGTAGTATCTTAAGTGATTTGAAATTTTGGGAGGGATCTTGAAGTGCTAAATTTCCATCCTCCCAAACAGTTGTCCCACCACCTCCATCCTTATTATCCACCATTGCATCCAACAACAGAAGATAAGCATATTAGCAGGATGTTTCTGCTAAAATGATCAGCAGTAAAGGAGTTAATGTTGACATTTAAAGTAGGTGTTGCCATTAGGCTTCAGAGTCAACACACATGGAGATACATTCAAGCTATTGTTTTAAGCTGTCAATTTACAAACTCAAGAAGACAACACTACATCAATTTAAATTCTGTTCACATTTGAAAGGGTTTAAAAAAAAAACAATCATAAGAAATAGTAACCTAGGCCAAAAATTTCAAACTTGGATACCTAAGAGTAGGCACCTAAACAAGTTATCTGATTTTTAGCGATACTGGGCACACACTGAGTTCCTATTGTGGGAGATAACATAATAGATGCCTTCCAATTTCTAATTTCTGTGAGTGTATCAAAAATATTTTCCTTCAGACTAGCCTGGTGGTTAATTGGTAGTATTCTACAGTAGACTCTGGCTTGATTATTCAATTTCTTGTTCTGGTCTCTTGCTTGCTAGACTGATGGAGGTTCCTTGGGTGATTAAAAAGCAGGACTGATGGGCTTCAAAGTCATTTAACAGTTGCAATGCATGATGAGAGGAATAAAAACAGAGGAAAAATGAAGGCGTTTTTCTTTAGCAAGAGAGTTTTATCAGGGGACTTTATTCTTAGAACCATAGCAGGGCTGTAAAGGAAAAATCTGCCCCCAGTAAAATTTGAGCCATGATCAAACCCTGTGCAATCTGAGCCTTTCATGAGATCGCAGAGAGTACACATCAGGGCAGAAATTGGTCCTATGAGTCGCTACAATTCATACTGCTTTAAGAAACTCTTTTATGTAAGTGTAAGCAAATTGTACTCATCAATTTCTGAGTGCAACTAACATGTGCTGTAACTAACATATTTTTTTTTAATTTTTCCCATAGTCTTCTATCTAGTCTGTCTTGTTAAATCACCCAAAACTACATATATAACAAATGCATGATAGTTCAGATTAGAAACCCATTCATGTCTTTGAGACAGGGTCCCAGAATGTCTCGAATAATTTTAGCAGGAGCAGTTGTCTAGATTCTTTCTTGCTCTGCTCAGAGGAAGATTAAACTGTATAGGGGTCCTGGGCACAAAGAACATTTGGGCTCCCCACATCCCATTAAAGCACAAATGTACCAAAATGCATTAATACAAAGTTTCCCCGCCACGAAGCACAGCCCCTGCCGGGGGTGCTAGCCTCTTCCTGGTGGAAGGCTGGGTGGGGAGGGCTGAGTTCCCCCTCACCACAAGGCCTGGTCCCTCTCAGTGGTCTGCCCCCTGCTCTTCCTCTTCCCTCCTGAGGCCCCACCCCATGGCCAGGCCAAGAGCCGGCGCTGGGCCATGGTAAGAGCCACCCAGCGAGCCCAGGTTGCTGTATATAGAGCCCCAGAATCTCCACCTCCCCTAGGTGGTGCGCCCCCAGGGGGCAGAGCCATGGGCCAGGAGTTCCTCTCTGGCACCCTGGCCCCCAGCCCAGGGCAGGTGGATGGTCCGGGGCTACCCACAGCGGCTGGGCTCCCTGGGTGGCTCTTACTATGGCCCGACTCCAGCTTCCAGCCTGGCCGGGGGGCAGGGCCTCAGGGGAAAGAGGAGGAGCAGGGGGGCAGCTCCATGGAGAGGGTGAGGCCTCGTGCCCCCACGCCCCGACACACACACACATCTACCCAGGTTTCGGTGCTCCTGCCCAAATTGGCCGGAGACCCTGGGCACAGGGCCCATGTGTTAATCTGCCACTAGGGGCACTCCTAATTTTAATTCATTCATTTGGCATTTTGAGATAAAGGCAAAAAAAATGTTGTTGCAAAGTCTCCATTGTTTCTTCAAAAACATCAGTTTGTGACTAAGACCCTGGGACGGGGTTTCTTCATGCTTATTATTCATATTCTCTAATTGGTCCTTACTTCAGTTGTCTCATGTAAAGGGAATAATAAAGCCCTGATCTTCAGAGAGTTATCTGACAATATAAGTGACACAAGAAACTGACAAAAGACAATCACATGCCATAAATTATACCTGCATGCATTTATTGTTCATGTGTTAATGAAGCAGAATATAGCTCAGAAATGTTAATATGTTTAAAAACCAGAGACTCTCCCCACAGAGTACTTGGTTTGCCTTCCTTCTCTCAGCTATAGAAAACAGTTTTTGTCCAGGAAATTGTTGTGTTCCCAAGTTTTGAAGGACAGAAGCGTACATATCCCTATCAGGACTCAAACTAAGTTAAGAAACTATCAAACTGAGTTAAGGTTCCAGCTAAACTAATTTTTAACATGGCTTAGCCAGCCACTGTGGGTCATGTTTAAACATAGTTCTAATATTGTTTGGCCCCATTTAGGGCCTGTCAGTACAAGTACAACTGAGTTTTTGTAGCCAGTTTGTGACACTCTCATCTAAGTGAATTACAACTAACACAACTGAATTGTGTCTCCACTCAGCAACTTTTTTTCCACAATACAGCAATATGTCTTCTAAGTTTATTTAGTCAAACCTATACCAAACCATGTTTGTAACAGTGCCTTCTGGGAAAGACCTGAGCATTTATCTCACAGTGCTCTAGCCTCCCAGCAAATGAAAATGGGAACTTTTCCTGTTCTCCTCGCCAGGATCTTGCCGCTTCCTGGCCTTTTGTAGGGGTCTAGAGAATGAAGAAGGGAGTTCTCTGGGCCTCCTGCCAAGCTCCCAGTATGGCCTGGCCCGGGCAGGGGTCTGGTGAATAGCCATGCACTTTACAACCCTGGTAGGCTCCATTGCTACCAGGCCCAAACAGATAGCTGGACAGTGAACTGGGGTCCCCTCTAACCTCTCCAGTCTCATGCAGGGGTCTAGAGACTGACATGAGACTTTATTGTGGAGATGAGATTTTTTAGCATATTATAAAGTTACCTTACTTGTAAGTTCATTTGTTTGTTTGTTACTGCTACAGTATTAACAGTAATTTGGGTCTGAGTTCTGTTGCCAGGGATTTGGGTTTGTGCTTTGTATACCACTGGCCAAATACTCAACCCAACTTATTTCCCCACTTCCCACCCTTTGCACTCCAGGGGGCATTAACAGAGAGCAATTGTGCCCAGTTGCATATCACCCTTTGCTTAGGTAGAAGAACAGTCTGGGCCATGGCAAGTGGATTTATTCCAGGGAGGTGATGATGGTAACTGGACCCTTTTTCACATTATGAGAACTTTGAACAAAATAATTGCATAGCACTGTTGAATGGTTTTGTAGCATGGTAGAATGACATTAAGTTTTGAGGGGTGCTAAATAAACGCTAAACACCAATTTTCAACCAGTTTTAGGATCTATACCTTTTTGGTAATGAATTTTACCAATATTTTCTGACATCTTTTTATCATTAATTTTCTACCTTTTATTGGCTTTGCTTGGTGATAGCACAACAGAAATTTTTCACTGTACTGATCTCTGGGCCAACCCAATATTAACCTTATCCAGGATGAGAATTAGCCATTGATTCATATACTTTGCTTCCTTCCTCCGAAATAGTTTTTGATCAATGACAATAATTTACCTCTCACCCTGTGGTTATCATGTTTATTTTATAGCTCTGGTGTGAGACTTTATCCAATAAGTTATATCACCTTTAGCCACTATTTTTTGTTAATTCTTGAAAAAAATTATAAAACATTAGTCACAATTTACTCTCACAGAAGCTGTGCTAATTTGTCCTTATCACATTATACTTATTTTAGTGCCCTGTAATTTTGTCTTTAATTACTTTCTTAACAATTATTCCCAGTAATGAGATCAAGATAATTGGCCTATATTTCTTTGGGTCTTTTTTTAGCATGGGTTCAGTGTTGGCAACCTTCCCGTTCTCTAATAAAACAGAAAAATAACATATCTGTCTAAGGTATTTCTATAGCACACATCATTGTAGCATCTAAGCACAGTATAATACATTTGTAATGATAGATTCATATTTTCTTTAACAGGTCATACATTCCATTCTTAATTTCCATTAGTACTCTTGGGTCAATACCATCCAGGCCTGGTTCTTACTGTCACTTAATATCTCGGGTGGTTCCATCACTTGTTTTGATGCTCTTTCTAACAATGTCTCACCTTTGTTATCTGTAAAGAGGAACCCCAACGTATAGTAGATATTCTCCCTTCAGCCTCTGTGACAAAGATAGACACAAAGAAACAACAGAGGGGAAGGGGAGACCATACACACACCACTAGAAGTCTAGCTTCCAATCTGAATTTGGTCACAAATAGAAAATAAGTTTGGTAATTCCATGTTCATCCTTATTTGACATTTGTATATATCATAAACCAACACCTAGTTTGGCACAATTCTTGTTCTCTGATTGGAAAGAGACTAAGGCTATGCCACACGACAAGCCCAGTGGGATTCCCCCCACTTATTTACACATACTTGCAGGAGCTCAGTAAGAGCTAGCACAAACATGAATAGTAGTGTAGCCTGGGTAGCATGGGCAGCAGCAGTGAGGGCATGGCTGATCCATGCCAAGTACATACCCACTGCTTTCAAATGGGTTTGTATTTGGCACAGCCTCTGCTGCTGCTGCCCATGCTAGTGTGGCTATGCTACTATTTATACTCACAGTAACTCTCATCAAGCTACCGCAAGTATGTACACATGAGCAGGGGAATCCATCCCTAGCTCGTAGCATAGACAGCTAAATGGAATAGCAGAGATACCGGAGGTTAGGACTGAGATGTAATGCCAAAGCTATGCAGTATGAAAGTATATGAAAGCATATCCTACGGTAATCTTTGATCTAGTAAATAGTTCCCAACCAAGAGCAGGGTCCATTTGTGCCAGGCAGTACACAAACACTTAGGAAGACATGATCCCTATCTTGAAGAGCTTACAAATGAAGACCTTGATTCTGCAAAGGCTTATGCATGTGTTTAACTGTAAGCATGTGACTAGTCCCACGAATTCAATGGAACTACTTTAACTACATGCCAAAAATTAACCACATGCATAAGTCTTTGCAGGGCTTAAGAAGGCAAGTGGGTCAGGACAGAGGGCTACAATTAGCTATATGCAATTTTCAGTAGTGTAATTATTATAAAGTTCCAACTATCTCCTTTGCCCCCTGGATTTCAAGGATGTTTTTCTAGAAAATCATATGAGAAAAGTAGATACACTGAATGATTCTCTCTGTGACCCCGGCATAGCATGACACTTGGATAATGTGCTTGAAAGAAAATATTTGTATTAAGTTAGAAAACTCACAGTGGCATGCTTATGTTTTGAACACTTGTCAAATTGCTTTATTTTCATCTAGTTAGTGCTACGGGCAAAAAGATTAGCATTTCTAGGCATGGGTGGTGTGTATAATAGACTGGGGAAGGCTATGCCTGCCCAAACAGCCCGCGTGGCCCTGCCCACACTCCACCCTGAGGCTCCTCCTGCTGCTAGTTGGCCCCAGGCCAGGCAGGCTGCTCCTCTTCCTGGAAGGGAAGCCAGCCGGGGCTAAGGCAGCTGGGACTTGGGTGGCTGGGGCCGCCCAATGCTGGGGGGGGGGCAGTACTGGGGCTGTGCTGCCCAGCACTTCAGGGCTTGGAGGGAGGAAGGGTCATGCACCGCCCGCCTGGTGCTCTGGGGCTGCGGAGGGGGCAGGCCGTTTGCTCGCCCAGTGCTCTGGGGCTGTAGCAGGGGAGGCCGTGTGTCGCCCATCCAGTGCTCCAGGGCATGGGGGGGGTCGCGTGCTGCCCACCCGCTCGGCACTCTGGGGTTGGGGACAGGCCGCATGCCACCTGCACGCCCAGCACTCTGTAGCTGGTGAGGGTCCCACGAACTACCCACTGGGCGCACAGGCAACCCGGGGCTGGGGGGCTCTGGGCTTTGGGGGATGGAAGGGGCGGGGCCTCAGGCGGAAGGGGTGGCTTGGACTGGCCTCCCCAAGCCTGTGGTTCACCCACCGTCCATGTTTCTAGGGCTCTCTTTGGCCAAGTCTACAGCTGCATATTGTTCCTTTTTGGAGGTGGGGAAAGAAGGAACAGGAAAGTGTGATTCTCCTGTTTACTTTAAGCAAAAGTGATATTCTTCAAGTTCAATATTTTTGTCAACAAGATGCTGAGTGGTCCATGTTCAATAATGTTCAGGGAAGGAATGAGCTGAGGATCTATACTGCAGCTATACTGGGGGGAGGGATAACTCAGTGATTTGAGCATTGGCCTGCTAAACCCAGGGTTTTGAGTTCAATCCTTGAGGGGGCCACCTAGGGATCTGGGGCAAAATCAGTACTTAGTCCTGCTAGTGAAGGCAGGGGGCTGGACTCAATGACCTTTCAAGGTCCCTTCCAGTTCTAGGAGATAGGATATCTCCATTAATTTAAAGACATCACATCAGTTTACAGACACAAAAACTGGAACATTTTCAAGAAAGGCAGGTGTGCAGTAAGTCAAAGCTACAGTAACTCTATGTCCATGTACAACTGTCTCCTCATTAGTGTAAAATGTTCAGTTGGCATTACAGGGACACTGTTAAGATTGAGAAACCCGAAACCTGACCAGTCTTTATTTCAGACAGCTGTTTGCTAAGTCCATGTAATGCTCTATATGTTTCCTTTTTCTCAAAATAAGTGTTTTAATGCACATGTTCAGAATGAAAAGAATCAGTTCCAGTAGCCAAAGACACAGAAGCACTCAGCAGAATTGCACACAACTGATAGAAGGGGAAAAACATGTAAGTAAACAACTTCATTAAATTTCCATGGATTATTATAAACAATGGAAAAAATATGAAAGGTGCCTTGCCAATGGCCTTTGAATATATTCCCAATTCCCTTATTTATCTATTCTTTCTGTATGTTGTGTACTCAATACACCGTCCTTTGTGTAAAAGATTTGCAAGTGAAGGTAATATGGGCATGTCAGTTCAAAAAGGCCAAACAAAATTACAATATATGAAGAGATATTATCCTGTGTCATCAGTATGTATGGCACTTTACATACCAATTAAAAAAACAGGTCTCTGCTTGAAGGAATTTACAATCCAAGGCCCTGTGGGGTTGGAATGGATGGGGTTCCTACGCAGTGCAGGTGTGATTGATGGCATGCATATATCCATCCTATGCATGCAAGTACATTAACAGGAAAAAGAACAGGAGTACTTGTGGCACCTTAGAGACTAACAAATTTATTAGAGCATAAGCTTTTGTGGGCTACAGCCCACTTCTTAGATACTATTCCACCCTTATGTGGGGCTTTGTGGATCATTGTAGCATATTCATAGACGCCTACATCAGACGCAGTGGCAGGGAGAAAGATACCAGGGTATTCAGTTCTGGCCTGTTTCAATATGGGCAAGCTACTATGTTTTTTTCCCCCAAACAACACAGTGATCAGTGGAGTATCTGTGCCCACTGTGATTTTAAGCAACCCAGCCTACCCTCTGCTACCCTGGTTGATGAAGGGTTATTCTGATGTAACCCTTCTGGGCACCTCTAAGAGGCAATACTTCCTCTCAAGCAAGCACAGAGTCTGAGTGTAGCAAAAAACGTTTAATAAAAGGAGGGAAGTAACTCAGCATTAATTTGGGGAAACACCACAAACAGGGTCCATAAACATAAAACATGAGCAAAAGACCCACCACCAAGTAGTGGTCCTTTCCCCCTCAGGTTCTTAAGTCCAGCAACCCAAAAGTCCCTTTAACATGCCCGTCCCTTCTCTGCATCCCACTCACAATTTCTGTCCTTGGACAGTGCAGACCCAAAGTTCAGAGGTGTATCTGCAGAGTTCACCTCCAACCCTGGGTAGAGGGGGAGTAAGGAGGCACCTTATTTGCTCCGCTGCCTGGGCACTCACTTGCCGCTCCTCTCTGTGGGGATCTGCTCTGGCACTCTCCACCAGCCACCCTGCTGGCTGCTCACCATGCCTCTCCACCAGCTGCCTTGCTGGCTGCTTGCCAAGATTTCTTCAGGGCTCACCACTTAACACAGCCCTCAGTGAGTTCAGCTGTTAGTGGGGGAGCCTCACTGCTGATGCACACTGGGCAGTCTCTTACCTCAGAGACACTTTTGCAAAGCAGGCCTAATACTTAGACCTAGGTGTCAGTGATTTGACATCTAGAGTATGTAACAAGACTCTCAATTGAATCTAAATTAGCTGTTATTACACACTGGAGACAGAAAGGGTCAAACAGTGCCCAGCATCCTTAAGCATAGCCCACACCACCAACTACAACTGCCTATCCACATCCTCTCTCAACCTATTGGGCTTTGGAACCCACATCCCCTGCCTAGCGAGTGCTGTTTAGTTGAGGGTGAGTCCCTCAATCGGGAAATGCCAACTATAGTTCTGCTGCCCTTGATTCACACAACAAGGTTAACAATCCTTTATTACTCCTGCCACAATAACAAGGAGACTGGGGATCCCACATTAGCCAAAAGTGACCATTTGGGCAAGCAATCCCATCATGCTGAGTACCTAGGCAGGGAGGGTGTGCCCAGGCAGATGAGATCAGCTCTTGAACTCCTCTTCTACAGCTCATCTCCAGATGTCAGGGGAGAGCTCATTCAGACTCTGCTTACACTGATTTGCACCAACTGGAAAAGAAGCAGTTTAACAACACATTGAGCAGATACAGGTTGATGGGAGAATGTGCTTTTGGCCAACTGAAAGCAAGATGGTCTGCTTACTGATTTGTCTTTAGTCTTTTGGACTTTAGTGTGTTTAACACTATACATGTGATCAGGGCATGTTGTATGCTTCATGTTATATGGGAGGATAAGGGCAAATACTTTGCAGTGGATTTGATTGCCAACAATGATGATTTGGAGCAGAGGTGGGCAAACTACAGCCCGTGAGCCACATCCGGCCCTGCCCGTCCCCTGAGCTCTTGGCCTAGGAGGCTAGCCCCCAGCCCCTCCCCTGGTGCTCCCCCTCCCCCGCAGCCTCAGTTCACTGCACTGCCGGTGCAATGCTCTGGGCGGGGGGGGCTGCGAGCTCTTGCCAGGCCATGGCTCTGCAGCTGCACTGCCCAACCCTGTGCTCTGTGCTGCACGGTGTAGTTGGCTGGCTCCAGCTGGGCGGCATGGCTGTCTGTCCTAGTGATCTGGGCAGCACGGCTATAGCGCCACCAGCCACCGGTGCTCCAGGCAGTGCGGTAAGGGGGCAGGGGGAGTTGGATAGAGGGCAGGGGAGTTCAGGGTGGTGGTCAGGAGACAGGGCGGTTGGAGGGCAGGGACCAGGGGTCGCAGGGGGGCAGTCAGGAAGGAAAGGGGGGCTTGGATGGGGCAGCAGGGGGCAGTCAGGGGCGGGGATCCATGGGAAGTCAGGGGACAGGGAGGGATGGATGGGGCAGGGGTCCCGGCGGGGGCATCAGGGAGCAAGAAGCGGAGAGGGGTTGTTGGATGGGGGGGCCGGGCCACGCCTAGCTGTTTGGGGAGGCACAGCCTCCCCTAACCGGCCCTCCATACAATTTCAGAAACTCGATGTGGCCCTCAAGCCAAAAAGTTTGCCCACCCCTCATTTGGAGTCTGCGTCCAGGCAGCCACCAAATGCACCCCTTGCTGGCACAGGGTCTGTTACAGAAAAGGCCATAAGGGATGCCTTGTGCACTGATATTCTTGAACTGCATGGGGAATATACTGGGGCTCATTGATGCTGCTGCCTAGAAATCATATGTAATGTTTCTACATGCATTAAATTCCTTTCTCTTTACATTTATTGAAATTGATTGATGCTAAAAATGTGGGCAAACCAGCTGCTCTAATGTGGTTCAAACATGCAAGCATAAGATAACATAAAAACTTGTCACTAATAAGAAAACTGCACATTAGTTTATCTGTTCTCTTTCCCCTGAATTGGAACAGGTGTAAAGTGCACAGACCTGATGGTGGTCTGAGGTTCCATGGCTCATTGGTTCCTTCAGGCATTGGGTTCATAGGCTGTAGGACATGACAACATTGAAGCAGAGTTATGGTGCTCATGCACACTATGGATTTGCCCTTATGGCTCATGAGCCCAAATAATGTCCTCTGAAATGCCATGTGTCACTCCTTCATCTCATGATCATGCATGAGAGACTAGCCTGCAGCTTCTCCTCCATCTCCTTGTCCTCCTTCCTTCACTTCTTCTCAGACTTCTTGTGCTTTTCCAGTCACCTGGAGGAGTCCTTGTGCACCTCCATGCATCTCTGATCCTCTATTGCTTTGACCTCAAATTCTGAAGGCTTTCACTGACACTAAATGATCTCTTAGGTGCTCTTCCTTCCCTCAGTGAGACTGATACTGTTTTACTTGTTCCTGACAGAGAGATGGAGAAAAGTTTGTGAGTGCCCTTGAATCCCTCATTGTACACAGCCAAATAAAGTACGGTATATCAGCATCTATCTCCAGAGAATGTCTTTCTCTTTGCTGAGTCTCTTGGCCACCAAATTTTCCCAGAAATTTTCCCTGGGAAAGAGATGATAAGTAAGGCTAAGATTTCATCATAGAGATTTTTAGTAAAAGTCATGGACAGGTCATGGGCAATAAAGCAAAATTCACAGAAGCCCATGACTTGTCTCTGACTTGCTAAAAATATCTGTGACAAAATGGGGAGCTGTGGAGTCCCTACACTGCCCGCAGCGGCTGTGCGGGCCCTGGCTCAGAGCTCTGGGAGCCCCCACCACCCATGGAGGCTCGGATCTGTGGGTCCCTCCCCGCCGCCTGCGGCAGCTTGGAGCTCCAGGGATCTCCACTGCCCGCAACACCCGGGAGCTGGTCGGCTCAGAGCCCCACGCTGCCTGCGGCAGCATTGAGCTGCAGGGTCCCCCCACTGCCCGTGGCAGCTCGGAGCTCTCAGCTGCCCTGCGACCCGTGGCAGCCAGGCGCTGCAGGGTACCCCCACTGCTCCCAGTGTCTCGGTGCTCCGGGAGTACCCCGCAGCTCCCGGCTGCCACAGGCGGGGCGTGGGGGACCCTGCTGCTCCAAGCCGCCATGGGCTGAAGTCACGGAGGTCTCTGGAAGTCATGGATTCTGTGATTTCTGCGACCTCAGTGACAAAATCGTAGCCTTAATGATGAGTTAATTTACCTTCCAACTCTCTCAAAAAAATATTTTTGAGAAAAGGGGGGTGGGGGTCCAGGTCCTGGGAGACAGAGCAGAAATGGTGATTTTACTAAACACTTTTCAGGCTCCTGCCACCTTACAAGATGTTATGCTGCTCCAAATACCTGAATGAAAGAAGGACCTGTTATTCTAGGCCTCAGGAAGATCTTCTGTTTATGGGGTGGGGGGAATCTTTCTGTGTCTTGTGACAGCTGAACTGATAAGTGTCTGGACAGGGATTGCAAGTTAAAACAGTGGCAGATGGATGCTTCCCTTACCAATGAATCTCAGAGACTGACGAATTTTTATTAGGTGAATAATTCTATTTTATTACTCTCTCCAGGAGTGGACCAAGTAAGATCAGCAATAAGCCAGATTCTGCACTAGTGAGAGGGCGACTTAGTATGCAGGGGTATTGGATAGAAGTGCCTTTAAGGATTGTGCTACAACAACAAATTACATTTTCTCTGAGATAAGGCCATAAATGTTTAACTTTTGCATTAATGTTTTTTCATTATAAAAAACTACTGGGTTCAGCCCCTGTAAACTGCTGCTCCCCACACCGCACTTATCTGCCATTTGAAGCAACATGGTAGCAAGAGGGAGGAGGAGATGGTGTGGTACCCAAGTTTAATGGCACAGCATCTGTCCATAAATTAAGCAACAGCTAGGAATAGGCTAAAACCTGCCCAATATTTTGTAATATCCTTCATAATAATTATAATGTGGCAGACCAGATGCCAGCTCATGGCAAGGTCCCCATGCCTCAATTGAATATTGACAAATACATAGCTGGAATTAGTCTGGCTCACCTTTGCGTTAATATTGTTAAAATAGGTATTAGAATTACAAGAATGTGTTTAGTGTTTAGACTTTAAGGAGTGTGAGTTGCTGCATGCATTAATCTCACTTATAACATCCGTATTCCATATTGTAAGGTAACATTTGAAAAATTTGAATTTTAATTCTTTATAACTGCGTAAATCACCAGACGGGAGAGAGACATTAACTAATGTGAAGTGCTGGTCTCCAACAGAAGGTATTACGTCCTGCCCAACCTGGAAGGCCAGTCAACAACAGATGGACTAGAGTGGAACATTAAAGAGGACATGTTGTTTACTGTCCCCTCACCACCATGAAGATGAGTTTTGCAAGTGAATTCCTTTCATTGGCTGAGTTTGCAGCTCAAAACACAAGAAGGGAAAGGAATTAAAAACCCCTTATAAGGAGGAACTGTATCTTTATGCTACTTGGACTCGGTTGGGTGGGGGGGAGAAATACTAGGCATAAGCAAGCCATCTCCAGTGGTTAGCCTGGGTTAGCCCTAAAGGGTCTATGGAACTTGCTTATAATAGAAGCTTCTATTACTTTTTGAAATTTAAGATTGTAACTCTTTTGTGTTTATATGTTTACCTGCTTTAACCTTGTAAATAACTCTTGTTTCCTTTTCCTATTTAATAAATCTTTAGATAGTTTATTATACAATTGGCTACGGGCATTGTGTCTGGTGTGATATCTAAAGTGCAACTGACCTGGGGTAAGTGACTGGTCCACTTCGACAAGGAGTAACCTGATTATTGCTTTGAGTCTTAGTGTAAGGGACCACCTCTCACAAAGGGAGGCTTACCTGGTTGGCAAGACAGATTGGAGCACTCAAGAGGACTGTCTGTGACTCCATGTTAAGGCTGAGAAGTTTACACTTAATAATTTTGTTGGTGAAATCTAAGTACAGAACTCATGACCTGGAGGAACTGGTGTCCTCTCTGAAGTGGAGACCAACCCCTCCAAGCTGGCTGTGGGAGAGGGGAGAACGAGAGAAGGATATCTTTGCAACATGCAAGTTCTGAACACCCTCCCATCCCAACTGAGTCCATGCTGAAAGGGGTCTCTGTGTACGAGGCACTGCTCAGTCCTGTTCATGGTAAAACAGCTTGTCGGGTGGGCAGCATGAAATTTGGAATTCATATCTTTGATCTTCTGTTGCCTCACCTCTTCTCTCTGCACTGTCTGGTCTGCTTGAAACTTTGATCAGGCAGCCGCTGCTGTGATAAATCATTATTGTACAGTTTGAAGCCCCTCTTTGAGGAGTTAAAGTCATACATCTTGCTCACTTTGTCCCAAAGCAGCATGAAGATTGTCAGCCTCTGGCCAAGTGTCTGCTTGCTGATACATGGGTTTTCACTGGGCATCTTTCTGCTGCGTGAAACACTGGAGATTAATGAAGCTGGAGAAGCTGCAAGCAGGCAAGGCATGTGGGACCAAGTACACAGAGCAGAGGCATAGGAAGGCACTTCCAGTCAGGGATTGGAGTAGAGGTAAAGGACAAGATAATAGACAAGAATGTGCGTTGAAAGGCTTGTGGGAAAGGATTGGAGGACCATTATCTATTGATTGTTGTGACTGATGACCATGACTGTACAGTTACACTGCAGTTACCTTGGGTTAGCAATACACAGGATAAACTAACTCAGGATCAGCCCTATATCTCAGGATGTGGTGGCTGCCTGGCCATGTGTCAAAAATAGAGGCATGTGGATGTGTACGTGTGGAATGTGTTACAGGTAAAATCTGTGCTTGAACCTGAGTAAAGTTTGCAGTGAAAACAAAGACGTAAGTACAGGTTTATGTCAGGTAGAGCAGTGGCTCTAAACCTTTCCAGACTACTGTACCCCTTTCAAGAGTCTGATTTGTCTTGCATACCCCAAGTTTCACCTCACTTAAAAAAAAAACACTTGCTTACAAAATCAGACATAAAAATACAAAAGTGTCACAGCTGACTTTCTCCTTTTTACCATATAATTATAAAATAAATCAATTGAAATATAAATATTGCACTTACATATCAGTGTATTTTATATAGAGCAGTATAAACAAATCATTGTCTATGCGAAATTTTAGTTTGTACTGACTTTGCTAGTATGTAGCCTATTGTAAAACTAGATAACTATCTAGATGATTTAGTGTCCCCCGTGAAAGATCTCTACGTGCCCCCAGAGATACATGTAACCCTAGTTGAGAACCACTAAGGTAGAGCAACACTGACATAAATGGAAAGAATCATAAGGAGTCACTATTACATTTATGTAGTAAAAGTAACTTTCCTAAGGTCCTGTTATCTTTCAGAACAGACTAGTGCAGCAGAGAATTGTTTAGAAAGGGAACAGTTTCTGAGGTTTGTGTTGTAGCCCACTGTGACAAGGGTGGGATTCACCACCCAGAGCCTCCTGCTGGTTGTCTCCAGGTATTAGCTCAGTCCAGTGGAGCACCCTATGCTGGTGGTGTCCCGTCCGTTGTCTCACCCTTGGTTGGTGTGTGGACCCGCGTTGCTCCCAACTCGCAGCATCCTCTTCCGGACCACTGCTCTCCAGCAGGGCCCCTTAGTCCATCCACACCCCCTTCCGGGGGTGGAGGGGGTGATCAGCTGTCTCTCTACACCCCAGCCACCACGTCTAACCACACACCCCATAGTCTAATCCCTCATCAGGGATCTGGCGTAGTTATGATGGCCGCTCCCTATGACCGATGGCTGGATGTACTGCAAAGGGGGGGACCCAGGCCCACCCTCTACTCTGGATCCTGGCCCAGGGACCCTCTGGCAACAGCTTCGCCGTCCTCCTTCTCTCCCCTTGTCTGTCCGCTTCCCTGGGCCACTTCCCCTACGGCCCCTTGCACCCGCTAGGCCAAGGCCTCAGGCTAGAGCTCCTTTCTGCTCCCCGAGCCTGGCCAGCACTCCGCTGTCCACGGTGCTAGTCTCCCTGCTCTGGAGACAGACCTACCCCTGTCAAAGGCCTGGGATAGACTGCCTGCTCCCTCACTGAGCAGCCTTTTTATAGGGCTGAGCCTGGCCCTGATTGGCTGCCTCCAATCTGTGCCCTGATTTGCTCCCAATAAGCCCTTCTCTAATTGGCTCCCTGTCTGCGCAGGCGCACTGGCCTGCCGCAGCCCACACTCTCAGGGAGTGGGGCAGTCCACCCCACTACCCCCACAGATAAACTTCTTTGAACCACGCATCTAGAAAGTGTTGTTCTCGGGTCAATTGGCCACTAATGATCAAGTTTTCTCAAAAGGTAATCTGCAAAATTTGAGAAAAGTGCCAGGTCACCTACTCCTCTTCCTTTGTGAGGTGTCGATTCCCGCGTCTTTACTATAACCAAACCTGCTTCTGGTCTATGAGGCCCCTAATAATCTTGTGTCTTCCCATGCACATCCTCAATATGACCCACCTTACTCCAAATGCTTTGTCAAAATATATAGGGAAAAATTCTGGCTCCAAGAACAAAAGAGGTTGCTGGAATGGGAAGAAATATAGCTGCTTTGAGACCATACTCTGGCTAATCTTGATCTCATGCATAGCAGGCCCCTGCTCTGGGTTGACAATTCTTTAAACTGTCCCTGGATCAGCCCCTCAAAGTAAACTATTGAGAATGGGTAAGACTTCTGAATGGAGTCAGCTTTCCTTTTCTCACCACTCCCATTCTCTGGGGTACATTTTTATGTTAAAGGGTCATTCTTCCCACTCATCCTGGATTTTTACTTCCTTCTATCATAAAGTTACCTTAGATGAACTTAATAATACAAACTTTGCTTATACTGCCAGAAGCTCTTTACACAGACTGAATTAACAGTTCATGATAAGCCAACCATCCCTGAATTTCTCAAACAATGGACACTTGGTTTGAATGTATGTCCTTAGCTTTCATATCTTTCCTCATGCCATTGCAGAACCTTCTCGTTTATATTTGAAAAGCTGAGCTAAGAAAAATCATCCTTCAATGTATTTTTGCTGCCTTTAAATTAAATAATTAGCCAATGTGCATTTGCAGAATTGGGGAACGGGGGTCCATCAAAACTAGAGCACAGAGCCTCCCAAACACCTTCTGCTAGAACTGTGTGATGATGAGGCTTCCTGGGATACGTCAGCAACCAGTCACTGGAATAAATCACTGGACTGGGTAGCATCCGTGCAGATTCATTGACCTCCAAATCCTTCAGTAAAAAGAAGCCTGTAATGCAGGCAAAGGAAACTTAAAAGGAGAAAATAGGGAATAAACTAATCAAAAAGGTTATTTTTTCCTAAGAAACACGGTACATGTAATAACCAGGGGTTAAGCCATAAATTCTCTGTAACCAGAGTCACATTATGAGCCAAATTCAACATGATGGCACACGGCTGGGCATGCCGTGAGAACCTTACTCCACCAGAAATATCCTTTTAGATGTGCATGCAAGTTCTAACGTTATTTTTGTTTTTCATTGTCTTTTTTAATCCTTAAGGAGCCACTTCAGGGACCAAAGCGACGCCCTGGCCTTCTATAGCTTCATAATGAGGCAGTTTTTTTTTAAAAACATCAGTGTCATTCAAGCTTCACATAGAAGGCTATGTCATCATACTATTGAGCCAGTCACATATAATAATAAACTATCAAAATATGTTATTTGCTGACGCGTGCCCCAAAGCAGTCTCTAAGGTGCCACAAGTACTCCTGTTCTTCTTTTTGCGGATACAGACTAACACGGCTGCTACTCTGAAACAGTGCAATATATGCTAGACAAAAGGATGTAAGGTGGATGAAGCTGACTTGTTGATTCCAGAAGTGTTCTCAATGGTCCTCACTTACTCTACCTCTCTGTCCTTGCCCACATCCACCTCAGCGCAGTAAATACAGCAGCATTGCTAGTTCTGGGGAGCTTCCTTTTAACACTCCTGCTTCCCATTATCCCCCCTCATTCAAAAATCCTGTCCTTGATCTTTATACCTATAATGCCTCCCTTACACAAGTGAACTATTCATTAGGCAAATGACTTGCCAGAAAATGACTCTTCATTTACACGATAATGTCATTCTGGGAAAGGTGTTACCTGGAATCTTTAGCAATACAAAAGGACAGAACATTGAAATGTATTCATGAAAGTTTGTTTATTCAGCCTTACCTGAAAGGCTCGTAATTACTCTGTAGAAAACCCGAGGCTAAATTAACTAATTGGCCATTAGATTCTTGGTTACACTAGAAAGTTGTACTGCTCTAATTATACCATTATAGTTAAAGTGGCACAATCCCTCTAGGGTAGATGCAGTTATATTGGTATAAAGCAGAAGTCCCCAACTGTGGGGCATGCGCCCCTAGGGGTATGTGGCGGAAGGTTTGGAAGGGCACAGCTGGGGCTGGGGTCAACCCCCATGGGGGATGTAGAGGGAGCACCACCCAGCTCCTGGCCCCAACCCCGGCTGCTGGCCCTGCGCCCAGGGCCCTGGCCCCCAGCCTCAGCCTCGGTCCCCGGCCTTGGCCCCTGTCCAGGACTCTACTCCCAGCCCTGCCCACCCCCAGCTGTAGCCCCAGCCTTGGCCCCCTTACCCCGTCCCCATCCATCTCCAGAATTGCGGCCCTGCTCCCAGCCCCGGCTCAGGGGGACAGGGCAGCGGGCAGGGGTAAAGGAGATGTGACCCTGAAAAGTTTGGGGACCACTGGTATAAAGGTATATCATAGATTATACCTCTAGGGCATCCCATTGGGGTAAGGGTAAACACCTCCAGGTCTGGATTAACCAATGTGTATGTTGTGCATTTGCACAGGGCCCCCTTCTCTGGGGGGTCCCAGACAACTGTGGGGGGAGGGGTAAACCAAGTGGTGATGTGTCGCCGTGTCACTTGCTCAAATTTGGCACAGCCATGATGGAGGGGCCAAACCTGAGCAGTGTGGGCTGTGTGAGAGCAGAGTAAGCGGAGCTGGGAGGCCAGTATCAGGAGGAGCCGCCCTAGCCTGGGACAGGAGTGCTGAGCAGAGGGGATGATGGTGAGTGGCCAGGAAGGGCTTCAAAGCAGGGGGTATGGGGCTGGGGATGAGTCATTGGTGGGCTATGGGGTGAGTGGGGAGTGTTGCAGGGTAAGGGGTTGGGGCAAGTGGAGGATGTTGGGGGAGATGGGGTGAGTTGTGGGGGTAATGAAGGATGTCAGGGACAGTGGGGTGAGTTGTGGGGGCTGTGCGGGGAATGGAGGATGCTGGGAACTCTGGAGTTGGGATGTTGGGAGCTGAGGATGGTGGGGCTGAGATGAGTGGGATGTATATCAGGGCTGCTGGTATGTGGGCAGGGGCTGTCAGGATTAGCAGGGTTAGGAGAGAATGTTGGGTAGGCATTTGGAGGTCTGTGTATGGAGAGGGGTGGGGTAGGAGAGGCTTTCAGAGGTCTGTGTGGGCTGATGTATGGGTGGATTGTGAGGGGTATTTGGGAGTCTATGTGTGGGGTGGGAAGAGAGGGGCATTCAGGGGTCTGTGTGTGGGGTGGGGTATGTTTGGAGCAGGAGCACTTTGCTATCTAGTTTATGGAAGGTGGGGGCCCCAATTTCTATAGTGCACAGGGCCCCATAATTCTTTAATCTAACCCTAGGAACCTCTCTCATCCCAGACATCCTTCCTTGCACGTAGACATCACGGTAGTGCCAGTTTGGAGTCCAGGGTGTGTTCCTCCAGCAGTAAATCCTAGAAACACAGCCCATCCACCCACCTCTTTTGAGCATAACAGCAGTCCAAAACAAAAAAGGAAAACAAAAATAATCCTGCAGGCCACAAGACAATCCGGGCTCACCCCACTGTTCCCTGCAAGGCAAAAGATAAATCTCTGTGAAGGGGATCTGGGTTCCTAGACCCTCTGTGTGTCTGAGGGCCCAGGCTGTGCACCTTGGGCTCTAAAAGGGAAAGCAGAGTAAAGAAGGTCCCGCTATCCTCTCCACATGGTCCAGGCAGAGGAGGCTCTTCAGCAGCTTTCCTGGTAGGCAATCCTAGCTCTGTGGGGATAGGGAGCTAGAGCTCTAACTCTGCTTTCCTTTGAGGGCCACCCTACAGTGGGCTTGGATCCTCCTTTTTAAGGAACCCCTCCCCTTCAGTTTGGCCAGACCTCATAAGTGCACCGGGCTGGAGGCAGATTGTGCCCAGAGGTGCTCTTTAAGTTTAACCTGACTACAGTGGGACCCTGTCCCACTACCAGCTGCTTTATACTAGAATATCTATTCCCATACAGAAAGGGGAATTGCTATACTGGTTTAATTATTTTTTATACCAATGTAACTGCAGCACACCAGAGCTTTTACCAGTATAACTGTATGGTTAAAGAAATCATATCCCTGACCAGAATAATAATGCCTGTAAAACTTTGACAGCTTTCAGAGTAACAGCCGTGTTAGTCTGTATCCGCAAAAAGAACAGGAGTACTTGTGGCACCTTAGAGACTAACAAATTTATTAGAGCATAAGCTTTCGTGGACTACAGCCCACTTCTTCGGATGCATATATCCGAAGAAGTGGGCTGTAGTCCACGAAAGCTTATGCTCTAATAAATTTGTTAGTCTCTAAGGTGCCACAAGTACTCCTGTTCTTTTTGTAAAACTTTGACATTGTAGAGCAGGCATGGGTATTGGTTACATTAATTGTTGTTCCCCATATGTTTATATGACAGTGAAGAAAGAAGGAAACTATATTTTTACACACTGACCAACTTTCAAAAAGAGGACTTTGTAATTAAACTCAGATGTGTATGGTAAATTGTTGCACTTTTACATTAAAGAATAGATAAATTGTAGTGTATTTTCTAGACACATTAGAGATGCCTTAGAAGCGTGTCATACTCACAGCTCTGATAGGGAGAGACAGAGAAGATGCAGCTTCAGGCTGTGAGAAAGCAAAGACTTTTCAACTGTGTGACAGATTAGGTAAAATTTTACAAATAACTTAAGTGAAAAGCTAGCTTGAAAGGACATTCATTCTGTCATGCCTACTTCAGCTATTTAATAGCTAGCTTTTAAAAAAAATCTGGTTTTCTCCTATGTAAATTGTCAATAAATATTACTAGTTTTATAATCTAAAAAGCATAGATGTTGTTTAATATATATAAGGAAATTATTGGTTGGCATTCTCAAATTAATTTTCTTCCCATCCAGGGAGTCAGAGAAGGGAGAATTTGACAGTCTAGGTCTGTGAAAAGCCCATGGGAAAAGCTGAATTCTTCCTTCCAGAGCCACATAAGTCATTGTAGACGTAGGAAGTATGTCTACACTGAAATAAAACACCGCAGCTGGCCCATGTCAGCTGACTCGGACTTGTGGGCATGAGCTGTAGCGCTATAAAATTGCAATGTACACATCCAGGCTCGGGGTGGAGCCTGGGCTCTGAGACCTTCCCCCTTCATGGGTTCCCACAGACCAGGCTCCAGCCTGAGCCTAAACGTCTACAATGCAATTTTATAGCTCCCAGCCTGAACCCCCACAAGTCCGAGTCAGCTGACACAGGACAGCTGCAGGCATTTTACTGCAGTGTAGATTAACCCAGGAATGCCAAATGAGTGAAAGCCCAAATCCTCAAAGGTTCATTGTGGAAGTTAGGAGCCTAAATACCTTTCAGGATCTGGTCTAAGTATATAAGGCACTCGCTCATTTGCGTACATGATTTACAGTTGAGAGGGTTTAGAATAGGCATAATTTAGGGTATGTCTATACAGCAATGAAACAGCCCTGCATCCCAAACCCTATGAGCCCAAGTCAGCTGGCGTGGGCCAGCCCTGGCCTTCATTTTTCTTTGCTGTGTAGACATACCCTTACACAGTTTAAGAGATGGATTCTGGGTGAGTTCATCTTAAAACAGGACAAATAGTAAACTTGATTTAAGACTGCAAATGGGTTAAAAAAGCCAAACTGGATTAAAAAGAGGAAGAGAAGAGAGAGATTTAGGTTATACTTCATGATAGAGAATATATTCATATGTATATATTTGTGCAATTACTACCCAAGAGAAATAACAAATCAAGAACCCAGGAGACTGAAATCTTAAATCCCTCTGTAAAAGATATGCCATAGGCAGCAGCACATGTTTCTCCCACACTCACTAATCAAAGTGGCTCAATCCAGTATAGGAGGAACCATTCTTGTGGGGAAGAATATAGTTCTGTCTTCATGCTCATTCATCCCTTAACCTCTCTGGTGCAATGCATTACTGGTGTAAATTGAATTACTTCTGTGGACTTAAACCAAGGATGACCCCTTGTTTCTAATACCAACATTCATAGTAGAACAATTAATTACTAATTAAGTACATCTTGTCTGAATATGACATATGTTCTAGCAGAGAGACCAGGTGGTTGAGGTAATATCTTTCATTGGACCATCTTCTGTTGTGAGAGAGACAAGCTTCTGAGCCACACAGAGCTCTTCTTCAGGTCTGGGAAAGGTACACCCAGCATTACAGCAAAATAGAAAGTGAAACAGATTGTTTATCATAAGTAGTTAGAACATATTGTAAGGGACTATGCAAGGTAGCAGATTTAATCCTGATACTGATTTGATTTAACAATTTAACATATTCTCATTAGTAAATGAGATATAATATCAGTACACAGTTCAACTATCAACAGTGCAGGCAATCCTTGTGAAAAACAACCAGAAAGGCAAAATTCTGCTCTCAGTTACACTGCTCAAAATATACAAATTATTAAACTGAATGGCTGTGAAATCTCATAAAGACTAAACTGACATTATTCCCCGGCCAATGAACTTACACTAAGTATATCTTCTGTAGAAATACACTTCTTGATCTGGCAGCAATATATTCCTAGTCAAAATCCTTAGTGCTACATATGTCAGTAATTAACATTTGGATTGTCTACACCTTTTTTCATCACTTTTCCTTGCTTTGTTTTCAGTAATAATGTTATGAAGATGTCTGTACTGGTAATCTGTAATTATTTAACAGTAAACTCATTCTTTGATTGCAAATCAGGCTACTGAGCATAGGCAGAGTAGTTTAACCAGCCAAAGAGAAAGGGGCTTTCTTTGATCTCAGCAGAAAGACTCCCTTTGATCAATCAGGTAGACAGTAGTTTGTGAAAGAGAAAGTGTTTGATTGAAGTCAATGGCTGTAGGATAAGGTCCAAAGAACCTTAGCCTTTACCTGGCTGCTTTTAAGTGGGCCCATTTCAAAGTGAGTGAATATCCAGTTAGATCTTAAACTACCTTGATGTCAAAAACACATAGTAGGAGTCCAGCTTCAATAAAGGGATGATGTTATGTTATAGCAAAATTGATGGCTGGGACCAAGTTAATACTGAACAAATGAATTAGTTCCTGGGTGAGATCTTTTAAAATATGACCAATATTTGAGCTAGTGGTTGTGTTTATTTGGCCAATCTGATAAAATACTTTAGCAGCAGGAAGGATTAATTTTTGTTATGCTGAAGGGTATTAATAGCTGCCAACAAGCAGGCCCTTGATCTACAGACCTTGTAAAAGCTAATAGGTGTGCTAACCATCCTTCTTTCAGGCTAAATAGAAGAAGCATTAAGCCCCTTTATGAAGCGAGATAGCTTACTCCTCAGGGCACTTTGCACCAAAACATTAAAAATTCTGCACCAAAAATTTAAAAATTCTGTGCACAATATTTTAAAATTCTGCAAAATTCTGCACATTTTATTTGTCAAAATAACACTACATAATCATGCCAGTTTCAATTATTTTGGTAATTTATTTCAAAATAAGTGTCAGCAAGTATGTCTGTAACAATACAGACACTGGAGAGAAACAGTCATCCTGTTACAAGGGAGCAGAGAGATAGAGGTCCATGGGACACAGAATTGACTGGAAAGGCAGAATTGTGCTATTGTGTTTGTTTCTACTGTGCTCAGGGAAATAGGACTATGTGTTTATTCTTTGAAATTAAACAGGATTGCACTAAAGAAATACCTGACTTATATCATCAATTTCTCCTCCCTACAGAAACAATCGGGTCCTGAATCCTGGCTAACCATTCAGGCCAAAGGGACAAAAATTCAGAAAATAAACACAAATGTGCTGAAACACTTCCTAGCAGCTAAGAAAGATGCAGTGTGCCCAATTATGATCATTTGGCCAGAAAAATTTATAAGACTAATTTATGACATTTGAAATGGGCACAGAGTTTATGCTCTCCTTATTTAGGGAAGGATGGCCTTGTGGCTTAAGCATACGACTGGAAATCAGAAGATCTGGGTTCACTTCCTAGTTCTTCCTCAGAATTCCTATAGGACTTTGGGCAAGCTACAGAACCTTTTGAAAAGTCTGGCCATAATCTCATTGTCCCATAGTTTCTCCATATATATTAAATGGGGATAATAATATTTCCCAATTTCACAGTCAATTTGTGAAAATGGATGCATAAATGTTTTTAAAAAGCTTGATTTCCTCCAATGGAAATGACTATATAAATGGAAGTGTATTTATAGTTATTAATTATTATTACTATTATTATACTGATTGGACCAGATCCTCAGGTAGGCCCTGATCCTACAAACATTATGGTAAATCTACAGTGTGCTAGAGGATCTGCCCCATCATTTTGAGTGTCTCTGTCTTAATTGAATTTAAAGTTTTTGGGGTGTTTTGTTGTTGTTTTTCAAGGCCGGGGCCATATTTTCCCTATATGGGTGTACAGTATGTAGAACAATGGGGCTCTGATCACTGATACGCTATCAAAATACAAATAAATAATATATTAAATCTAGTCATTGACCCTACTATAAAGCTGCCTGCTGTGACTCAACAGTCTGAATACCAACCTCAGGGCAGACTGTTAAGAACCAGGGCACAAATCCCAAATTGTTTGTGAATTCTATACTTAGATTTTGCCAACCAATTATCAAGTGTAATCTCATCAGCCACTATAACAGCCTAAACATGAAGTCACAGACAGCCCCTTCCATTGACATCTCAATCAGGGACAGTTCCTCAGATTTGTCACCTAAAAAGAAGGGCTCAGGTGTAGGAATCTCCTTCACATCCTCTGCAGTGAAGACCAAAGCAAAGAATTAATTTAGCTTCTTCGCAAGGGCCTTGTCTTCCTTGAGTGCTCCTTTAGCACCTGGGTCATCCAGTGGTCCCACTGAGTGTTTGGCAGGTTTCCTGCTTCTGATGTACTTAAAACACTTTTTACTGTTAGTTTTTGTGTCTTTTTCTATTTACTCTTCCTTTTCCTTTTTGGCCTGCCTGCCTAATTCTACTTTTAAACTTGGCTTGCCAGAGTTTATGCTGGTTTCTATTTTCCTCAGTAGGATTTGACTTCCAATTTTTAAAGGATGCCTTTTTGCCTCTAACAGCCTCTCCGTTGTTTAGCCTTGGTGGCATTTTTTTTGGTCCTCTTACTATTTTTTTAAAATTTGGGGTATACATTTAATTTGAGTTTCTATTGTGGTATTTTTAAAAAGTTTGCAGGCATTTCATTCTTGTGACTGTTCCTTTTAATTTCCATTTCACTGGTTTCCTCATTTTTGTGTAGTTCCCCTTTCTGAAGTTAAATGCTACTGTGGTGGGCTTCTTTGGTATTTGCCCTCCACCCCAGAGATGTTAAATTTAATTGTATAATGGTCGCTATTACTTAGCTAGCGGTTCAACTATAATTATCTCTTTGACCAGATCCCGTGCTCCATACTGGATTAAATTAAGAGTTGCCTCTCCCTTTGTGATTGCATGACTAGCTGCTCCAAGAAGCAGTCATTTATGTTGTCTGGAAACTTTATCTCTGCATCCCGTCCTGAGGTGACGTACCCAGTCAATATGGGGATAGTTGAAATCCCCCATTATTATTAAGTTTCCTAGTTTTATAACCTCTCTAATCACCCTGAGCATTTCACAGTCACTATCACCACCCTAGTCAGGTGGTCGGTAATATATTCCTGCTGTTATACTTTTATTATTCAAGCATGGTTTCTATCCATAGAGATTCTATGGGACAGTTTGAGTCATTTAAGATTTTTACTGTATTTGATGCTATGCTTTTTTTCACACATAGTGCCACTCCCCATCACCATTACCTACTCTGTCATTCCTATATATTTTGTGCCCTGGTATTACAATGTCATTATTCCACCAAGTTTATATCAATATCATAATTTAATATCAGGCGGGGCTGGGGGGTGTGTGTTGAGCACCCACTGGCACAGGGAAAAGTTGGCACCTATGGAGACATCTCCATTAATATATCCTCCCCTATAGGGTACTTCTGTCTGAACTGTGTGCTCCACTGTACCTGTCGGCTTTCCCCAAATCCTTAGTTCAGTGTTTCCCAAACTTGGGATGCCGTTTGTTTAGGGAAAGCCCCTGGCGGGCCAGGCTGGTTTGTTTACCTGCTGCGTCTGCAGGTCTGACCAATCGTGGCTCCCACTGGCCGCGGTTTGCTGCTCCAGGCCAATGGGAGCTGCTGGAAGTGGCACGGGCCGAGGGACGTACTGGCTGCCGGGGACATTAATCATTGTGGGATATTTATGGAATGTGCTCTGTGGATTCAGGTTTGCAGCCATGACTACCAGAGTAGGGAGCCTGGATCACTCGCTCAACCTTAGATGTGGAGTTGCAGGATTCTTTGTTCTGCTTAAGGCTCCTTTAGCTCTGTCGTCTATAGGAAGCAGAGTGTATCTTAGAGTAGTAATGAAGCTGCTCTAACTGATCCCGGGTCTGTGCCAGGCTAGCCACTGAACAGCCTCCGAATATGGGGAGCGCAAACGTGGCTTATAGTTGCCTTCTCCCAAAACCTCAAAGTAACTGAGAAACAGAGCTTCTGGAGGAGTACCTTTCACTGCTGCATCAACAGACTTCAGAGGATCCTGCTACATCAGAAGACTGAAACACTGAAACAAACATTTCTGTAATTAACAACTTCCCATCTTGTCATCTATCACTTTTATATTTAGCACAAAATACGTCTTTGGTGCAGCTGCCAGTATCCTGCATACTAAAAGCAGGAGATGTCTTGATGGGAGTCAACAGACATTCATTTTCTTCTTCCTCACCCCCAAATGGACAAATGGATCATCAGAAACAAGATTCAAAAGTGGCTACATGACCTCTGTCCCCGATGCCAGGTTCCAGACATGTTTACTCTGGAGTTGGAACTTTGTAATTCCACAGCATAATATTCCATTCCTTGGGTCAAATTCCTTGGAATAGCTAAAGCTTATTAGAACTGGACTTCTTTTGGGCTGCCATGCAATCTGTACATCAGCTCAGGAAAAAAGAGGTTACTCATGCTAAATGAGTACAGAGGAAATTTGCCCGAACTGGTATTTTGTTTTTACATTCATAGCAAACACGAAGAACCTATATTAAGGAAGTGCAACTAAAAATAATTAAATTAATTAATACTTGACAGTGACCCTAAATTTAAAAAAAAAATGACTGGAGAAAATCATTTGTCTTGTCCCTACCAGAATAAGAGTTGACCAAACCATTAAAACTGTACTGACTTTGTCCCTGTTGTTAGACCAGGTGTTTATATGAGTTGATATCAAAAGTATTCTTGGTAGAACTGTGCATGAATCCAGGACAGAAAGTAAAACTGTCCTGAGCCTTAATGTCTCAGATTTCTTATGAGCCAAATTCAACCTCACTGGCTAGCCTCCTCTTTTGATTTGTTACCTGGGTTTCATATGTGAAATACAGCTAGGGATGTCCATAATCGTGGCATTTCCATTCACCCTGGCATGTTCTGGAGTTAATGGAAGTACTTCAATAATCCCATTTTAATGATCTACCAAGAGATATTAATAGCAATTTAGAGATGACTCTCACTCATAAATCAGAGTGTCACACAGACAACCCTGGTCAAATGAGAGAGATAGAGAGCTTTTTGAAAGAAGAGATCAAATTAAAAAATAGAAAAGATAATTTATAGGATAAAAAAAAATTAAACCATCAACTTGAAAAGCTTATATTATAAATTTATTTTGTACATGAAAAGTAAATCCTGATTTGAACAATCTCATTTACATTTTAACAGCATCCTGGTCTTGGATTTTTAACCCTAATCTTTTGTCAAGCAACAATGCTAAACTAAATCCAGATCCTTTGGCGACGTTGATAACTTCTTAGAGGACAGATTTTACGATCTGTTGGGCTCCAAGCAGGTCTCAAAAAGTCAGAATGAGGGGGAATCAAGCAGTTTCTGCCTTTGGTCTTGGATTCTGGAGGGGAAGAGTGCGCTGGGCAGTGACCCCCTTTCAAAATCCAAGTGCCATGTTGTTCCTTGCTTTGGGTTTAGGTGCTTCCCTCCTCCCTACATTTCCACCTATCTTTTAGCCAATGCATAATATTGTTCGCACTCCACTTCAAGCAGGAGTGGGGAAACCTTCACTCTTTTCTCAGTCTGTGCAGCAGGGGCTGGGAAAGGTGGCTCCTGGTGCATATTTGTTGCCTTAGATCAGCAGGCCCTGACCCCCTTTCGACCCTAAGTGCACCCTATAGACAGGGCGGGCTCCTCCGCTCTAGCCGGCAGCCCGGCTCTGGTGTGTCTGTCAGGAGCTCGGCTAGAGCCGGGATTGGCTGCCGCTGGTGGGTGTGCCCCAGAGGAAGGCGTGGCGCTCCGGGCCTGTGTGGGCAGCGCGCGGTGGCGTGGAGCCGGAAGCAGCGCTGATGAGTTGTGTCAGGCGCTTGCCTATGTGTTTGGCAGGAGGTGGTGTGAGCCCCGCTTGGTGGCTAGGTAAGAGGAGAGTGCAGAGCGGTGCGTGCGGGGCCCGTGCTGGGGCCGTTCCCAGGCCCCCGTCCGAGATGATCTGGGGAAGGGGCACTGTCACCACTTGTGTGCTCGTAGCACTGGCCTCGGCTGTAGTTACGATCTTCTGGCTGCAGTATGATAAAGGTATAAGCCCTCTCCACTGGGTCTCTCGCCAGTAGGGAATGGGGGACCCGCAGCTTTGTGTGGGCGGCAGCTGCTGCCAGCCTAAGCGAATGGCGGAAGCTTTCTCAGCTCGCCACAGGCCAGACAAGTGTGTCGCTGGCTTTCTGAAAACGGCTGGACAAAGCAAACTGTCCTGTACCCAAGCAGGGTCTCTACTCATCAAACAAATTGCCTGTTGGTTTGGGTTGCCTGGAGTTGATGCTCTTTAGGGCACCCCACCCTTCGGACTCCCCTGCTGGGTTTTCAGGCGCGGCGCGGAGGAATTAGAAAGAAAAGCGTGGGTGGGTATTTTCCCAGAGCAGTGCCACGGAAAGCATTGGAAGAAGGAGTTCAGGAAGCGGGCTGTGCTTCCTGCTGTGAGACACAGGCCCTTAGCTGAGAACAGCTATGAGCTGTAATTTGATTTCAGTCGTGTCTTATGTCTACAACAGTCTGTACAAATATTAGCTAATGTTTAGGTCCAACCTATGCATTGTGCCTTCATCGTTTTATATAAAACCTAGTATACGTGGAAATGTGTAATGAATATAAACTGTTCTTTAGTCAATTGGATGGAGACTTTCCCTTGCCATGTTCGCAATCCAGGGCTTCAACGTGACAGTGACAATGTGAAATTCACTAGCGTCCAAATAGGAGTGAGATGTAAATAGCAGGAAACGTTATATGGGGGGAGCTGTACCTGAAAGCTTTATTTTTTGGAGCTGGTGTTTGGTAAGAAGATATTATTATTATTGAAGGGGTGATTCGGTTGCTCAGGGCAGGAGCTGTCTCCTAACAAGGGGATCCACATCACATGGACCAGTTTTCAGCATAGGGGCCTCGGTGTTTGCCTAGCACTTAACACAATAACCTCCCCAAGTGCGTCTTGACTAAAAATAATGCACCCAGGCGCAAAACTTCCACACCAGCCTTTTACCGTGATGATGATGGACAAAACTAGCGAGTTCCCCGGGAGCGTGACGCACGGGGAGTGGGATGTTTGCCAGGAGCTGCAGAGAGCAGGGTTGAGGACCAGCCACCGGGGCGGGTTGGTTGTTTAAGGAACCAGCCGCAGCCTGACTCGAGCGGCAGGTGCTGTCTGTGAGTCACCGCTGCATTGCCGGTCCTGGCCGGGCTGAGCGAGCTCGTAGCTCCGGCGCTGCGAAGAGCGGCGCGTGTCCCGCTCCCAGCAGCCGCGGGCCGGCCCGGCTGAGCCCCGGCGTGCGGGGTGAGGTAGCGCGCAGTGCGCGGTGACGCCGGGCGGGGGGGTCTGGGCGCGGAGCTGCCTGCGGCGCCCTGTGTGTGTGTGTGTGAGAGTGTGAGGGGGGAGGGCAGCGTGCGGGGCTCCGGCCGCGGCGGGCGGGGGCGCCGTGTGATGAGCAGCGAGCGGGGCCTAGCAGCCCAGCCAGCGTCCTGCCGGGGCCCGGGGAGCGGCCGCGCCCGGGTGACTGGTTGAGCGGGCGGCGCCCTGTGCCTGCGGGGCCGCGGCTCCGTCTGCAGCGGGGGGACCCAGACCGGGCGGCGGCGGCCGGAAAGTTTGTTTGTGCGGGGGGCGGCCCGGGCTGGGATGTGGGGCCCGGCGCTCGCTTCTCCGCCACTTGCCGCTGCGCCGCCGGGGCTGTAGGCGAGGCCGGGCGGGCGCTAACCCCCCCTCCCCGGTGCGCGGCCATTGCAGCGCCGGCCGGCCGGCCGAGGATGATCACCAACACGCGGGGCTTCCTGTGGTCCGACCTGGAGACGCGGGCGCTGCTGGAGATCTGGGGCGAGGCCGACGTGCAGTCCGCGCTGGACGGGAACTTTCGGAACAGCCATGTGTACCGGGACGTGGCCTGCCGCCTGGCCGAGCTGGGCTTCGAGCGCACCCCGGAGCAGTGCCGCATCCGCATCAAGGGCCTCAAGCGCCAGTACTACCAGGCCCGGGACGGGCTGAAGAAGAACGGGCACGCCCGCAAGATCTGCAAGTACTACGACGAGATGGACCGGATCCTCAGCTGCCGGGGCGGGCCGGACAGCGCGCCCGAGCCGCTGGCCCAGCCCGCCGACAGCGTCCAGCCCGCCGCCGGGCCGCCCACGCCGGGCACCCCCCACAACAGCCGCGAGCCCGACACCGAGCTCGACGAGGACGCCGAGCTCGAGTCCCCCCACGACCACTTCACCGAGGACTCGGGCGAGTGCTCGTCCTACGCCGAGCACCCCATCAAGGTGGAGTGCCCCCCGTTCGCCATCCCCGTGCCGCCCGCCGAGGGTGAGTACCAGCAGCCGGGCCGAGGAGCCCCACCCCGTAGACACGCCGGTAGGGGAATCCCTCCCCCCGTATTCGCCCCCATATCATCTGTACCCCCCATACAATAGAAGTACTAGCGCCTCTAGCTAACGTGCTTCCAATCGCTTCTACACTAGCCTCTTCCCTTCCAGACCTCTCTCATCCTCTTCAAGGGGAACTGGATTAAAACGCCTTTAAGTCTCTTTAACCCCTTCCCCCCACTATGGAGTCCTATCTCCTCCATTAATTTCTCTTCTCCTCCTTTTTGCTCTTCTCGTTCCCTATCCCAGTGTTTCGTCCCTTTGACTCTTCCCAGAACCAAAACAGGAGCTGAAAGGAATTTAGTTCAGGAAGCTCTTAAAAAATGACAAAGTAAATAATAGTTGCAATATGGGGGAGGGAGAATGGAGGTTCTGCTAGTTTTAATTCGTTTATCAATAGGAAACAAATTGGAAACTAATGTAGAGATAAGATAAGAGGTGCCAAACCGTTTTGGATAAAAACAGCAGCATCCTCATCATTCCTGCTATGTTTAAACTTTGCTATAGATCGTTTTCCTATGTACTGTCATTACTTTGCCAAAAACCTAAGTGAGCCTTTTCAAGAACTCTTATTTGATTCAGTTATATAGTACAGTTGCAGGGGGTGGGAAATATAGAAAGCAAGATAAAGCCTGCCCCTTTCCCTGTTGCCCTTTGTACTCTGCACAAATGTTTTTTAAAGTCCAATCTTATGCTGTGTGTATTTGTCTAAAACCTGAATCTGTCTTCAGAACACTCAGAAGTTAGCCAATTGGTTGACCAATCTCCTTTTATACATAAATCTCATCAAAGTGTTGTTTACACTAACATCTTTTTTGAAATGCAAATCTAAAACGCCAGCAGGCTGAAACTCAATTCTGATTAGTGTAATTACCTGCAATACACAAATGAGGCTGTACTGTTGAATAGCCTTCACAAACCTTTTTAAAAGATCAAAAAGCCTCTTCCTATTTTTGAAGTTTAGTAGTACAGCAGTTAAAAGGTGTCCCTATTTGATTTCAGGTTATGCAGATAACTTTCTGGATAAGCATGTATTCCCTATTTTGGTATTCTTAAAATCATCAGAAATAATCATGCCTAATTTTGAAACAAAATAATACCTTGATATGGCAAAATAGATCTATATTTCACAAGGGGAACAGTTTTACTATTCATTCCTTTTAGTATGTCTGGAAGGTTGAATATAATTTTATCTACTTTGTTTTAGGCTTTAAACAAATCAATGCTCAAACCAGTACACAACCACTCTCTCAACCCAAAAGATCAAAAAAACGCCATGCAAATTTAACACTGGATAAAATGATGGAAAAATTTCTACAACAAAGTGTGGATACAGAAGAGAAATTTTACAAATATGAAGAGCAGCGGCTTAAAATTGAGGACAAGCGCCGTGAAGCTGAGCATGCTCGAGAACTCCAGATGTTACAAATGTTGGGACAGATGTTGGCAGGAATTTCTTCTACAGTATCACAAAGGTCACAGTCTATGCCAACTAGTCCTCCTCAGAGAGCAAATCACCGATCATATGGCGATAACTTTAATTATAATGCTATGACAGCAGCACTTTCTCCACCAATAGGTACTTCATTCTATAGCATAAATAAGATTTATTATATTTAAAAGATTTGTGCGATGGCTGGTGTTAGTATCTGAAAATAAATGTCTAGCTTTGACTTATTTTCAATATTGTGATGAGTTTTTTGTCTGTAAATTGAATTGAAATGTCTTGCCATGCTATTGTACTGATATTAAAAAAAAAAAAAAAACTCTAACAAATTCTAAATATTGACCGAACATTTTGGAAAAGTAGTCCATAAGAACTGGTCAGTTCATGTCACATTCAGATCTGTATAGAATGCAGTTGTATATAATATGTTAGGAGCTTAACTTTTACTGAAAATGATCTGGAAGCAAGAATGTGTCTTGCAGCAGAATAAAACAATAGTCTATATAAAATTGAAAAAAGAAATATAGATCTTAACATTTTTCAGTAATAATCTTGCTGTCAAAGCTTTCATCATACTTGAAAATGTTAATTCAAAGTAATGAAAGACCTCGAAAAATAACATGTATTGGGGTTTTTAATAGTGGGTATGTCAGACATGTTTTGAACATTACGGCTGGAATCCTGACCCTGCTGAAGTCAAAGGAAGTTTTGCCATTCACTTCAGTAGCGCCTGGATTTCACTCTAGATCAGGGGTTCTCAAATTGTGGGTTGCAACCCCGTTTTAGTGGGGTCACCAGGGCTGGCTTAGACTTGCTGAGACCCAGGGCCGAAGCTGAAGCCTGAGCTCCACCACCTGGGGCCGAAGCCTGAGGGCTCCTCCCTTGGGTGGCAGGGCTTAAGTTATAGCCCCCCTTCCTGGGGCTGAAGCCCTTGGGCTTCAGTTTTGGCCCCCCTACATGGGACAGTGGGGCTTGGGCTTTGGCCCCCCCATCCTGGGTTCATGTAATAATTTTTGTTGTCAGAATGGGGTCGTGGTGCAATGAAGTTTGAGAATCCCTGCTCTAGATGTTGAATTATGTGACTGTATTCTTTATCTACAGGCCAAGGGTCAGATCCTCAAATTATGTAAATTATCATAGCTCAGCTGAATGCTATGGAGCTATGACAGTTTATGTCTGCTTGAGGATCTATCCTTCAGGTACTTACATTTCTTTACAAAAATATCTTGAATCTTATTTTCCTCCAGACCCTAATAAATTCATAAATGAATTGGTTCAGGATTTTTCAGAATATCCTTAAAATTGGCATCTATTCAAAGTTATTTTGTTGTTCTCTTCCCCCCCCCCCTTTACAGAAGGTATGTGGACTAGAGTCTAATCAAGTATGCAGTGCATAGTAACACAGACTTTTTTCAAGATTTGTGTCATTTATATTGATGATCTCTCTATATGTTCACATAGAAAGAATGGACCATAACAGTAATTGCATACCAATTGTTTTGTCAGTGTTGACAGCAAAGCCTATATGGCTTATGATATTTATAGCCCATCAGGTTGGAATTAACAGTTGTTTTATTTTACTTTTGTTTTTAAAATCCTATGTGGGTTCAGTATTCAATGGATGGGTAGTCTTAAAAAAATAATAGAGATAAGCAGAATTAGAAATAAAACTCTGTAAGCCAGTTTCTGGCTCGGGACAGGCTATCAGAACTTATAGTTTGGACATTTAAATAACCAAATAAATGTAAGGCCCAGTCCTATGTTTCTCTGACCTCCAAACTTCTCTTTAAATTTAGTGGAGTGTTGAATGAATGTTCGGGCCTGTTATGGTTTAAGTTAACATACTTTCTTATTCTATTGAATGGATATCTGGTCTATAGTATTACTTTGATGTCATAATAGTTTATCCAAGTGTTCGAGCAATATTTTAATATTTAAATTAGAACCTGTATGTATACCACAGTTTTTCTTACAAATAGTGGTTTCACTTTTCAGTCTAACTTAGAAAACAGATACAGAAAATTACTTAAGCTCCTAAATCTTGAACACAGTACACAGGGTCATCCTTACCCATACGCAAAGTATGCAGCTGCATGGGGCACCATGAAATTTGGGGCACCAAATTTCCTGGTGCCCTGCGCAGCTGCTGCTGCTTCAGCCCCTGCTCTGGCTCTTCCCCAGGGCCCCTTCCCTTGCTCTGCCCCACCTCTTCCCTCCCTTGCCCTTCCCTGCCCTAGTCCAGCCCCAACTCTCCTAAGGGTTCCAGAAGCGGTTGGGCCTGCACTCACCAGTAAGTAGAGTGACCCGGCCCCAGCCTACTCTGCTCCCCTGGCTCCCTGCCGCGCCGCTGACAAGTGCTGGGGGGGCAGTTCCCCCCCCCCCCCCAAGCCTGGGAGCCAGGGGAGCAGAGCAGGCTGGGGATGGGGGCTGGCCTCTTCCTGGGGCCAGCTCCCTGTGGAGGCCTGGGGTAGGGCCCCACACTGCCCCCCCCCCCCGCTCCCTCCCACAGAGGCCTGGGGTAGGGCCCCACACAGCCCCCACTCTCCCCCGTGATGGGGGGGGCGGCTGCGTAGGGCACCAAAATAGCTAGGGATGGCCCTGACAGTACATATTTAGCCTTAATATTTATTGCTTCTAAAATGCATCACTTTTAATCTGAAAGACATTCTATTAACTGTGAAAACCCAAAGCCAGGTTTTCATACTACATTTGATGATGCAGATGTATAGTTGTAATTTTATACTGTAGCAAGAGAAACTCGGAATTGACTTCCAATCATGAGTTTTTTACAGTTTATAATAAAATATGCTTTAAAAGTAATTATTTAAGGCAACATATATGTTAATCACTTAGGACCTTACTTATTCCTATCTAAAGTTGAAGTGAAATCTTTAGGCAGAAGTGAAATCCAGTCTAGAGTTCCTTTTTTTCTCATGTTTTCTACTGTTTTCCCCTCATTCTAGAGTATCTGTTCTAGAAAAACAAGGAAACTGAAGGTTTTTTAGCAGCCATGGCCCTGTAAGTAGGTTGTGAGGTGTATGGGATGCATATTTCTTGTAGATTTTATGATCGTTTGTAAAATGTGGAGTAATTTTAAGAGGGAAATATTGCCCTATTTCCAGAGCAGAGATGAGTTTTGTTATATTCTGCATTGTGACAATGATATTTTGGCCATGCTCCAAGAAGGTTAGTTTTTGATCCCAATGGGAGTGGAATGCCTGTATTATAGAAGGATTTTCAAAACAAGAGATCAGCCAGGAATATTTATCATTATTGAACACTATAAAGTGATTTTTGCTACAGTTTAGCTAGTCTGGTTTAATGTTAGATTCTATAAAGGTTGGAGAAAAGGGTTTTCTGCTGACATTGCACAGAGCCGGTATTTTCTTGTTTGTTACCAGAATATTTTCGGAGTTGTGTCCTAACTTTCTTCAAACATCTTTTTTTCTACTTGTGGTGTTGGTATGGCAAGGACAATTACTGAGTACAAGACTGAATAGTTTTATTAAAAGTAAAATTGGAGCGTTTGGGTTTTTAATCATTCTGTACGACTGTAACACCTCTATTATAGAAATTGAGTACACCAATACTTCTGAATGTTTCAAAATTCACTGAGGTTTCTATCAATTTAAAAAGAAACATTTCTGAAGTAATTTTTTAATGTCTTTATCTTTTTCAGTTATCGAGAGAGCCTTTTCACTACACAAAACACATTCTATAAAGGATATGGAGAATATTTTTCAATTGGTGCGCAATGTTATTCCTCCTCTAACAGCAAAGAAGCATAAAGGTCAAGATGGACGGATAGGCATCGTGGGAGGATGTCAAGAGTAAGTTAAACAGAAATATATATGCTGTTGTTGATTAGGGATCTCAAGTACATGTTTTACTACTTTTAAAAAGCATTTAAATTGAAAATACTGTTTGTAAGGGATTGTGAACCCCATGTTTTCAAAGGGGCCTTTGCTTAGTCCATCATTAGAATCAGAATACATGTCCCCTTATGTCAGTGATGCAAGACTTAAGGGTTGGCAATTTCCTGGCGGGAAAACTAGTTTAGGACAGGGTTGGTAAATACCAGTTTAAACTGGGAAACTGGAAGAATAAAATTATTAGAACACGCTAATGAAAATTACTGGCAAATATCGAGCAATTTGATGATGATTTTGCAGTAACATGGTCCCTTTTAATTTCAGTTAAAATAAAACAAAAAAGACTCTCCACCTAAACTGTATGCTAGTGCCTAAGCTACCTCAAACAGAAACTGAAACTTCTGAATCTGGGACTACCCCTTCTTTGCTATAGCAATGAAAATTACATGTTTGTTAGGCAAACAGAGAAAGGGAATTCCCAGATTCAGAAGTTTCATTTTCTGTTTGAGGTAAATTGCCAAACTAACTGTTTAGTCCAGTACTCTGTCTCTTGATTTGGCTAGCTGGATTACAATTGCTGCAACTGAATTCCCGTGTACAGTGACTCAAGTCAAAGTATTTCAGCATGAGCAAAGATGGAAGACCACTTGACCCAGTTCATGGCTATTTTGAGAAAGTTCATGGTGGCATCAAAGAGAGTCTTAAAGGCAGAAATTGCAAAGAAAAAGTGAATGGGAAGGCAGATCATATGAGGAAACATTTTGCAAAATGCTGTGGAAAGAAGACAGACACCAGCCCCCGTTTGGCTAAATGCATGGATCAGCATTCACACTGCACTCCCTGTCAGTATCTGGCCCAACTCGGGGAAGCTAATGATCCAACTAGTGGACCAAATTTGGTGTTGAATCCTGGTCACGTGCCACCTGAGGCATGTTGCACATACACTATGTAGTAGAATTGGAATCAAACCCTGAGGATGAGTACCGATAATACCTACATTGCCATTGCCAACTACATCAAAAAACAGCTAGATCCAGATCGGCTAAAGAAAACAAGGAGTAAGTATCATGGGTTTTTGACCCACAAATGGATATTTTTATAACAAAAACAACTCCAAAACTGAAACAAAAGTTAGACTTGAAAATTGCAGAATATTTTATGGCTATAATATTCCTTTCTCTTTTATTCAACATCCAACTTTTCAAGCAATGATTAGATGCCTAAGGCCAAGCTGCAAAGCATCCAGTCAAAAGCAGGTAGCAGGTGAACTGTTAAACACAAATACTGATGGCTTGAGCATAGTAGCACGCAGTAAATTATATGGAAAAGCAGATGGTTGGAGTAATGTGTAGTGACTCAGTGATAGCTAACTGTATGCACACTGGGAAAATTGTGGTTTGTGTATCAGTGGTTGTGAGCTAGGCACCTCTGTATTCACACTCTTCACACTGCAATGATTTTTGTACAGCGTATGCCTTGTGAGGTATAATTTGAAAACAAATAACATGCTGGCCAATAATATCATTGTACAATATATGTAACAAGGCTGTGTGTGAAACTATGGATACTCACTAATATTATGCTTTAAAGTCTGTGACTAAAAGGTGTTTAAACGTGGCACGTCAGGGGGAGTTGATAAACAGGTTTTCCTCAGACAAGAAAAGACGCTAACACCTCAGAACAGGTGTGACCAAATTCAGTGAGCTATTCATTTGTATGGGAAGTTGCCGCAGGAAGAGATAATGTGCACAGTAGCAACAGCCAGTGGGGGAGGAACCAGCTTGGAGACTTATCCTCCAAACCTCATGGCTCCTTTATTCGGCATGAACTAATGAACTTTACCCAACGGTACCCTTCAGAAGAATATGTTTCAAAGGTTCACTGAACTATAAAGAGAGGGGGAGTGAGCCCCTAAGGGATTCTTTGCCTTAAGGAGACAAAGAAACAAAGCAATTTGATCTCTGTGATGTCCTGACCAGGCCATTTAGTTAAAAGGTGGAAAGAAGACTGGATCAGAGGAAAATCATCTTTAACAAAGACTATCTTACTAGATTTAAGTTTTTTACATTTTTAGATGCATGTTTTCACTTTTATTTGTTACCATTTCTGACTTCATCTCTTGAATGCACTTAAAATCTCTGTATTTTTGATTAAATAAACTTGTTTTACTTTTATTCCAAGTCAGCCTACTGCTACGTTTGACTTAAATTCATTATTAATTCCAGTAAAGCAACAGGCTGCTGTGCTCTTATGTCTTTAAAGGAGCAACAGACCGTATTACTTCTCTGAATGTTCCAGGACAGGGCTGGACATTTTCAGGGTAGATGGTTTTGGGGAAATTTGGGATTGGGGGTGTATTGGGGTCACTTGGCTAATAAAAACAAAGGCTGGTGGAGACGAGAGTTTGACTGTAGTGTAGCAAGCCGGCTGCTGGAATCAGAGCTGCTGAACCAGGGCTGCTTAACATAGTCATTCAGTGCATGCTTGTCCACTGGTTGGGAGCGGACAGACAGGGAGCTACAGCAGCAGAGCATTTTAAGGCATTCAGACTTACAGGGCAAGTAGTGACACAACCTCTCACTGGTCTGGGTTAAATCTCAAAATGTGACAGAGTTTGAGACTGGAAGCAATAAGACTGAAAAATACTGTGCTACCCTGGGAAGAGAAGCCAAGACATTAGTAAATGAATTGTATGTTTGTGGTGTTAAGAGCTACCTGACAGACAATGTGGGAGAAAGATGTAAAGAATGAGAAGTGATTTGGAAAAAATGATACTTTAGTTACATATGGACTTGCCTTACATTGGCTAACTCTACTTGGACAAGACCTTGTACCAAGTGCTTTGATACTATGTAGTAGAGTTACAAAAATATTTGTGAATACTGGAGCCTGTTCAAAAAAATGCCAAGGATCTGTAGAATCCCAAATCCCTGGTGAGACACAATGGAACAGTCAAATAACATATCTGGAAACATAAATTAAAAATTGGCGCTGTTATCTCAAGATTGTGAGTGATCATGAGGCAGAATTTGAAGATAGAGTGGTCAGTATAACTAATTATCAAGGGATTTACCAAGAAGCATAAGAACTTGATCAGTCAATAGAAACCAGTTGCTGTGGCATTTGACACATTCCAAAGGGGTGCATTAACATTTGCAGTTGTATGCAAAGTATGGTTGGATCTACTGAAGATTTTGCAGCGCGCAAAGCAACAGCACAAAAGAGATTTCATGAAGCAATTACTCCTGTATGCGTGTTGGCCAACCTGGTTTGGTCTTCATCTAAAATAAGCAGGAAAGAAATTGTCAACTGAACAAGAAGAAATTGCCAGGTCGTGGTTGCTCAGTAAAAATCCTTACTTTCTGCCATATTCACTTGCATTTAAAGTAGAATCTCCATATTCAAAATTAGAATTTTCATCTGCTACGAAGGAAAAAGTTTCCTCCGTAGCATGGTGGAAAAACCTGAAGAGTAATGATATTGCATCTGACTTCATAGAACTGGTAGTGCAATTGCATCAGTGTTCAGCAAGCATAGAACAAATCTTTTCAAACTTCAGATACATCGGTTCAAAATTGAGGCTCAGTTTGTACACTTCATCGAAGTTGGGCTTGTGCTACAGAATGCTGTATGGCCAGATGGACCTGGAGTGGTGGTCTACAACTCTGCATGCTTCTGATTGCTTAATGCTTCAAGCCTACAGCTCTGCATTATTGTCACTTTCACAGAATCAACTGTTTTTGATTTTTGTTTATGTAATATGGAAAAATGAAACGGGTCCTGACTGACATGTATAACTTCCTTGAGAAATTACCAAACAAAATGTGTAGACATTCCCATGTTCAATGCTATGATTACATATATTAGAATTACACCCACTTCAGTTTTACTTTTTTTGCCAAACTTAAGCTAATAGATTCAGAAATTAATTGATGTAACCACAATTTGAATGTAGCTAAAACTGAGTGTAAGGTGATATGCATTAATGAAATAGTTTTTATCATAGTCACCGTTTAAGGCACTTTCTAACTAGCTTTTCCTGTGGTAGTAAAAACCATCTCTGGTAAATGTCATGCCATCCCTGTTTTGGCTATACATGCAGTTGAAGTTTGGTCATTTGAGTTCCATTCCCCTCTACCTTCTCTCTTCTTTCCACCCTAATCTCTTACTTTAAATTACCTTCTACATTGTGTGAATGGAGCTTATGGGAGAAGCGTTGAGAATAAAGTAACAAGGTGAAACATCTGCTATAGACTGATCATAGTTGTGATGTCCTTATACAATTCCTGATTTACACTAGCCTTATGAACTACATCTTGGCTACCTGGTCATGGTCCTTGGTTTGGATTCAAGCTGCCTTTTGAGACTCTTATTATGCACCTTCTCAACACTTATTATGTGGCATATTTTTGCTAATAGTATCCTGATTTGAACTCTGGGGAACAGGAGACAGTGTAGGTCAATTGAGGAGGGCACTAGACTGGAAGTTATAAGACCTAGGCTCTATTCCCAGTTAGGGACCACGTGTCTTGAACCCTGGTCTTGAGGAGCTAGTAAGTTCCAACCTGTCACCCAGTGACCTAACAGTTGTTGGAATAGAAGCTGAACTCTGACAGAGGAGTCCAGTCCTGGGATCTGACTGACAGAATGGTGGCGGGCCTGATTGGTTCTGAACCTCCATTTAAACCAAGCACAGAGACAGGAAGTTGTCCCTGCAGCTGGGTTCCCCGTATTTAGGACTGCTTCCCCTGCAGTATCTGATCCTGCTGCTGATCTGGTAACCTGACCCTTTCTGATACCTGACAGTCAGTTTTGCTCTCTGGCCTGTCTTGAACTCTGACCTGCTCTGATCCCTAGGCAAGACTGCTGATTGACCCAGTCGTGACACTCGTGATATTTTGAGTGAGTCATTTCACCTTACTGTGCCTCAGTTTAGAGATGGCCAAAATGGAGATATTACCTCTTGTAAAGTGCTTGGAAATCTGCAGATTAAAAATACCACATAAAGAGCTAAATACACTATTTTGTTAGGATTTCCCTATTGGATTACCCTTGTCTCTCTAATTCACATTTTGATTGGTCTACTAGAGCCCAAATTTGACCTGCAAAGCCATGTTCCAAGGTACTATCTTTTATACTTGAGCTTTTTCTGAGTCTCTTTTCTGAATGGATTGAGTCTGTCTCTCTCTCTCTCGTGCTTATGTGAATACTTTGAGATGACTCTTATTTTAGCTTTTATTTGTGATGTAATCATGTAAATATCACACAAGTGAGAGTGAATGAATAGGGTGAAATCTCCGTCTTATTGAAGTCACTTGGAGTTTTGCTATTGACTTCAGTGGGGCCAGGATTTCACCCATCCTTTATAAATAAGAACTACTTGAGTTTATTTAACTTGCTCTTGAATTCGATTCTTCATTGTAGCAGGGTGAGCAACTGCTAACTTTATCTTTTGATACAATTGTGTGTCTGTTTCCTAACCTAGAAAATGTTTCATTTGTAGGTACACTGGGGCACCATATTTTGCTGCAATTTCAGCTCTAAAAGTGGTATGTGTTTTCCTGCCTTCATGTGTAATGTATTTTTAATAACATAAAGGGATTGTCTAGTGTCATATGTAAAAGGCTTGCATTGTACTGTGGGATTTTTTTAGTTCTACTAGAAATGTAACCTTTTTTTTTCTTTTTAATAATTTGAGTTCTAGAAGGTTCATAGTCTTCTTAGTCATAGAAGTTATCAGATTTGTAGAAGTCATTCATTATTTTTTTTTCAGTAATCTAAGTTTATTATTATTTAATTTAGGCAAGACCAAAAATAATTTAACCTGGGCTCTTTTGTGTTTTAAAGTTGGACAGAGATGACTACTCAGTATCCAACAAGATACTATGGCCATAATACAGCCATTTGATATGTGCAGGCAGTCTTACTGAACCTTACTGAATTCAGTGGGCCTATGCACAGGCATAACATTTCACCTTAACAGAACAAACTTCAGGATCAGGACCTTAAATTGCTCAGGGCTTGGAAAATGTTAAATGATAGTAATACACCAGAGGAGCCATTAGTTGGTTACTGTCTTCCTTTAGGTGTTTGTATCTTTTAAGTTTGGTATTTCTTTCTACATCCGAAGTATTGGAAACTTCTTGTCCCTGGCTGTCTAACCTACGTGTATATTATTTTTGCTTTTTCTTATTAGAGGTAAAAGAAGCTTAGGGTCAAACTCAGAAATGCATGCAATTCAACTGTAATAAATGAAATTGTGCCAGTTTATCTCTAGTCCAGATTTGGCTCATTGGATCAAAAACCTTGGGACTGGAAAAAACTCATGGGTAATCTTGTTTATCCTGCATGAATATAGCACAACGCCGATTTTTGTTTGTGCTGTAACCCAGCTCCTACTTGGCTGTGTCCTTTTTGTCTTTCCTTACTGTGGGCGTAGGCCTATCATTCTTGCTCATGCATGAATGGAGAGGATTACTCCTGTGATAAGGGTTTCAAGCTCTGGCCCTAAACTTTCACTGATTTTGCCATAATCCTGTTAAGTAAGCAAGTATTTCTGTAAGTTTGCAATTTAGCATGGAAGTTAGATTTAAGAAATAAAGTAATTTCTCTCCAAACTATTGAATGGCATGCTAGTCAAGATGGAACAAACAGGTACCAAGTTTGCTTTATTTAACAAGCAGTAGGAATTCATAGTTGTTCAGTGAATAACTATTGGAATAATTGTTTACGCACTACTAAGATTACAAATTGTAATTCTGCAAATTTTCTTTCTTAGGGTGCAGACTTATCCCACGTGTTTTGTACCAAAGATGCAGCAACTGTAATAAAGTCATATAGTCCAGAACTGATTGTTCATCCAGTGCTGTAAGTGACTTTTTTTTTTCTTTAAATGATCAAGTCAAGACTACTAGATTGAACATTTCAGTGTGACAGTTCATTGGTTTACATTATTTCTCTTCCTGAATCACAGGACCGGTGAATCAGAGGTTAAAAAAATGATTATGTATTACGTATTTTCATTTAAGAGCATGTGGAGTTTCTGACCTGTTAGAACCACTTTGTGTGTGTGTTTCTGCCAAAGCACAAATTAAAAAAGCAAAGATTATTCTTTCAGCTTGCTTGCTGATGTTTGTAATTCTAATGCATTAAATGAGAGCAGTCACAAAATCCAGAACTGAGTATGGAACAAGTCAGCATTTTAGAATCTTTCTTTTTAAAAGCCAAAATAAAACACTCACATCCCAAATTTCTTCCTTCTTGGTTCTGAATCAGTTTTACTTTCTCACCACTGTGGACATAACGCTATTCATGCTAAATTACTGCACGAGAAACTGGTTTTAATTTTTTATGATTTTTAGGATTCTTAAATATTTCACCTTGTAGATAACAAATCTAGCCATTACAGGGTTAACTAGACGCAATATTAAAATATCAAGAGCTGCTTATATCAATTTGTGAGGGGTTAGTTTGTTTGTTTCAATTGTTGGCTGGAGTGTGTCGCTAACGGGATATCTTACAGGAGACATTGTTTGGGTTAGGTTTTGCAAATTGTTGGGAATGAGCGTACCAAATAAGAATCAAGCTCTAGAGCCCTGTAAGCAAGGCCTACGGTAAGCTTGCAGTACAAATTGCACTGCATTGGTGTAAATCATGTCTACACACAGTAGAGCCTTATCTAAACTAGAAAAAAAACAGCGCTTTTAAAAACAAGAGTCAAAACATTTGATAATTGCTACTGTAGACAAGATTTAATACTTTTAAAAACATGTTAGCACCTTTTTTAAAGTGATCAACTCCAAAGGGAAGCCTGGGATTGACAGCTACCAGTTAGCACATTTTAAAGACGTTAAACCTTTTCTATGTGAAAATTTGCATTTAAAAATATGTTTAAAACAAGTACGCAATCAGGGTTTTTTGGGGGATGTTTGTTGTTTTTTTGTTTTGCTTTGTAAAAGCACACCTTTTTGTTTTCCTGGTGTAGACAAGGTAGAGTTGTTTGCATTGCCCTGTTGCAACCACGCTAATGTCTATAATCCAGTGACTAGATCCTCAGCTGGTATAAATTGCCACAGCTCCATTGAAGTCAGTGGCGCTATGACAGTTGGGCTAACCAATATGATTTTACATGGGAGGAGTTAATACACAGTACCTTTGACTAGTTTGGTGGTAATGGAAAAGTATCATAGGAAAAAAATGAGACAATATGGTCAGAAAGGAGAGTGCTGGATCTCATCTCTCTAAATCTCTATTTGTGGAATTTCTACGGATTCTTTTTTCCACACAGATTTTAGTTCAGTGTCTTCTGTAGAATAAAATTGTCAGTTTAAAATAATGTTGCCCCTCTGGTTGCAAAGAGAAGCTTTTGACACTAATCTGATGCGCTATCCTATTCATTCTGTAAAACAAATGGTGTGTGTGTGTGTGCGCGCGCCGTTTGCCCTTGCCCCATTCATCCAAATAGAACATTAGGTCTGAAGCCTCATCACTGTTTAAGTGTCAATATTGTTAATTTTTACACTTCACACTGACTTTGCAGAAACAGTCAGCTAATATACTTATTCAGTATGGTTGGATGTTGCTGGGAACATTATTTAAAATTGAATAAAATTTAAGATTTAAAAATGCAAACAACAATGTTCAGGTTTGGTTTTCTAAAAAGTTTTTTACCTCCCCATAAGACTTCTTGCCCATTCTTCTGTCTCCAAATGTGAGATAATGGTTAAGGCTACGTTTTAGTCACAGGTATTTTAATAAGTCTCAGACAATAAACAAGAAGTCACAGCCCTGTGACCTGTCCATGACTTTTACTAAAAATACCTGTGATTAAATCTTACCTGTTGGGAGGGGAATGCGCCTGAGGATTGCTGCTCCTGGGCAGCGCTGGGACCAGCTGTCTGGGGCTGCCAGAGTAGCGTCTGGCTCCGGGGCTTCCCCAGCTGTTGGGATGGCCCTGGGGTCAGCCGCATCTGCTGCTGCAAAATTCAGAGCCTGCACCCTTGAGACCCTCCCAGGCTCCATCCCCATGCCCCAGCCTTGATCCCCCTCCTGTGACCTCCGTGAATGATTTTCAGCCTTAATAATGGTCTTTCCTCATAAACACGGGCACTGTACATTTTTGCGGGTTCCCAAATTCTTGATTGAATGTTTTAAATCCAGTTTTGTCTGCATCAAACAGACTGCCCACATTCACTTTTAAAGCCATTCAAGACTTAGTTGCATCTTTTACATATCCTCTCTTATGTGGTGTTGAGCAGTCAGCCCCTGCTTCTGCTCTTCCAGCAACGGCAAAGCCCGTCAGTCCGTTTTTCTCTCAACTATGCAAGGGATGTTTATCTCCCATGCTGCCCTTTATGAACAGGAGGAGCTTCCTGTAAAAGTTTGCAGAGCTATTGCATTGTCCTCCTTTGTACCCCTCTTTAAAGGTCACCTTTGCTGTGATATCTGCACAATGCATGACAGTGGCTAGGCAGCTGATGTTCTGTGATCCTGTTTGTTATGCCAATCATTATCAGGGCCTTGTGTATTCTGTGTCACTGATTTTTATTTTGCAGAATTTGACTTTTTGCCAAACTGCTGAACAATGCCCCATTTTACTGTAGTCAGGAGTCTGACATCTGGTTCTCTCTGCTCTGCTGTGACCTGTCTGCAGCTTCCGCTTTTAGTACTGCTTTCACCTCAAGAGGGAGTGCATTACAATAAGTAGCACATTTTCCTGCCCTGCTCTTCATAAAAGTGGGAGCTGGAACATGAGACACACAAGCTCTCTGGGCTCATCAGGATGGCCTTTGCCTGTCTTTTGAGGGTGTGGGTCAGAGGAGGAGTGTGACAGCCAGAGGCTGAGCTGATGAGCCTTGAGAGCCAGCCAGGCAGACTCTCATGCCCAGGACACAAAATGTGATGAGGTGGGGGTCTGAACAAAGTTTAGAGGGGGAGGGTTGCCAGGGCCAACCTGTGGAGCTGCAGGCATCCATCCCTAGTGAGCTGCAAAGGATGCAGGGTTCAGTTAGAGTAATTTGCAGTCCTAGGTGTACCACAACACCTACTTTCATACCATTGCCCCACCTGCCACTTGGACGGATGGTGGTGCCTGCTCCCCTCCCAGTGAGGCAAGGGTAGCAGCATGAGGCCTGGGAAGGATAGAGCTTTACCTAGCTGCCACATACTCCTTTTCCCCCACTGCATCCCCAGGAGTTGGGTAATAGTAGCTGTCTCTATAGGGAACCTAAACATTCAGCCTTATTGGGAGTAATTTTCTCCTTTATTCAGGGATTCCATAAAATATACTGCTGCACCTTCTGAGAGGATTTGGCAAGGTAATGCAAAAAATCAACAAGGTAACCTAATTAACATGGCTATTGAATTGAATAGCAAATGCTGCAAAACTTGAGCCCATAGTGCAGCGACGTACACAGGGCCCTGATCACAATCTCCCTCTTCAGTCCCCTATCTCTCATCATATTCATCTTTTATGTCATCACATACTTACACTGTAAATTCTTGGGGTGGCCACTGTGTTGTCATTATAGGCATGTACAGTGTCTAGCACAGGGGTGGGCAAACTACAGCACGCAGGCCACATCCGGCCTGCCAGCCGATTTAATCTGGTCCTCGAGCTCCCCCTGGGGAGCGGGATCTGGGGCTTGCTCCGCTCCCGTGCTCCAGCCGGGAAGCAGGGTCGGGGGCTGCTCCCTACTTGTGTGCCACAGCTCTGTGCGGCTTCTGGAAAGCAGTGACATGTCCCCCTCTCCCCCTCTTCCTCCTCCCGGTCTGGCTCCTATGCGTAGAGGAGCTGCTTGAGGTAAGTGCTTCCTGCACCCCTGAGCCCCTCCCATGTCCCAACCCCTGCCCCAACCCTGATTTACCCCTCCCGCCCTCCGAACCTCTCGGTCCCACTCTGGAGCACCCTCCTGCACCCCTCATCCTCAGCTCCACCCCAGAGCCCGCACCTTCAGCTGGAGCCCTTGGCCTCCCTCTCTCCCCCCCCCCCCCCCCGCAAACCAAATCCTGCCCCAGCCCGGCGCCCCCTCCTGCACTGTGAACTCCTCATTTCTGGCCCCCCCGAGAGCCCGCGGTCCTAGCCAGGGCCCTCACCCCCTCCTGTATCCCAACCCCAATTTCGTGAGCATTCATGGTCCACCATACAATTTCCATACCCAGATGTGGCCCTCGGGCCGAAAAGTTTGCCCACCCCTGGTCTAGCATGTTGAGGTCTTTATTGGAGCCTCTAAGTGCTATTGCAGTATAGATGATAAATGTCCCAGTTCCAGCTTGCTGACGTGGCCAGCCAGCAGGGGTGCGCGCGGGGGGCAGCACAGGTTCCTCCCCAATCAGCAGGAGCACAAAACTCCTCTGGTGCCAGAGAGGGGAGAGTGAGCTCCTCTGGCCCTGGGGCCACAGGAGGAGGGGGAGAAGAGCCAGCTCCACCCGCTGTAGTGGGGAGATGACAGCTCCTCCAGCCCCGGCGCTGTGGCAGGGAGAGGCAGCTCCTCTGGCACTGGGGGATGGGGAGGGGAAAGGTAGCTCCAAGACTGCTGGGGGGTGGGAGGGGAGAAGCAGCTCCGCTTGGCTGCTGGGGGGATGGGGTGGGGAGGCAGGTCCTCCAGCTGCAGGGGTTACACAAAGTGCCCCTCCAAAAGCAGCTAAATGTTTATTTCTGTTCAAGCCCCTGCCAGCCAACTTCCTCCTCTTCCCAGCCTTACAAGTAGCTGAGTTCCTAGCAGCTTTTGGGCCAAGTGATGTACACTGCATACAGGCCCGCTCAACCAAATTTATGTGCTGTGAATGCTCAAAAGCCGTGGTATGTGATATGTGCACTTTGGGATTTGGAACTTCCTGGACTCTGTTTCAAACTCTGCTCAATAGAGAGGCAAGTGGTGCATCTTGGCCCTCAATACCTCATTGAGGACTCCATTCAATACCCATTGAAATCAACAGCAAAACTTAAGGGGCAGAATCTGGCCCCTACATGTCAGCTGGCTGTATGAGAAGAGAGAATGTTGCAAGGTTAGGCAAGAAGTCTGGCAGTTACAGCAAAAAATTCCTACATACTTAACCATCACCACACCCTAGAAAAAGGCTCACCTGATTAACCCCAAATATAACCTACCTTTGCTTTGAGTGAGACTCTGGACTGGGGCCAACCACCCTGAAAGAACAAGGGTGCTACTACAGGGGTGATTTCAGAGCAATTTGAGTGCTCCCTTTTCCGCAAAGCCTTGCCTCACTCATCTGCAGTCGTACTCTGAGCCCTTGCCAACCTGGGGAACTAAGACTGGCTCAGGGACTAGGACTGTGCACTACCCACAGACCAGAAGCTTAGACCACAGATCTTGTATGTAAATCAAGACTTTGTGCGAACTTTTTCCTAATTAGGGTAAAAGTGATTTGTTATAATATGGCCAGTAGCAAAATATATTTCTTGTAAAGAAGGTTCCATGAATTAGTGGGGTTTGTAAAAGTTCTGCAGCAGTTATCTTTAACGTTTTTAAATGTCTTGTTTCTGTCTTTACAATGACAATGCTATAGTTAAGGTTGCATCAAGTCCATTAATGGCAATGGTGAGGGACACAACCCCATGCTATGGATGTCCCCAAATCTTTGACTTCCGGAATCAGGGACTGAACAATGTGGGATGGATCACTTGATAATTGCCCTCTTCTGTTCATTCCCTCTGAAGCAGCTGGCACTAGCCACTGCTGGAATACAGGGTATTGGGCTAGATGGGCCATTGGTCTGACCCAGTGTGGTCATTCTTATGTTCTTACATGACAGCCATTTGTGCTAGCAACAATACATGTTTTTTTATTGGGGGGGGGAGGGGATTGTAACTACTGTACCCCACTTTAAAAGTACACCTCTACCCTGATATAACCCTGTCCTCAGAAGCCAAAAAATCTTACCTTGTTATAGGTGAAACCGCGTTATATCGAACTTGCTTTGATCCACCGGAGTGCGCAGTTAGTGGTCTTGGTTTCATCCCTGAGGCACATGGGTGGACAGTGTAGGTACTCTTGCATTTCCTGTGCAGCACATCATTGTCTGGTGCTGTCAATTGGGCATCTTTCATGAACATACAATTATTTATCTTATAATATATTTAAATATATTTAAACACAGCCTTTCTAAAATAAAATTTAACTTGTCAGTTTACTGCAAGAATAATTGTTTATAAATTTAACAAATAGATCAGTTGTAGGAGTTTATAGGTTCACATAACTTCACAAAAAAGGAAAATCCTCCCCCACATGCTTCTCTGCAGCTAATCTGCCCAGAATATTCTCTTGCCATTATAGTTATCTAGTTTCCAATTATGACCTGACCCAGAATTTGGCACATTGGCTAATTACTCCACTTTCTAAGATTACTTAAATCTTGGAGCTATACACTGTGTGCTGGTTTTAGATCCGTTTATCTACTGTATAAGGTGTCTCAGTGTAAAAGTCAGCAGCTCTAAAATGCAATTTGCTGTAATTACCTGCAGCACTGGACAAACACAAGTGAAGCCTATTGAGTCACAAAGCAGAAACTTTTTCTTATCTTTGAAGATAAGACTCTGCTTAGACTTTTGAAACTGGCCACTTAAAAATATAAATGGCTTTATCTGATTTTATATAACAGACCTTTGTAACTATATGCCAATTTATTTGGAGTTGCCTAAATGAGTCTTAGGCCAGGTCAATAGTATAAACATACATTTAAAAAAAATCCACACCCTTGAGCCAACACCATTATACCGATCTAATTCCTGGTATAGACAGTGCTATGTTCACGGGTGAGCGTCTCCTGTCAACATAGTTATCGCCTCTTACGAAGGTGGTGTGACACTACACCCCATATTCTTCAGAGATATTGTTATGATATGATTATGGCATAACTATGACATGTTTTGTGCAAGATAGGTCATGTAAGATATCATTGAAAAGGTTATGATACACTGAATATGATTATCCTATTTGTATGGATGTATCATTTTGGTATCTGAAGTTAGGAATATTGTCTATGCATCTGTTACAAATATGTTTACACCTGGGGAACATCCACTGGGCAGAATGCAATCAGTCTAGATGTCTGGCTGGGAAGGGCCATTAGGGAGAACAATAGGTCTTAGAAGCTAATCTCCCACTGGGGAGCCTTCCTGAGGACACTACAAACAGCCTCCTAGTCATGACTGCTGTAACACTACAGGGGCATGTGACCAGATCACCTGGTACTCGACTCCATCTTGGAATACCAGTATTTTTCCACTGAAAGGCATGGGAACCAAGCTGGGAGACAAAAGCATATACAAAAGCTATTTAAGGCTGGGGAGTGACATCGTGGGTTCTTCATTGACTCCCCGCCCAAAGAGACTCCTGGGAACACCTGAGGAAAAAGGACTGAACTTGGGGGAGCCCAGGCTAGTGGGATTTCTAACTTGCGAAAGGAATACCTGGGGTTTTTAAGCTGCAAGCAAGTTCAGCTGGCTCCTCAAGAATCTCTTCAAACTGCTTAAATCAACAAGTGGGGTGAGAATTTGCTACTCATATCCAATCTATTTAGTATATTAAGCTTAGATTGCATTTTTGTTTATTTGCTATGTAATTTGCGTTCATCTGTTTGCTATCCCTTATAATCGCTTAAAATCTATCTTTTGTAATTAAACTTGTTTTTTTCTTGTCTTAAATCAGTGTGGGGAAATCCTAACTTGTGACAAAAAGCTGTTCCATATCTTCTTCCACATTGAGGGAGGGGGACAAATTTCATGAGCTTGCGCTGTACAGTTCCCTGTGCAGCGCAAGACTGTATAATTCAGGTTTACCTTCCAGAGAGGGGTGTGGGCCTGGGAAGCTGGTAAGTGCCCTACTGTATAGCCTTCCCATGCAGGGGTTGGTCAGAAAGCCTGTCTGCATGTTTACTATCACTGTGCTGGTGAAAGTAAGAGACCGGGAGCAGGTCTGCAGCTTGTTACAGCATTACAGGGTGAGTGGGAGTCCAGGCTGGTGGGTTGGGGGGCTTAGTGGTATCCCAGTTCCAGTTGGCACCCCAGGGGGAACCAATCACAGGTGGATTAACTACAACAATGGGAGCAGCTCTCCCATTGGCATAGTAGCATCTTCACTGAAGTGCTGCAGCAGCACTGATGTAGCATTGTAAATATAGACCTGCCCTTAGAGTGCACTGCTAATGAGCAAGACTTGGGAAAACACATTCTCCAGTGATGAATGAAATTGATTGGGTGACTGCACCTCTGCTTGCCAGTGCTCTGCTTCCTCCCACAACACCAGGCCTCCATTTGGTCAGATGCAGAACTCTGATTCAAAAGAATGCCTAAAACAAATTTCAGGTGCAGCAAGTCTTGCCACACTCTTGCTTGTGAGTTTATGGCTGTATTTTTCTATCACCTTCCACAGTTCCTAGTTACTCACTGCAGACTGTGCCTCATACGTGTTTTGGGCGTAGAAAGAAACAAGAATAACAAGCACATAAGTTGCTGACAAATACACCTATGCATACTTGCATGAGAAAATAAAATGTAGGTCATCCCGTAGCGGGAGAGCAGAGAAGAAAGACAAAGCTCTCACATTCATCTTCCAGGAAAACTACTGTCCTCTCAGCAGCTGGTGGGGGAGAGAGAATTAAGCCCTGTATCCCTTTTCCCTTCTGCACTTTTTATCAGTAGTCAGGGGAGAACCAGGGAAACCTTTTGCTGGGCCTTTCAGGAAGGTGCCTTTGGATCCCACTATGGGGACACTTCCTCTTTCTTATTTATATCTATCATTTAATTTACTATTGCTAAGGGAACCTAGTAAAAAAATATCTGGCATTTCACATTGCTGTTGTTTAGCTAGCCTGAAGCTAAGCAGACGCTTAAAGGTTCACACCATTTGAAGAAAAGCTGCCACTTTTGCCTGCCTCAGGAATGTTTCCATTGCAGATTATCTGCAAAGCAACTACATAGCTTATGCTCCAAATTTACAAAGTATTATTGCTTGGATTCAACCTCCAAGTGGATCTTCACCAGGAGATTTTCATTCACACGACAGGGGAATCCAAAGTCTTGCCCAGTCACCCCACTCAAAAAAAGTTTTTATTTGGGGACATCCCTAATTTTCATTTGGTCAATTTTTGCATTGGATTGTTAATTCTTTTTGCATTCTCAAATGTTGTGTGTTGGATTTGTAAGAGATTCCTGGCTCCTCTTTATATTGTTAATGCTATTCTTTTGGGACATTCCTAGAGCTTTATGCGCTTCAGCAGTAGGGGTCCTGCAGAGGTAATATCTGTTGGATAAGAGAAAATTTGTTTATCTCATAACTGCTTCTCTGAAGATCTCATCTTTTATGATTCTTGCTCTCCTGATCAGTTCCCCTCAGAGCCTGATCGTTGTATTTTGAAGGGGGTTTCTCTTGCACTTTGTTTTTCATGTTTCCCCCTTTGAGGCACATTTTTGATTGTGTTGATCATTTTGAATAGTCGTCTTCTCTGGGAGCTTAGGCTAGTGTAACCTTTCCAGACTACTGTACCCTTTTCAGGAGTTTGATTTGTCTTGCACACCCCAAGTTTGACCTCACTTAAAAACAGCTGGCTTACAAAATCAGAGATGAAAATACAAGTGTCACAGCCACACGGTTACTGAAAAATTGCTTACTTTATCACTTTTATTATATAATTATAAAACAAATCAATTGGAATATAAATATTGTACTTATATTTCTGTGTGATACTTGAGCCTGTTTTTCACTTGTCAGCCTTGTCATTCTGGGAGACAGTGAAGCAACAGCAACAACTAAGTTTTTCTTCACATTGAGTCTATTCCTACTCTCAGGGTGGGCGTTAGGAGGTGGCAAGCAGGGCAATTGCCTGGGCCCCCATGCTACATGGGGCCCCATGAAGCTAAATTGCTCAGGCTTTGGATTCAATCCTGGGTGGCGGGGCTTGGGCTTCAGTTTTCTGCTCTAGGCCTCAGCAAGTCTAAGGCCAGCCCGACCACCCCATAAAGACAAACTTGTGACCCACAGTTTTGAGAACCGCTGAGATAGTATATAGAGCAGCATAAACAAGTTGTTGTCTATATGAACTTAGTTTGTACTGAGTTCGCTAGTGCTTTTTATATAGCCTTTTGTAAAACTAGGCAGATATCTAGATGAGTTAATATACCCCCAGAGGTCCACGTATCCTTGGTTGAGAACCAGTGACTTAGGGGGTCAACACAGTGACCAGTAAGGGTTGAGAATGTCTAGTTTTTACTTTGGTTGAGAATCCTGCAAGATTGTATCTTCAGTGAAACAAGGTTACATGTTGGATAATTATCCCATATTGGTTACAATAACAGTGTTACATCTGTAGTGTGTGTGTGTGGTGTAGACTATAAGATGGCAATTTTATAATTTATGTATTCAGAACTGCTATGCAATATAAGCAATCCATAACTCTTTCACTGTCAATCATAGGTGTTCTGAACACCAGAGATATCCTGAAATGAAGTGGGCTTGATGCTACTCTAGGGGTATGTCTACACTACTAGAGTAGTTCGATTGTACTTAAATCGAATATGTGGAATCGATATTACAAAGTCGAACGTGTGTATCCACACTAAAGACAGTAATTCGACTGTGTGAGTCCACACGAACGGGGCAATCGTCGACATTGGAAGCGGTGCACTGCGGGCAGCTATCCCGCAGTCCCCGCTGCCCATTGGAATTCTGGGTTGAGCCCCCAATGCCTGCTGGGGAAAAAAATGTGTAGAGGGTGGTTTTGGGTAACTGCCATCATCCAACCGTCACTCCCGCCCTCCCTCCCTGAAAGCGCCGGCGGGCAATCAGTTCGCGCACTTTTCTGGTGAGTGGCAGTGCGGACGCCACAGCACTGTGAGCATGGAGCCCGCTGCGACCATCTTTGCAGTTATGACCGTTGTCAACACCTCGCACCTTATCATCCACCTTTTCCAGAGGCAGATGCTGAGAAATCAGGCGAGGAGGCTACGGCAGCGCGGTGAGGACATGAAGTCTGAGAGTGGCACAGACCTGTCAGAAAGCACGGGACCCCGCGCTGTGAACATCGTGGTGGCAAAGGGTCATGATGCTGAGGAACGGTGATTCTGGGCCCAGGAAACAAGCACGGACTGGTGGGACCGCATAGTGCTGCAGGTCTGGGATGAATCACAGTGGCTGCGAAACTTTCGTATGCGGAAGGGAACTTTCCTGGAACTTGGTGAATTGCTGTCCCCTGCCCTGAAGCGCAAGGATACCCGGATGCGAGCAGCCCTGACTGCCCAGAAGCGAGTGCCCATAGGCCTCTGGAAGCTTGCAATGCCAGACAGCTACCGGTCAGTCACGAATCACTTTGGCGTCGGCAAATCTATTGTGGGAGTTGCTGTGATACAAGTAGCCAATGCAATCGTTGAGCTACTGCTGTCAAAGGTAGTGACCCTTGGAAACATGCAGGTGATCATAGATGGCTTCGCCGTGATGGAATTCCCAAACTGCGTTGGGGCTATAGATGGAACTCACATCCCTATCCTGGGACCAGACCCCCAGGCCAGCCAGTACATTAACCGAAAGGGCTACTTTTCAATGGTGCTGCAAACACTGGTGAACCATAGGGGACGTTTTACCAACATCAACGTAGGATGGCCGGGCAAGGTTCATGAAGCTCGTGTTTTCAGGAACTCTGGTCTGTTTAGACGGCTGCAGGAGGTATTTACTTCCCGGACCAGAAAATAACTGTTGGGGATGTGGAGATGCCTATAGTGATCCTCAGGGACCCAGCCTACCTGCTAATGCCCTGGCTCATGAAGCCCTATACAGGCGCCCTGGACACTGAAAAAGAACTCTTCAACTACCAGCTGAGCAAGTGCAGAATGGTGGGGGGAGTGTGCTTTTGGACGTCTCAAGGGGAGATAGAGAAGCTTACTGACTCTGATCTCAGCAAAACCATTATCCCCATTGTTATTGCAGCTTGCTGTGTGCTCCACAATCTCTGTGAGAGCAAGGGGGAGACCTTTATGGCGGGCTGGGGGGTTGAGGCGAATAGCCTGGCTGCTGATTACGCCCAGCCAGACAGCCGTGCAATTAGAAGAGCCCAGCGGGATGCACTGTGCATCCAGGAGGCTTTGAAAGCTAGGTTCCTCAGTGAGCAGGGTAACCTCTGACTATTAAGTTTGTTTAAAGAGAAGCTGAACCTGCCCCCGTTTCTTTACCCACTTATGTTGACTATCCTCTCCAGCTACATATCCCGTTCACCCTGTCCCTCCCCTTCCAACACACGTTTAAAAATAAAATAAATGGAACTTTGTTAATGAACACCATTTTCTTTATTGCAGATTTCGCAGTAAAGTGTTGAAACTGGGACGCAGACTGTGGTGGGGAGCGGGCGTAGTGATGGAAAGGACGCTTCTAAACTCGAGGAACGAAAGGCTCCTACTCCTAGAGCGGTCTGCAGTGGTGGACTGGTTGTTTCAACGGAGCCTGCCACCCCTCCTTTTTGGGACTCTGTGTGTGGGGGCTATGTGACTTTGTGGCGGGGGAGGACGGTTACAGATCCCCTGCTGCGTGGCTCTGTGATCCAGGATAAGGACCGCTGCATAAGATCTCTATCCGCCCTCCCCCGCCACAAAGTCACATTCCCCCCCTTCCTCCCCCCCCCAACATGAAAACCACCTCCCAGACTGACCAGGGTGCCTGGTGATTGCAATGTGTGTGTGACCTTCTGCTGAACCTGCCCCCGTGTCTTTACCCTGGTAAAGGTGACTGTCCTCTCCAATTACCAACCCCCTTCCCCCCCTTCAAACACACTTTTTCCATCATGTTCTTTTAGGGGACAGTAATTAACAGAAACGTATCTTTTATTAGCAACTACACAGTTAGGGAATGAAACTCGGACGGGGGCTTGGGTGAGGCGGGAAGGAAAGGACTTACCAAATTTTTGGGAATGAGAGCCTTCTGGTACTTGAGCAGTCTGCAGGGGTGGAGTGACAGTTTTTACGGCCCTTGCTGCCCCTCCTTCTTGGGACTTTGGGTGAGGGGGGTATGGGAGTTTGTGGTGGGGGAGGGCGGTTAGAGAGAGACTGCAGCGAGGCTCTGTCCTCCTGCCTCCGGTCCTGCAGAACATCCACAAGGCGCCGGAGCGTGTCCGTTTGCTCCCTCATTAGTCCAAACAGTGTTTGAGTCGCCTGCTGGTCTTCCTGCCGCCACCTCTCCTCCCGTTTGCTGTGTGCTCGCTGGTATTGCGACATGTTCTCCCTCCACTGGGTCTGCTGGGCCGCATCGGCTCGGGAGCAGCCCATAAGTTCTGAGAACATGTCGTCCCGTGTCCTTTTCTTTCTCCGCCTAATCTGCGCCAGCCTCTGCGACGGGGATGCCAGGGTAGGTCGGGAGACATTTGCAGCTGTGGGATGGGAAAAAGGGAGTGAATTCCTCACAAAGAATTTTTTGTGAACAATGAACGTAGTCTTTCTCTGTGAACAAGACCATGCACAGCACCTATCACATGCGCACTCAAGACAAGGTCGAATTTTCGGCCTTCGCATTCAGTGCCTGGCGTCTTGCAGTACAGATCAGACAAGCGGGGCAGGACAGCGGAATTCGGGTAGCAGGCTGACATGGTAAGCCGTAGACTTTTGGCTGCTTAAAACTTAAATTATAGCAGTGCCCTCCTTTCACGTTCAAAGCAATGCTCCTATCGTTGGCCAATTCCTGCTGCCGGCAATCCGGCAAGCGTGAACTCCGCCCCTCTCCTGCCTCCACCGCGTGGCTGTAAACCGCCCGTGACAGTTCTGTAAAGGAACAGGCAAGCAGTCCAAATAGTAACATTCCCCTAATTCTAAGCAGGTCACCATGAGCGACATCACTCTGCTGAGAATTTCTGAGACCGAGAAAGAACACATGCTGCATGAAAGCCAGCAAAAACCAGGGCTGTATGCCGCCATGCTCTGCAAGGCAATGATCCCAGAGTACTTGATGATAGCCTGGCGAGGAAAAGTTTCCTACCACGGAGGACGCAATAAGGCCGCTCTTCCCAGGAACCTCATGCAAAGGCTTTCCAATTACCTCCAGGAGAGCTTCGTGGAGATATCCCATGAGGATTTCAGCTCTATCCCCGGACATATAGACCTTATTTTCCAGTAGCTGCACTGGCAAGGACTAAAACGTTAAGCGCCTAGGGCAAACAAATCATGAAAAACCATTGTTAATATTCCTGTTCTGTTCAAAATAAATGTTTACATGTTTAAAACACTTACCGACTGATCCTTTCCCTGATTCAGGGTCTGGGTTAACGCCTGGGGACGGTTGGTAGGGGATCTCTGTGAGGGTGATGAAGAGATCCTGGCTGTCTGGGAAATCAGCGTTGTAAGCGCTGTCGACTGCCTCGTCGTCCTCCTCCTCACCTTCCTCATCTTCCCCATCCGCTAACATCTCCGAGGAAGCGGCCATCGACAATATCCCATCTTCAGAGTCCATGGTCAGTGGTGGGGTAGTGGTGGCGGCCACACCTAGAATGGAATGCAATGCCTCGTAGAAACAGCATGTCTGGGGCTGGGATCCGGAGCCTCTGTTTGCCACTTTAGTCTTCTGGTACGCTTGTCTCAGCTCCTTGATTTTCACGCAGCACTGCATTGCATCCCGGCTGTATCCTCTCTCTGTCATGGCTTTTGAGATCTTCTCTTTGATCTTTGCATTCCGTCTTTTCGATCGCAGCTCCGAAAGCACGGACTCATCGCCCCACACAGCGATCAGATACAAGACTTCCCGATCAGTCCATGTTGGGGCCCTCTTTCTATTCTGAGATTGCATGGTCACCTCTGCTGGAGAACTCTGCATCGTTGCCAGTGCTGCTGAGCTCGCCACAATGTCCAAACAGGAAATGAGATTCAAACTGCCCAGACAGGAAAAGGAATTCAGATTTTCCTGGGGCTTTTCCTGTGTGGCTGGTCAGAACATCCGAGCTCGGACTGCTGTCCAGAGCGTCAACAGAGTGGTGCACTATGGGATAGCTCCTGGAGCTATTAGCGTCCATTTCCATCCACACCTACCCTAATTTGACATGGCCATGTCCAATTTAGCGCTACTCCCCTCGTTGGGGAGGAGTACAGAAATCGAATTTAAGAGACTTCTATGTCGAACTAAATAGCTTCATTGTGTGGACGGGTGCAGGGTTAATTCGATTTAACACTGCTAAATTCGACATAACCTCCTAGTGTAGACCAGGCCTAGGCAGTACTTGTTCTGATTCCCTTATTTAAAAAAACAACAACCCAGCAATCATTTTTCAGCATCTCTTTATGTCAGTGATCTTGTGGTATCATCATTATTGTTGCTCCTAATCTCTGGGCCTTCCTGACAGTCTGCTTTGCAATTTCACATCAAGAAAGAACACAAAGAAGTGTTACATGAAAGTTAATGTTTGTTTGTAAAATGCTTTAAAGATAAAAAGTAGTACAGAAATGCTAAATATTACCACCAAGGGCTAAATAAGCAGGATTGGCTCGACATTGGACTTTGTATTTCTCAAGAAATGGTTGTCTCGAGGAGTGTGTATCATTGATTGGGCTGCACAAACAAAACTTTCAAGCTTGAAAAGGAAAAAAAACTGAATTTTCTCTTATGAGATTATTTTCATGAATTGTCCAAAAAGTGACATAGTCATGCAACTACTGATGACTTGGATTCAGCTATTAGCCTAAATTTAACAAACCTCTTTTACGTATTAAATGCATTTGGCCTTTCCTAACCAAATTCATTTTAAAGCCATGCTTTACAAAGCTTCTCTTTTAGCATGGAGTAAAATCTTGTAACATTACTTTTCTCTTCTGCATTCTACAACTTAAATGTTATTTAATAAATGAATAAAACAGTGGCCCACATTACTTTCTTTTTCTTCCAGAAATGGCACCTTTATTAGAATTTGGGTTACTGGAGGCTTTTCACATACTTGATTGCATGTAAAAATGAAAAATTTTTCAATAAAGCTTTATAAGCTCAAGACTTCCAGTAGTACATTTCTACTTGCCTTTAATGTTTTTCCTATAGTTTCTATATCAGATTAGAGAGAAGACAAAAAATATTTATTTAGAGTCTGATTTATTACTGTTCTTTGTGGTTTAAAGGAGACAGACTTTAATTAGAAATTGGGTATCAGTACACTAAGCAAGGAAACTATGGCAGGGACACAGATTTTTATCAAATGAGGGTTTGTCTCATTTACTTATGCAGTGGTTCATCACTTCTGCACAGCAGCCCTATTTTTGACAGAACCCTTTTGGAGTGTCAGCACAAAGTGCCTTTTGGGAGCTCGTACTAGTGCATTCTGGGATTCCTGAAGCAGCTCTTGTTAGTCAGAGGGGCTTTTGGCTAACTTCCAAATGAGGCACTGCATCATGGAATGGGTTTAAGAGAACTGGTTGAGCTCCTGTAGGTGCAAATGCTTTTGACTCCTGCCTCACACTTGAAGAAATCATTGTTAGTGCACTCGTTCTGACAGACCTAAGCTAAATGTTTGCTCCCAAGTGTTATGACCAACCGTTATAACTGATGCTTCTAAAACACCTAGGATGGCTGTTATCTGTAAACATGAAGCTTTTGTACAAGTGTTACAAATTCAAGATTTTCCAAGTAATAGTATCTTGCAACACTTTTCTTGCTTAATGTATGAAGGGTTTGCTGCTCATTCCTTTGTTACAATGTAGTTTTGCTAATGCTATTTAAAAAAAAAAAAAAAAAAAAAGCAAAACCAAGTCATCCTTCCATAGTGTCTTACTACCTCTTACCTAACTCCAAGGAGTATTGTGATGATTAACTAGCATGTTAGTGAAGTGCATGGAAAATATTAGGGCTTGTTGACCAGAACAGGGCTGCCCAGAGGTTTTTGGGAGCCTGGGGCAAAATCTGAAACTGAGGCCCCACTCACACCCTTCCAAAAAAAAAAAAATTCTACTCAGGGAGGCCCAGGAAGAGACAGTGTGGAGGGTGAGCTTGCCCTTCTCTCACCCTGCAGTTGTGGCTCCCATCCCGCAGGGTTGCAGCACCACTCAGATTTGGCCCTCCATCATGACAGACAAGCCACAGTGTCAAATTCTAGTGAGTGGCATTGTGAAATGGCATACAGGGTTGCAGCACCACTCAGGTTTTGGGGTCCCAGGGCAAACTGCTCCCAATCCCCAGAAGCCCTAGACCAGAACAGCTGTTGCAGGGAAAGCTATTCTGCGACTGATTAGAGTTTGCAATGGTTATTCTGTACAGCTTCCCCATGTATACAAGCCATTAAGCACTATGGAAGTGTGAAGTATTACTACTGGATAATATCACTAGTTGAATGGTTTGATTTTTCTGTTAATAGACCGGGAAGAGGGAGAAGAGTGGCCATAACTGAACTGTAATGCTTAAACAGCCGAGAAAAAGATACAAGTAGATCATAACTTTGCCATGTTAGAACAATGAACAGTGGTACTCATTCCAAGCAGGGTGTGGTGTATGCCTAAAACATGTAACAGTTTGAGCTCATTAGTCTCTAATTACAATTTTTCAAAGGTTTCAGTAACGAGCAAATGTCAGTGACCATTAAGTATGAGACTTAACATTCAAAAGTCAGGATAGTTACTAATAGCTTAATGTCCAGGTGCTAACTTGACCCCTTTAAAAGAGGTGGAAAGAGCACACACAATGAATTACTTTTTGTAATTTCAATTGGTTTTAAAATATACCAGCTTTTGGTATCAGAGTACACTTACTGAGAGGGAGGAGCTAAATTCCTTCCGCCATTATTCTGTTGCTTTCCCTTCCACCAGCAAGTAGGGAAACTTGCTGCCCCCTTTTCCCTCTCTTCACAGCCACCCAAACAGGATCTGAATAGTGTACATTCTTCATGTGTCTTTGCATCTTCCCACTCATGGGGATGAGCTGGTGAGCGCAGCCCAGATGGTTGCACTTTCTTATAGCAGTGCTTGTTGGAGTGCTGAAGTGCCCCTCCAACCCCTGCCCTCTGTGCCCATGAGTATTCTGAGAGTGAGGCTATAAAAAGCAGGGTGGGCTGGCACCTCTGCTGCCTCAGTTCCTTCCAGCAGCAGCCAGACCTCGACTTTTCCAGACCCATCTGATCTGGGTCCTTCACTAGTGAATTCAGTGCCTTTTATTTAGCCAGTTTTAGTTTTAAGGATGGTTAATTAGCTGGTTCTTTTTAATTTTCTGTAAAGGTTTTTATTTCTTAGGATAGGCTTGTTAATTCCTATTTTGGTTCCAACCACCAGATCTGAAAACAAGACCAGTCTTCAAGAGGTGTTCCTGTTGTCCAACAGTCTTCTTAGCGTCAGACACCCATACCAGATGCCTGTTGTGCCTCAGAGAGGGTCCCTCTTCTTCAAGCTGATTAATTTGCGGCACATTTAACTGCGGGGCTCACAGGGCATGCCAGATCATGCTGCAGGCCTCATTAGTGCAAAAATCTCTGGTTGCAAAAACTCCTAGATCTGACGCATTTAAAGGGTCTGTACATAACAATAAGAGCATTGCTCTTGTTACCTTGAGGTCTAAGGAGATTGAGAGCACTATGTCAAAGGTTCCAATCTCTGTCGCAGGATCAGAATTCAAGACTTCAGTGGGAACTGATTCCAGACCATTGGATCTACCTCAAAGCGCTCAGAGGATCCTTTTGCTAGCCTCTGAATTCAGAGGCAAACCACAGGAGAAACCTTCAGATCCATCTAACTCAATTCTAAGGTGAACTCCACAGAGTAAGAAGGCTTCGATAAGCAGGGCCAAATCTAATTCAGGGGAATCCTCAGATTCGAATTCAAGGACTGCGAATCTTAAATAAAACAAAAATCTGCCATGGGCTAAATCTCATGTTAAGAGCCATCTTAAGAACATAAGAATGGCCATACTGGGTCAGACCAAAGGTCCATCCAGTCCAGTATTCTATTGTTGTAGATATCCCTGGACACTTTTTCCTTTAAAATGCCTCTGGGATTCCCCAATAAAGTTATTTTGCCCTTCCTGAGTTTTACATATAACAGGTCCTGTAGTTTCTCCAGCGTTCAAGCTAAGATCAGATGCGAGGGTAGAGCTGCCGTCTGAAGAAGTTTTGAAACATGCTAAGCATACCAATATACCGCCTATGTTTCTTTCTTATTAGAAAGATTACATCTCCTAAATATAACGCTTACAGAACACACCCTCTTAGCCTGAGTTTGGTTACTGCATGACTGGGAGATCCTGCCCTTGTCTTGATGGCCTTATTAGCCCTTTCCTAGGCAGTATAGGAATGTTTCACATTCTAATCAAGGTAGAAACTCCTTTCCTAATACGGTTCAGAAAACTATCACTCCGCGGATCAGAGACTCCTGGATCCATCATCTTTGCCTGGTGTTAGGGAGCATTCTCCCACCATAGTTCATGATGCATTATCAGAGGAGGAAGCAGCACCTGCTGCTCAATTTGAATGTCAGGATTTGGAGCCAGATCTTGATGAGGAATGGATGAAAATCTTGGGGTTGCTTCAGCATTCTCCCCAGGTGAGGATGCATTACATTCCACGACTTTTGATCTCTCCCATCAATCACAGACCAAGAATATTCCCAGGCTATATTCAGCGTTCTGGGTTCTCAGTCTATAACTAAGATTACCCTTCCAATTTTAGACAGATGTACAGGCAGTTTGGACTTCTCTATTATGGCAGGCTATACTGAAACCCCCCCCCCCCCCCGGCATATTGTACCAATTACTGTATGAAGGTTCTCGTTCTTTCATATACAAACTACCTCTAATTCTCATGTGGTAGTAGTGTCAGTATAAAGATCCAGAGGAGGACAGTTACATTCTACTCCTTCTGACCGAGAGGAAAAGAAAATGGATGCAATTGGCAGAAAAGCATTTTCATCTCCTTTGCTCAATGTTAGAATGGCAAATTCAGGCAGGGAAATTACACTATTAGTACCACTTAAGGGAGAAAATGAGCATACAGTATTTTGCCAAAGTGCTTCCCAAAGATCAAAGGAAACTCAACATTGCAACATTCTAAGAGGGGTGGCTTTCAGCTTTCCCCTTTCAGCCATCCACCTAGGATGTCTCCAACCACAGATGGGGAGTGCATTTTAACATATTAACAATTCACAATCATTAGAATTCTCAAGTAAAGAGACAAAGTATAAGTAATCTGGAAATGAGGGCAATCCATTTGGATCTCAAATCTTTTCTACCTTACAACCAGAACAAGGTAGTGTAAGTCTTCATAAACCACACAGTGGCAGTGTATTATGTGAGCAAATGGGGGAATTCTTTCTCTACAACAGCGCAAGGAAGCAGTTGTGCTGTGTGATTATTTATCCCATAGCTCTTCACCTAGTAAGCAAGGATAGCAGACTGGTGGATCAAAAAAGCAGAGATGTAATGCAACTTCATGACTGGTTGTTAAAAATATCAGTGATAGATGAGATCTTCACCCTGTTGGGTTCTCAGACATACATTTATTTGTAACCAGACAAAATGCAAAGTGTCAGAGGCTTTGCTCAAGAAGGGGGAGAGACTGTCTATCCGTATTGGATGCCTTTCTACTGGACTAGGGAGAAGGTCTGCCTTATACCTTTTCCCCTTCCCTCTCCTCCAAAGGTGATAAAGAAGATAAAATAAGACAGAGCCAAAGTAATGTTGATTGCCCTAGCATGGGCAAGGCAACAGTGGTTCTCAGACCTTCTCCAGCTCTCCAAGAGTGTATATAGGCCTCTCCTTGTGACCAAAGACTTATTAAATTTTGCCCTTCTGTTGAGTTACCTCCTGACCCCCTATTATTGCACCTGACTGCATAGCCTATAGGACTCTAATGTACCTTGGGAAATCTTGCATGTCAGAAGTGTCTCAAGCATTGATTAACTCTAGAAAGCAGTTTACTAGAAGGTGTTATCTCAAGTGGAATAAGTTTGTGAAATGGGCAAGCAAGATACATAGATTCTAGGACTGGAAGGGACCTCGAGAGGTCAGAGTCCAGTCCCCTGCCCGCATGGCAGGACCAAATACTGTCTAGACCATCCCTGATAGACATTTATCTAACCTACTCTTAAATATCTCCAGAGATGGAGATTCCACAACCTCCCTAGGCAATTTATTCCAGTGTTTAACCACCCTGACAGTTAGAAACTTTTTCCTAATGTCCAACCTAGACCTCTCTTGCTGCAGTTTAAACCCATTGCTTCTTGTTCTATCCTTAGAGGCTAAGGTGAACAAGTTTTCTCCCTCCTCCTTATGACACCCTTTTAAATACCTGAAAACTGCTATCATGTCCCCTCTGTCTTCTCTTTTCCAAACTAAACAAACCCAATTCTTTCAGCCTTCCTTCATAGGTCATGTTCTCAAGACCTTTAATCATTCTTGTTGCTCTTCTCTGGACCCTTTCCAATTTCTCCACATCTTTTTTGAAATGCGGTGCTCAGAACTGGACACAATACTCCAGCTGAGGCCTAACCAGCGCAGAGTAGAGTGGAAGAATGACTTCTCGTGTCTTGTTCACAACACATCTGTTAATACATCCCAGAATCATGTTTGCGTTTTTATTTGTTTTGTTTTGTTTTTTTGCAACAGCATCACACTATTGACTCATATTTAGCTTGTGGTCTACTATAATCCCTAGATCCCTTTCTGCCGTACTCCTTCCTAGACAGTCTCTTCCCATTCTGTATGTGTGAAACTGATTTTTTCTTCCTAAGTGGAGCACTTTGCATTTGTCTTTGTTAAACTTCATCCTGTTTACCTCAGACCATTTCTCCAATTTGTCCAGATCATTTTGAATTATGACCCTATCCTCCAAAGCAGTTGCAATCCCTCCCAGTTTGGTATCATCCGCAAACTTAATAAGCGTACTTTCTATGCCAATATCTAAGTCGTTGATGAAGATATTGAACAGAGCCGGTCCCAAAACAGATCCCTGCGGTACCCCACTCGTTATGCCTTTCCAGCAGGATTGGGAACCATTAATAACAACTCTCTGAGTACAGTTATCTAGCCAGTTATGCACCCACCTTATAGTAGCCCCATCTAAATTGTATTTGCCTAGTTTATCGATAAAAATCATGCGAGACCGTATCAAATGCCTTACTAAAGTCTAGGTATACCACATCCACAGCTTCACCCTTATCCACAAGGCTCGTTATCCTATCAAAGAAAGCTATCAGATTGGTTTGACATGATTTGTTCTTCACAAATCCATGCTGGCTGTTCCCTATCACCTTACCACCTTCCAAGTGTTTGCAGATGATTTCCTTAATTACTTGCTCCATTATCTTCCCTGGCACAGAAGTTAAACTAACTGGTCTGTAGTTTTCTGGGTTGTTTTTATTTCCCTTTTTATAGATGGGCACTATATTTGCACTTTTCCAGTCTTCTGGAATCTCTCCAGTCTCCCATGATTTTCCAAAGATAATAGCTAGAGGCTCAGATACTTCCTCTATTAGCTCCTTGAGTATTCTAGGATGCATTTCATCAGGCCCTGGTGACTTGCAGGCATCTAACTTTTCTAAGTGATTTTTAACTTGTGCTTTTTTATTTTATCTGCTAAACCTACCCCCTTCCCATTAGCATTCACTATGTTAGGCATTCCTTCAGACTTCTCGGTGAAGACCGAAACAAAGAAGTCATTAAGCATGTCTGCCATTTCCAAGTTTCCTGTTACTGTTTCTCCCTCTTCACTAAGCAGTGGGCCTACCCTGTCTTTGGTCTTCCTCTTGCTTCTAATGTATTGCTAAAAAGTCGTCTTGTTTCCCTTTATTCCTGTAGCTAGTTTGAGCTCATTTTGTGCCTTTGCCTTTCTAATCTTGCTCCTGCATTCCTGTGTTGTTTGCCTATATTCATCCTTTGTAATCTGTCCTAGTTTCCATTTTTTATATGTACATGTATCCATCAGTAGCGGCAATTGAATCTATTCTTGAATTCTTTAATTAAATCATTCGGGATTGTCTATATTCTCCTTTTGAAAGTTCACCTAACAGCTATAGCTGTCCGTAATGTGTTGGTAGATAAATCAGTCTTTACACATAATACATTTAAGGAATTTATGAAAGGACTTGTCAGTATGTATCCATGCATAAAAGTTTCAGTCCCCATCCTGGGATCTCCAATTAGTCCTTACTCAGACTTCCTTTGAGGCCATGGCAGAGTGTTCTTTGTTCTACTTGTCTATCAAAATGGCTTTTGTCATAGCCGTGACATCAGCTAGACAAATGAGTGGATTAGATGCTTGCCTGGTGTATCCTTCATTCACTGTCGTCCAGAGGATACAGTGGTGCATTGCTCTAATCCTAGTTTTCTTCCCAGGGTGGTGTGTGACTTTCACCTTAATCAAACAATTAATTATCCAGTGTCTTTTTCCTAGACCTCGTACTCATGTAGACAAGACAGAGCTGCATACTTTGGATGCTAAAAGGCTTAGGGTACATCTACACTACAGCGGGGAGTCGATTTAAGATACGCAAATTCAGCTACGTGAATAGCGTAGCTGAATTCGACATATTGCAGCCGACTTACCCCGTTGTGAGGACGGCGGCAAAATCGACTTCTGCCGCTTTTTGTCGGCGGCGCTTACTACCACCTCCGCTGGTGGAGTTAGAGCGCCGATTTGGGGATCGATTGTCGCGTCCCAATGGGACGCGATAAATCGATCCCCGAGAGGTCGATTTCTACCCGCCGATTCAGGCGGGTAGTATAGACCAGACCTTAGTGTCTTAACAGTGTCTTCATTTCATATGCTGATAACTGTATGGGGCACGCTGTGTAATTGGGTTAGGCAGTGCAAGCAGGAGCGCTATGAACTAGTATCCATTCCATCCCCCGGGGGGGTTAGATTACACTCTACTAGAGCAATGGCAGCCTTCGTAGCACGCCTTAGACATGTTCAAATTGCGAAGATTTGTCAAGCTGCAACTTGGAGCTCTGTACACTTACAAAACACTACTCCCTAGACTTAGCATCTCAATGGAATGTGCAATTTGGAAGAGTGTTACTTTGATCCCTAATCAGTTAGGACCCCAAATCATACCTTCCTTACAGGAGGTGCTGCTTATCAAACTACCTCATGAGTGGGAATATCCAAAGGATACTAAAAGAAGAAATGAAAATTAATTACCTGTAATGAGAATTCTTTGAGATGGACTCTGCATTGTCACACTCCCTGCCCACCTTCTCCTCTTTCTCAGAATATCCCTGAGTCTGAAGAGGAAGTGGAGGGAACAGAGGTGGCAGAAGGCGTCAAGCCCCCTTTCATAGCCTCAGCCTTGGAATGTTCCGGAACGCAGAGGGGAGTGGTGGTGGGGTACATGATGCTCTCATTTGGCATTGCTCTGAGCAGGTTTTCCTGAGGTGTATCCACTGGCACATCTCCAGTAGCGTGAATATGCAGAGTCTCTCTGAAAGAACTGTTACAGGTAAGTAACCTTCATATTCCTGTGGGAAATACAGCGTGTATCGTAGGGAACAATTCTATAGGGAGAATGATTAGGTCTAAGGTCTCTTCCATCTCTAAGGCTTTTTCCAATATAGAAAGATGCACTCTCTTAACTAAATAGATGTAAAAATCAGTCTACTTAAACCAGTGCCAACCCATAATCCTAGCTGTATTTAAACCTGTTTAACCCTTTCTTAAGTTGGGGTACATCTACACTACAGCGGGGAGTCGATTTAAGATACGCAAATTCAGCTACGTGAATAGCGTAGCTGAATTCGACGTATTACAGCCGACTTACCCCGTTGTGAGGACGGCGGCAAAATCGACTTCTGCCGCTTTTTGTCGGCGGCGCTTACTACCACCTCCGCTGGTGGAGTTAGAGCGCCGATTCGGGGATCGATTGTCGCGTCCCGACGGAACGCGATAAATCGATCTCCGAGAGGTCGATTTCTACCCGCCGATTCAGGCGGGTAGTATAGACCAGGCCTTGGTAATGTATTGATACAGCTGTATTGGGGTTTGCACAAATTGAACTAGCTCAACTGTTAAATCAGTTTCATTAAACAACTGCATTTTTCTAGTATACACAAGGCCTTGTGTACTAATCTAATGGGAATCTATTATTTCTCCAATGGCACTTACCTTTATACTGTAGTTTGCCAAGTTCCCCATACTGGCATAGTTTAAAACTCAAATCAGAATTTTGTAGAACTCCACTTGTTTGACTTTTTTTTTTTTTTTTTTTTTACAGTAGAGGCATACAGCAATGTCAGTAAGTGAACCTTACCTTTGGAAAGGTGAAGGATAAATAGACGCATCATTTACCACAAATCTATTTTTCAAAGGTGGTTTATTTACAGTTTTAGGTAGTGATTTGAGGGGAGTCTGTGCTCTATATAGAACAGAGAACACCAGTCCTTTTAACTAATGAAATAGCTGGGCGTTTGGGCATACAGATCCTGCTCTCTAGAATTCCTAATTAAGGCATTGATTGTGCAAGTAGATCCATGAGGGTGGATCTATGTGGCATCCTGTTCAAGTGAACAGGATTCCTTGTGGGATCAGAATCTCTGCACAGATCTAATTGCAAGACTGGGGCCTGTGTTAACTCCTCAGAGAGCCCTCAGGCTCAGGCCCAAAATTGTTCCCAAGTCTCCTCTCCCAAGTAAGATGGAAAACAAACAAACTTTCAACAAAACAAAAATCTGTTTATTTCACTAGGGGGCAAAAACCTGCATGATAGCAGTAATGTTTGGCTAACTCAGATGTACATGGGAGACCCTAGATTTCAGATTTGATTGTGTTGAAAGTAAATGCTTTGTACTTGTTTTCTCTACTTAGTGACAGTCCTAATGCTGTTCATGAAGTGGAAAAGTGGTTGCCGCGACTGCATTCAGTTGTCATAGGACCTGGTTTAGGTAGAGATGACGTACTACTTGAGAATGCTAAGGTAATGTATACTCTAGTATTTTGCTCTACATCTTTGTTACTGAATTTTATAAACCAAGTTTGCAGCTTTTGTGCGGCTAAATGAATATTTTTCAGTGGGGTTATTGTGTAATAGTCTTAATGGAGCCATTAAAATATAGTTTGAAAACAACGTCTTTAGTAGAATTACTGGCTATAAGTGAATCAAAACTGCCTTCAAATGAACTTTCTATAAATGATTTCTTTTTGTTATGACTGGTAGTAAAGATCTGTTGGTCGCTAAATGTGAGTAACTATAATTTAAAGAGAAAAGTTAAAACTAGCAGTTGCCTAACCTTTGTTGTGAGGGTCATAGATCTTAGGGCTTGTCTACGTGGCAAGTTGGTGCATGGCAAGCCATGGTGAGAATCTACAGCGCGCTAGACCGCTGCACATTAACTCACTGTATGGACTCTGCTACCACACAGTAACAGTTACGAAGTACACTTGGATGTACTCCCCTTTCAAATGGGAGGCAAACTTGTACACTGTGGATTCATCCTTTGACTTGCTGCTAGCTTGCCATATAGACAAGCCCTAAGTTGTATTTTCACCATCAGAAACTCGGAGTGAGGCTTGAAGCTCATGCATCCAGGTGGTTATTTTGATCACTTTCATTTTGATGGTAAATCTGTAAAAACAAAGGCCAACATTTTCTAATGCAGGTGTCTAAAGTTAAGCACCTAACTCCATATTTAGGCTCCTAACTTTAGGCACCTGTGTTAGAAAATGTTGTCCCCAACCTCCTCTTCTCCCCCCCCCCTTTTTTTAACAGATTCACCACCAAAATGGAAATGATCAAAAATAATCATTGAAATGAGTAAGCTTCAACTCGCTTTAGGCACCCAGGTTTGAAAACTTTTTGCCAAGAACAATATCAGTAAGCAAATGTGTACTCACACATTGGAGGAGTTGCTATTCAATATAATAAATAAATATAAACTTCCTATTCTAGTTGAAGCAATATTCTTGCTTGTTTCATATCTTAGTGAAAAGTTTAAAAAAGAGTATTTGTTCCTGTCTGTGTAGAGAGATATTTAATCTATTACACAGTTATTGCTGTCATATGTCAACACACTAAAGTTAATGTTTCAGTCTAATGCCAGAAGCTGCATGTACAATACAGAACATTTTGGTGAAGCGAAATGCTGGGCTAATCAGTGACGGTAACAAAAAGTTGGATTGCTAGGTTTTTCAGAGATCTTGATATCTAAACGTGGAATTTACAAAACAGTAGATTCAAGAAACACTTAAATCAGAAGGTTAAAGTATCCTGAATGTGATGGAGAAAGAGAGTGACTTTTTGGGATTTCTGCATTGAAACTGTGACTCCTCTTCTGTTTATTTTTAAAAATTATTTGATGATGTATAGATGCTATATTAGTGAAAAGACACCATGCCCTGTGCCCCCACAATCCCAGTGTGCTGACAAGTGGGAGGTTCTCTTTATTTATAGAGCTGGTCAAAAAATCCAATTTTATTTCTGTGAAAAACTTAGAACAAAACAATTTTTCATTAATAATGTTTACTTTTTTATGAGAAGTTTGTTTTTCAACAAAAACTAAAACAAAACGAAATGTTCCATTTCCATTTGAAATTTTTATTTCAAATTTTTGAAAAGCAAAACAAAAAGTTTAGAATTTTCAATGAAAAGTCCAAAACTTGGTTGAAATTGAAGGTAAAAAAAAAAAAATTCGGTCTAAATATTTTGACCAGCTGATTTGTATTGTAGAAGAGGCTTCTATAGCCTGGTCTTCACTGATAAGAAAGGTGTGTGTGTTTTACCTCAGGGTAACTAACATACATATGCTATCCCTGAGGTAATAACACAGTGATGATAAGGTGCTTTAGTTTCGCCATGTGGTCAGCTAGTCAACCCCAACTTCAGGCAAGGGTATAGGGTTGACCTTGGCAAGCTTACCTTGTGGTAAAACTAAAATGTCTTCACTGTGTTTTAACCATGGGGATAGCTCAGGCACATTAGTTACCCTGAGGTGAAATATGCACTTTTTTTTAGCAGAGAAGACAAAGCCTATCAGGATACGGGCTCCATTCTGCTGGGGACTATACAAAAGCACATCAACTCCAGGAGCCATGTTTTGTGTGTGTTTTTTCTGGGTCAGTACAGGGTAGAAAGGGTCTACTTCTCAATCCCCTTTTGTGTTGCTTATTTGGATTTGTTTAAATATTGTATTCACCTGGGGCTTCAGTGTGTGAGTGTAGTCAGGGCAGGTGAATCCCAGTCACTTACTTAGCGAGGCCTGGTGTTTCCATCATCTCTGTGCTAGAGATAGGTGCAGTCTGTTTGCTTCAGTGGTAAATGTAACTTTTGTAACTTTTTTTTTCTCCCAAGGGGAAAAAGCAACTACAGCAATTTGCCATTTAAATTTGTATTGAAGGGTGGGTTTTTGTATATCCTTTTCTTTTACAATATTTTTGGCTAGTTTAGGCAAGCTGCCTTATGCATATAGGAATGGGATGTAGGTTTGTAATTATCCCTTATATCTTTCTTTGACTGGCAGTGAAGATGGGAAAGAAGAGGGCTGTAAGATCTGCTTCTCTCTCGTGAGAGAGTGGAGGGCTTAGGGCTCTATCCATCTGTCTTAACTCTGATCTTGTCTGTAGTGTATGAACATCTCCATAGTACACCTCTACCCCGATATAACGCTGTTCTCGGGAGCCAAAAAAATCTTACTGCGTTATAGGTGAAACAGCGTTCTATCGAACTTGCTTTGATCTGCCAGAGCGCGCCCTCCTCCCCCTGGGAGCACTGCTTTACCGCATTATATCCGAATTCGTGTTATATCGGGGTAGAGGTGTATCTGAGTGATCTAAGATACTAATAAATTCAGGCTTCTTATTTCTCATGTTAGGAATTATAAGGAAAGGAATAGATAAGACAGTAAATATCACAATGCCACTATATAAAACCATGGTACGCCCACACCTTGAATATTATCTGCTGTTCTGGTTGCCCCATCTCAAAAAAGATACATTAGAATTGGAAAAAAGTACAGAGAAGGGCAACAAAAATGATTAAGGATATGGAACAGCTTCCATATTAGGAGAAATTAAAAAGACTGGGAAATGACTGTTCATCTTGGAAAAGAGATGAGGAAGGGGAGGGGGATATGATAGAGGTCTATAAAATCACAGTGTGTGGAAAAAGTGAATAAGGAAGTGTTATTTACCCCTTCACATAAAACAATACCTGGGGTCACCCAATGAAATTAAAAGACTGCACTTGCCAGAGCCCATGTCAGAGTTGGGATGAACTCTAGTAAACTTATTAACATGCCGTGTAAGTACTTTAGTTGTTGTTATGTTTTCTCTGTAATGCTTTGTTCCTTATAAAGTATGCTTGCTTACAAAGAGTTGTGTGGTAACTTGCATTTGTAGCAAACACTCTGCTACCCATCTCTGAAGGGAAAAGAAGCAGGTGTCCTAGGACAACCTGACTGGGAATGACACAGTAAAGGAAAGGCAACTGTTCAGCCTGGGAATATCTTGGTCAGAAGGGAGAGAGACCCAAAAGAGGCAACAGCTGGGGAGCTGGCAGCCAAGAGTTGTTGCCCTTGCTGAACTATTGAGGGGAATACAGGTGCAGTTGCCCTGTACTATGAAAGCTTTTAATTGCGGATTCCAAGCAAGTGCACTGGCAAAGGATTCTTTTTGAATTCAGAGAGAAACTTAGAGGTAGGTCTTGCCTATATTTGTTTCCTGAGCAAAAGAAAACTGGGGAGTAATTTATATGCAGTTTCTCCCGTTTTTGTTAGTTTCAGTGACTAGGTGTTTCTGCTTTTTTAATTTTTCCCAAATCATCTTAAGATTTCTTTTTTCCTCCGCCAAAGGCCACTCTCCTTCCCCCCCCCTTTAAACTACAAGGGTGATGGTAAATTTTTAATGCATTCTGTACATGATAAAATTAAATCTCTTAACTAGCTTTCAGTTTGAATTGTATTAATACATTCATATACAGAAGGGCAAATATTTTCATAAAATGGATGCCTCTGTTACCTAGGATTTTCAGACCCCCCCAGCACAAGTAACTTAACTCTTTCACTCCAGGCGGTATCAGGAATAAATCAATGGGAACACAGCAATTTTGTCTGATAAAAGATTACTGCAAGTAAGCGTGCTCGATCTAAAACTTCAGTTTATTGGATTTAAGCACACACAGAGTTAAGCAATAGTTTTAGAACATCCCAGATACTTACCTAGCATCTGGAACGATAGTGAGTAATTAACAGCAGGTTTGCAGTGACTAGTTGCTCAACTGCTGGGGGGGGGGAGAAAAGGTGTCAGGAAAAAGTCTTTCAGGATGGCTTCAGAGGACTGCTCCAAATTACACTCTATTATTTTGTTTTTTTATAACTAATTTTTACAAAACACATAACCCAGCAGGGGGTCACTATGAGCTATCATTTCTCCTAACTTCCAATAAACCTTTAATATCAGAGGGGCCCAGATTTAAGGTCTTCCAACCACCAAGGTTTTCAGTCTCATTTGTTTACTTTTCTTTCTCCTCCTCCCATTCTGATTAACAGAAACTGCCAGCAAGTTTTGACTTTGCCTCTAAAAGCCTGCTTTCCAATAACCCTTCACTTCGTGGTGTTCTTTTATTAATTAATAGTGGCTGAATGCACATAACATGGTTGCAGTTGGCTTGATAATATTCTGGGGTACACACCCCTCAAATTCAGGGTAACACCTAAGTTGCTGACACATGTGTAGAGATTCAGGCTGGGGGTGGGGCTTGGGCTGAAGCTCAGGCTCCGAGACCCTCCTTCCTTGTGCGGTCTCAGAGCCCAGGCTCCAGCCTGAGCATGAATGTTTACGTTGCAATTTTTAGCCCTGCAGCCCAAGTCCCGTGAGCCTGAGTCAAATGACCAAGGCCAGCCGTGGTCTTTTATTGCAGCATTGATGTATCCCTGCAGTCAAGCTGGGCTCATTCTTTCTGTCTTTTAAATCTTAACCACTATTAAAGGGTCTGCAAGCCAAATCAAGCCCTCAGCACAGATGCCACTCCATAGCCTTCAGTGGGTTAGCGTTAGTGTTGTTGGAACATAGTAATTCTATTTTTGGTGCACAAGGTAGAATAAAGTACTTGACTTATTCGCCATTTTGTTTGCTCTACAAGTTTAACAGAAATAAAAAGGAGTACAATCTACTTTGTTATTAAAGGCAGCAGGTAAAATGAAAGGAGCAGATCTGTTGATCAAGAAGATGCCATCTTTACATAGGTTCTTCTCAGAGTAGGTGCTTCTGACCCAGGGGGTGTTATAGAAAATTACCTTGTTGTTAACCAAAAAAACCCCACCTTTTTTCTTCCTTTGTCTCCTGCTGAGACACTCCCCGGCATTCCTAGTGTAATAATGCCAGGGGCTTCAGGATTCAAGAAATGTGCTTCCTGTCAGGACTCTATACCTAGGTCCGATGGACACTCATGTTGTGTGAAGTGCCTCGGCGAGACACACGTCCCTGCAAAGTGTGTCCATTGCACAAGCCTCAAAACCAAGGCTCGTCATTACAGGGACCTGCGGCTGAAAATGCTTCTCATGCAGAAATCCCTGCAGCCGCCTCTGGAGAAGGGCAATGGCAAACCCTCTCCCTCACGCTCCCTGGCCAGGTCCAGACCAATTGGGAGCGTGGCTTCACCCTCTCAGGCAAAGAGGCAGGATCCCCGACTGTCTCCGTGCAGAGACTTTCACAAGGGTAAAAGTTCTTCTACGAGATCCTGACCCTCAGAGCTGACAGCGCCGAAGGCAGGTGCCTCCAACCATCCCAGCACCTCAGCCATGGCTCCCGGGGAGCGCAGAGGCAGGGACCCGACCTCCTGTACCGGGAAGGTCTTCTCGGGACCGTTCCCCTCAGCACCGAAAATAGACCAGGTGCTGACAGTGCGCTCACCCTTTGACCAGCCGCTCTCCCCACCTGAACTGGCTACCTTTACTGATAGCGAGCCTGATACGCAGCAGCAGCCGGAGTTCTCTCCTCCTGCACCGGAACCTTTTGCACCTCAGGTCATGGCTCACAACCACCAGACTCAGTTTCCCTACTTCGCCCCCCTCCCACCCCATGGGCAGCACCTAACTTTTCTTATACGATGCCTTGTCCTCAGTGATACTCTTGGCCAGATCCTACTGCCACTCGCCCTCAAGCTTCTTCCACCAGACCACACGCTCCTTCTGTGCCTCTATCTCCAGCTCCCTCTACTTCTAGAGCACCTGAACCCCCCCTCTGAAGAGATGGGCTATGGACCATACCCTGATTCATTGACTCCTGACTCTCCATCAGCTCCAGACGGAACCCTCCACAGAATGTGGACGACTCTAAACAATTCCAGGAACTTTTCAAGAGGGTGGCACTCAGCCAAGACATCCCTTCAGAAGAGGTCCAGGAGACACAACACAGACTCCTCAAAATCCTCCAACCCTCTGCGCCCTCAAAGATCGCGCTTCCCATAAATGACGCACTCCTAGAACCAGCTGACACTCTCTAGCAGACCCCAGCCTCTATCTTACCAACTTGCAAAAAGGCTGAATGTAAATATTATGTTCCTGCTAAGGACGTAGACTTCTTATTCTGTCATCCACAGCCAAATTCTCTTGTAGTGGATGCAGCGACACACAGGATGAAATAGCCGCACTACCGGCCCACCCCACAAGACAAGGACCTCAAACGCCTTGACATCTTGGGCCGCAAGGTTTATACCTCCTCCACTCTGCAATTCAGAATTGCAAACTATTCCGTCCTGCTTGCAAGCTACGACTTCGATGACTACAATAAACTCTTTGATTTTACCTCCCATATCCCAGAGGACAGGAGAGCAGACTTTACGTCAGACCTCGTCGAGGGCCAGTTGGTCTCCAGAATGGCCATACAGGCATCTCTAGACATGGCGGACACAGCAGCCGCACTACTGCAACTGCAGTGGTTATGCACAGATCTTCCTGGCTTTCTGCATCCGGTATTCCCAAAGACCTGCAGACCCAGGTGGAGGACCTCCCCTTTGATAAAGATAAACTCTTTTCCAAGAAAACCGACAAAGTCCTTCACACCATGGAAGACTCTAGAGTGACCCTGGGCATCTACCCACCCTCCCCAGGAGACAAAGGTATCAACCTTATCAGAGGTCACGCACACAACAGTATCACAGGCCTCAGCCCAGACCATACAATATGCACAGGAATTGCCCTAGACCTCCTAGGCGCAGACAGAATCAAGCGCAAACAGCTACCTCCCACCCATTGGGAAATACACAACAATTTTGAAGTGTTGGTCGAGTGTCTGCACAACCACCCCTTGACTCCACGGTCTACTTGCCCATTTGGCCACCGCCTCTAGGTTTTCCACTGGGTCTGGCAGCAGATTACACAGGACCTTTGGGTCCTGGAAATAGTTCAGTCCGGTTACTCTATCCCTTTTATATCCTACCCTCCCCCCTTTCCCGTCCCTCTTCAGGGACTCCTCTCATGAGCACCTACTTTGCGAAGAAGTGGCTCATCTTCTACAGCTAGATGCAGTGGAACCTGTGCCGACACAACATAGAGGAAAAGGGTTCTACTCCCACTACTTTCTGACCCAGAAAAAGACTGGGGGATGGAGGCCTGTACTAGACCTACGCTGACTGAACAAATTTGTAAGGGAACAGAAATTCAAGATGGTCACACTGGGCACAATAATACCTGTGCTGGAACAAAGGGACTGGTTCACAGCCCTCGACCTACAAGATGCTTATTTTCATATATCCTTCATCCAGCCCACAGACTCTTCCTATGATTCACAATCGGACACGACCATTTCCAATACAGGGTACTCCCTTTCGGACTCTCCACAGCTCCGAGAGTATTCTCCAAGACCCTAGCCATAGTCGTGGCCCACCTCCGCAGACACGGGATCATACTCATACTTTTCCCCTACCTAGGCGATTGCCTCATCAAAGGCAACTCATACGACAAGACGCTACAAGCTGCCCATTTCGCCATCTCGCTTTTCCACAGTTTAGGCCTGCAAATAAATGTCCAAAAATCCACTCTGACACCTGCACAGCAGATCGAATTCATTGGAGCTCATCTGGACTCAAGTCGAACCAGAGCCTCACTCCCACACAACAGATTCCTCGCTATCATACATTTCATATGCACGCTCTCTGTTCGTCCCAGGATACAGGCAAAAATTTGCCTACAGCTCCTTGGCCACGTGGCAGCTGCCACCTTCATGGTCAGGTATGCCAGGCTGCACATGAGATGTCTTCAGGGCTGGCTCAACTCTCAACTACAAACCCAGCAGGCACAGCCTCTGCATGCTGTTAACTCCTCCAGCGAACGTACCAGCTTCCCTACAATGGTGGACAAGACCAGAGAACCTTTGCATGGGCGTTCCCTTCCAACAATCACTCATGCTCACCATGGACGCTTCCCTGATCGGTTGGGGAGTGCATCTAGGGGGGACGCATGGCACAAGGCCACTGGTCCGCGCCAGAGACGCGTCTACACATAAATCTTCCAGAGCTCAGAGCAGTGAGACAAGCCTGCCTTCACTTTCTTCCCCTCATAAAGAACAAATCTGTCCAGGTCCCAACGGACACTATAGCATGTATGTTTTACATCAACAGACGAAGGAGCATGATCGCACTCCCTATGTATGGAGACCATCCAGGTGTGGAATTGGTGCATACAACACCACATACAAATTATTGCTTCATACCTACCAGGCTATCACAACACTACAGCCGACGTACTCAGCAGACACTTCTCCATAGAACATGAATGGGAATTGCACCCCATGATACTACAATAGCTCTTCTCCGACTGGGGCACCCTGTCAATAGACCTCTTTGCCACAACCCAGAATTGCAAATGCTACCTATTTTGCTCCAGAGCGGGATTTGGGACTGCATCCCTAGAAGACACGTTCCTCATCCCATGGAACTACTCTCTCATGTATGCCTTTCCACTGATCCCTCTGATACAGAGTCCTGCGCAAGATCAGAGACGACAAGGCCCTGGTCATACTTATTGCCCCAGTTTGTCCAAGACAGACATGGTATCCTTATCTGCTTCACATGTCCGCCCGTAATCCACAGACTCTCCCCAACAGACCAGATCTGCTTTCTCAGGACAACGGACGGCTTCTTCACCCTCCGCTCCAGAAACTCCACCTGACAGCGTGGTTCCTTCATGGCTCCAGACCCATGAACTAGCACGTTCTGAGCAAGTCTGATATGTCCTCCTGCATAGGAGAAAAGACTCCATTCGTAAAACTTACCTGCAGAAGTGGAAGCGCTTCTCCTTGTGGTGCTCAAATAAACACTTAATACCCCATACTGTGACTCCCCTGAACATCCTAGACTACCTTTTGAAACTAAAACAGGATGGACTCTTGCTCAGCTCCATCAGAGTACACCTTGCAGCTCTCACCACCTTCCATGATTCGCTAGATGGCTATTCGCTCTTTGCCCACCCCACAATAAAACGCTCTTTCACGGACCTACAAAATCTCTACTCTGAGATTTATCCATCAGCAGCTGCCTGAAATCTCAACCTTGTTCTTTGCGATCTTATGAAACCTCCATTCGAGCGCTTAGCTACCTCATCTCTTCTTCACATGTCCATGAAGGTAGCTTTCTTGGTTGCTATAACATTAGCAAGGAGAGTAGGGGAAATAAGCGCCCTGATGGCCTACCCTCCCTACACAACCTTTTCTAAAGACAAAATTACCCTGCGACCACACCCTAAATTTCTCCCTAAGGTAGTGTCCACCTTCACCAACCAATATACTTACCTACATTCTATCCCAAACCTCATGAGACTCCACACGAGGCGACTCTGCATACCCTTGATGTCAGATGAGCAATTGCCTTCTATTTAGACAGAACTAAATCATTTTGTAAGTCCTCGCAACTATTTGTCTCCACTACTGAGAGATCGAAGGGTGTGGCTATCTCTAAGCAACACCTTTCCAAGTGGATCTCTGACTGCATCACATCCTGTTACCACATTCAGAATGCCCAACTGCCCGAAGGCATCAGAACTCATTCTGCCCGAGCTATGTCAACATCCGTTGCCTTCCTCCATAATGTACCCATTCCTGATATCTGTAAGGCGGCCACGTGGTCATCTGAACACACATTTACCAAACACTATGCTGTCACGCAGGATACCACGGCAGATGCCATAGTAGGCCATACAGTACTGTCTACAGTACTGTCTACAGTACTCACTACCGCAACTCCAAAGTCCGATCAGCCATAGTGGGTACTGCTCCACATTCACCTGGAGTGGAGCACCCCCAGGGACAGCACTCGAGGAAGAAAAGAAAGTTACTCACCTTGCAGTAGCTGAGGTTCATCGAAATGTGTCCCCCTGTGCGTGGTCCACTCCCCGCCCTCCTCCTCTCTACTTTGGAGTATTACTCTGACTTCTCCACAGTAGAGAAGGAACTGAGGGGGGTGCAGGACGCATGTGCTCAGGCAAACTCTAACGAGACCGCGAGACAGCAGCTGAGCGCGTGCATCCTGACCAGGCACTGCTACCGAAGATCTCCAATCAACGACGCCGGGATGCACCATCACCTGGAGTGGAGCACCACAGGGACACACATCTCGAAGAACTTCAGCTACTGCAAGGTGAGTATCTTTCTCTTCTGTTGGGTACCTTTTGCATCAGTCTTCTCTGCAGAATATTTTGGGGAGGTGTCTACCCTATATCTAATTTTTCAGGTAATAGGAATGAGGTACTGTCAAAATATTGAGGTGTCAAAAGATGAGATTCTGGAACAAATGATGATTAGGTTAGCAGTAGCAAGTCACCATGTTTGAATGGTGATCATCCCAGGGAAACTGAAGAAGCTTAAGAATGAAGTTGCTGAGATACTAGCAAAAATACACAATCTATGTAAAACTGGCTACAATACCAGATTGCAGTAAATGATGTTGCTATATTCTAAAAATGTTAGGGTTGGTCCTGGGAATTAAACAAAACATTTATTTTATTTCCAAGTGAACTGATTAAAGCAACCAAATATAATTATAAATGCACATGATAGAAGGACAAAACCAGCATGACTTCTGTAAAGGAAAATCATGCTGTGCAAATCTACTAGAATGTTGTGTGTCTCAGCAAAATAATAGATAATGGAAAGCATGTTGGTATGTTTAATTTGTACTTTCATAAGGCCTTTGAAAGAAAGCAAAAAGTAGGAATACGTAGTCCGTTTTCAATATCCAAAAGATTAATTCATAGATTATAGAGCCAGAAGAGATCACCGTGACAGTCTGTTCTGGAAGACAGACAATAGAACTTTTCTGAATTAATTCCTGCTTGAACTTGAGCATATATTTTAGAAAATTGGGGGGAGGGGTGTCCCAAGGCTCCATACTAGAGCCACTGTTAAATATAGCCACTTATGATCTACAAGAGTTGGTGAATAGTGTGGCGGTAAAAATTTGTAAATGGTACAAAATTATTTAGATTGAAGAACTTTGTTGGGTCCTAAAAAAAGGTAAATGAACAGTGTGAGAGCGTATTGAAATTAATCCTTATCAAATTTAAAGGTTAAACATGTTGGAAGGACTAATTTGAACTTCTTATAGGCGTAATTGGGTTCTAAATTGACTGTAAGCATTCAAGAAAAACCATTGGGTGTTACTGTGGACTGCTCCCTCAAAACATCTGTTTGATATGCAGCAGCAGTCAAACAAAAAAACCAAGTGTTAGGCTATGCAAAGAATGGGCACTGTGTTCAGTTCTAGTCACCTCAGCAATAGCAGAAGTAGATGGGGTCCAAAGACCATCAGAGAAAATGGTTAGAAGAATGGAAAAGTTAGAACTGTTTAATGTGGTGAAGAAATGAGCTTGTAAGCACATATAATAGATCTATATGAAATAACAAATAGTATAGATAAATATACCCCTGTGGGTTCGGGGACAGAATAAGCCCCACTGCTCCTCCTGCATGTCATAAGAGGCAACTAAAAGGGGGCTGCCTGGAGAGGGATAGGCTCCACCAGGTTAGAAATTTGCTTAAGATGCACCAAATGATGAGAAAGTCAGCCATGTCCATACTGGATTGGTTGCAGCCTGGGTTAATAATGACCACGCCAATGGTCTCCCACCAGGGTGGAAGCGACAAGTATACTACTGGTGTAACCCCAATAAAGAGGAGCCGTGGAAGAGATAACATTACCATAGCCACATGGAATGTAAGGACATTGAGACAAATAGGGAGGTTGAAAACTCACGTATGAAATGGAACAATACACTTGGCACCTCCTAGGAATCTCTGAGGTCAGATGGAAGAACTTTGGAGAGGCACCAACGAAAGAAGGCCATGTACTCTCTTACAGTGGAGAGGACAAACATGTCAGTGGCGTAGAATTTCTTGTGCATAAGGATATCAAGAATTCAGTATTAAGATGCTACCCAATATCCAGTAGGCTTATTTCCATCTGTCTAAAGGCAGTACCATTCAATATCAGAGTGGTACAAGGCTACGCCCCTACAACAGACTAAAATGGATGAGCAAATTGAAGATTTTTATGATCTGCTCCAAGATATAATTGATAAGGTACACAAGAAAGATACCTTGATTGTACAGGGAGATTGGAATGCTAAAGTGGGTACTGATGCGCAGCAGATAGGGCCACAATAATCTTGCCATTCTGTAATGCGGTAACCAATGAAAGAGGACTGAGACTTTTGGGGTTTCCCAGCTATAACAATCTGGTTCTTGTAAACACATTATTGAGTACATAAAGCATTCAGGCAATCAATGTGGCATGCACTTGATGGTTTACATCACAGTCAGATCAACTACATTATGTGCAAAACCGATTTCGTTCTTGGATCAACAGAACTAAAACAAGGTGCTGATGTTGGAAGTGATCACGACCTTGTGATGCTAAACTTTTGGCTGCAGCTAAGGAAAATTGTTAGGCCAAAGTTTATCAGAATCAAGTTTGACTTCAAAAGACTTAGACTGAAGCATTGCAGGGTCATTCCAAGCAATGATCGGTGGAAAATTTGCTCCATTGTTTGCTCTAGAAGAAGACGTAGAAACAATGACCAACAATTTCAGCACTGTAATGAATGAGGCAGCAATGGACATTCTTGGGGAAACACCATAAGAAGATAAAACCTTGGGTCACAAATGAAATACTACAAATGTGTGACATTAAAAGAGAACTCGAGAGACAAGAACAGCACTGAGGGAGCTGATAAATACAGAGCGATTGGCAGAAAGATCAAGAAGGCAATGAAGGTGGCCAAGGAGATATGGATAGAAAAACAATGCTCTAAAAATGAAGAGCATATCAATAATAAAAATAGCAAATGAGTCTTCCAGATTGTAAAAGATCTGACGAAGGAAAGATGGACCAATGCTAATGCAATTCAAGACAAAGAAGGGAACAGTCTTACAGAAGAAAAGGACATAGACTCCTAGTCTTTAAGGTCAGAAGGGACCATTATGATCTTCTAGTCTGACCTCCTGCACAATGTAGGCCACAGAATCTCACCCACCCACTCCTGTAACAAACCCCTGAGCTATTGAAGTCCTCAACTTGTGGTTTAAAGACTTCAAGGTGCAGAGAATCCTCAAGCAAGGGACCGGTGCCCCATGCTGCAGAGGAAGGCGAAACCCCCCCAGGGCCTCTGCCAATCTGCCCTGGAGGAAAATTCCTTCCCAACCCCAAATATGGCGCCGTCATCAATAGGTGGACACATTACTGCTTTGATCTATACAATCGCCATACAAATGGAGATCCTAGTGTTCTAGACAGTCCAGATTCAACAGCAGAGGATGACTTTCCAATACTACGGGAAGAAGTGGAGACAGCTGTGAAATCACCCAAGAACGGAAAGGCTACAGGTATTGACAACATCCCAGCTGAACTGATGAAATTCGGAGGAGAAATAGTAATAGATGTACTCACCAAGATCTGCAACAAGATCTGGTAGACCAGCGAGTGGCCCTCCACGTGGACACAGTCACTAACCTCCATCTGCCAAAGAAAGGCAATCGAACTATAAGCTTAATTAGCCATCCCAGCAAAGTGATGTTGAAAGTCGTATTGAACAGATTGAAGCCACAAGCAGAGAACATCATCGCTGAAGAACAGGCTGGTTTTCATGCTGGAAGAAGTACCACGGAACAGATTTTCAGTCTCTGTGTTCTATGTGAGAAGCACTTACAACACCACCAGGACATCTACCACATCTTTGTTCACTTCAAGAAGGCGTTTAACAGAGTATGGCATGAAGCTCTCTGGGCAAGCATGAAGAAGTACAATGTTGGTCATAAGCTTATTCTTACCATTAAACAACTGTATGCCAAGGCCAGCAGTGCAGTTCTCGTCAATGGCACAATAGGAGAGTGGTTTCATACCAAGGCTGCCACGCTGTTCAACATGTACTTGGAGCGCATAATGACTCATGCCCTGGAAGATTACACATGCACAATCAGCACTGGGGGGATGAACAATCTCAAATCTTTGGTTTGTTGATGACATTGATGGCCTGGCAGGTAGTGAAGATGAACTTGCCAACCTTGTGAAATGATTGGATGAAACCTCCATAAAATACGGTATAGAAATCAGTGCAGAGAAAACCAGGCTGATGACGGGATCAGCTCATATATCACTGTCAGTGGACAAGAGCTGGAGACAGTGAAACAGTTCAAGTATTTAGGGGCAAGGATCAAAGGCAGAAATTCTGGCAAGAACTGCACAAACAGCAACAACAGTGGCAAAGCTAAAGCCAATTTGGAGGAACAAGAAGATCTCTCTGGAATCCAAACTGCTGCACGCAGCAGTCATGTCCATTTTTATGTGTGTGAGAGAGACATGGACCCTTACAGCAGAACTTGAATGGAAAATACAGGTGGTAGAGATGAGATACTTTCGTAAAACCCCGGGCATCTCCGACTTCGACCACGTCACTAATGAAGAGGTCCACAACATCATCACCCAATGCTCTGGTCATATGAAGACCTCCTGATGACCATGAAGAAGCGGAAGTGTTACGGCCATGTAACAAGATCTGGCCTATCCAAGTTCATCCTCCAAGGGACAGTACAGGGAGAGAGAAGAAGAGGTAGACAGAAGAAGAGATGGATTGACAACATAAAAGAGTGGACAGGAATGGACTTCACGGAGATTCAAGTACTGACACACATTGGTCAGGGGGGAGACAATTGGTTGATTGGTCGTTGGGGCACCATCATTGATAAGCAAAGCGGTTATGGGAGTGATGATGATAGACAAAACAGATTGGAGACACTTATTTGCTCTCCGTCATAACGCAAGAACAGAGTACCTTTGGTGAATTTAAAACTGATAAAAAGAAATATTTTTTTACACAATACAGTAAAGCTTTGCCATCTGGCATGTTAGGGGAATGGTAGTTGCCAGTTAGTCAAAAATTCCAGTTAACTAAGAGTTATGCTTACCAATGGAATACCAATTTTCAAAGAATTAGAATGCAGTAAGTGAATGAAGTATAAAGTAGTATACAGTTACTCACCAATCCAGTAGTAGTACTGCACTGCAGTGTGGTTGGTTTCTTAAAGCACTTGGGTGTATACAGGTGAAATTTTCTATACAGTAGGTTCTTATAACACTACATATCACTATGGGCAGCGCATAGCGTACACCCAGATCACTAAAAATACACTTAACACTAAAACTATACTGAACATAATTTAATAGTTGATGATTCAGAAGGCACTTCAGGATCTTCCAATGCCTCAGGGTCATCATTACCAACATCAGTTATCACTGTTGATGTAGAAGGTGTAGGAGATTGGGCTGAATCTGTAAATGACCCTATGACACACCTTGGAAGCTGCTTTTTTGAATAAATCCCTGATACCAGCTTGCTTGCTTGACTTCTGCCTCTTTTGCATAAAAGTTGAGTGCAGAATGTGCAAGTGCATAACTTCCAGGGCAATAGACTAGTCCCGGTTACTAGATTGAAGATTTGTATTGGGAGATATTAGAAATGCCGATTAATAGAGCTTTCCGGTTGATAAAGTGCCCGATAACACAGATTTTACTGTATATAGTTAGTCTGTGGAGCTCATGGCCATGTGATATCACCTAAACTCAAGCTTAGGGTTAAAAAAATGATTAGACATTTAGATGGATAACATCCACTGTTATGTTATATAGAGGGGAAAAGATCTAAACCCTCAAGCGTCAGTACACAGGCCAATGACAAACAACATTGTAAACGTTTTTATTAATCACTGCTGCCTTTCAGTTATGAGGGGACAGAGAGACAGTTTATTTCTGGACTGGTATGTACTTGTTGCAAGAAACTTTGCAAATAAAAGTCCACCATTCCTGTTTGTTTTTAAATTCATTCTGCTAGCGTAAAATCTCCATTTTATAAGTGAAACTGCACATCTCATGTCTTTCTTGTCACACAACATATGTTATTAACACCGTCGTATTACAATGTGGTTATAGTCAGAAAAGTGACTAAACTTAGCACAGTCTTGCTCAGTAGATACATTTCCTGAATGTATTTAGTTGTCATCATCTTCCTTTTCTTTCCTGCATTTTACTTATTAGCATTGTGGAGCTGATACAGCTATGAGAGTGTGAGTTGGATTATTTTCTCATTCACACATCAACATAAATAATATCCTAGCTTCACTTGCAGGATTCCATTGCTGCTCGTTAAATGTGAATCAGAAACAGCACAGCTTATCTTTAAGACCTCCTACTAATTTTGCATTGCTAGCAATTAAAAGATATGTCTGTAAAATGCACAAATTTGATATGGAAGTGTCTTCTATCATACTCTAACCATGTTTTTAATTCTTTCTTTGAAATGGTGATCTATATGACCAGACTCCTTAGGCAGCATTTTTTAGACTGAAATAAACTGCTGAATTTCCTTTAGATCTTTTGGGAGTTAACATAACAAGCGTCTTACAATCATTTGCATTTCTTGCAGGGTATTATAGAAAAAGCCAAGGTCAAAGGAATTCCGATTGTCATTGATGCTGTAAGTATATTTTTTTCATACCATTTATTTGTCTGACATTTAAAAAGCTATGAAATAATTTTTTTTAATTGTCTTGTGCAGGATGGATTGTGGCTCATTTCCCAACAGCCCTCTCTTATTCAAGGTTACCAGCGAGCGATTCTTACTCCAAACTATATGGAGTTTAGCAGACTTTATGAAGCTATGGTGAGCTGCTGATTAATTTTTTGGTGATACATAAGTATGTGTTTGTTACAATATCAACATATATTTTTTGAAAAATGAATCAAACACTTTCATATTGTTCCTTATCTATGTAAAAAGCATCCTGGGGATAAGTAAATCTGCATGTGATAGTTGTCATGACCACACTGGATCATTGCTTGGCACATCTTTAAGGCAAGCAAAAGAGAGATGCTTTTGAAACCATTTTCTTTTTTGGATGAATGGAAAGAATATAAAAAGTATAGAAAGACTGAATAATAAATCTTTTTTCATAGACTTAAATTGTTTGGTTTTGCATTAATGTTCAAATGAGTAATTCTGTATGGAATTCTTGTATTATAGCTTAGAGATCCTGTGGATAGCAATGATCACCATGGATGTGTGTTACGGCTCAGTCAAGCCATGGGGAATTTGACAATTGTTCAGAAAGGAGACAGAGATCTTATTTCAGATGGAGAAAAAGGTAAATGAAGTCTTCAGCTGTATGATTATTTTGGTTTTTAGTGGGTTTTTTTTGTTTGTTTTTAAATTGTGGTCCATCTGTAGCTGATTTATTTGATTCAAGGATTGACTTATACATTTTTGCACAGCATTTCAGATGTCTTTTGAAGCTTAATGCTTAAAAAAGTGGGTGTGATTTTCAGTGGCTTTGATGTGCAAGTCCTTTAACTTCCCTGTTCCCCTCTTTAAAATAGGCATAATACCTATCTACATCACATGGGTGTTGAGAAGCTTAATTTTTTTGTGAAGTTCTTTAAAATCCTCAGATGAAAAGAGTGCAATTATAAGTTCAATGTATTAACAAACTAGTTCCAGATGTATTTACTCAAGGGAAACTTAGTTGTTTCACTACATATTGATGTGACTGAGGAATGAAGATGTGTTGAATGGCTCCATCAACTGCCTGGTCACCTGATATTATCCATCCTCTTATATAGATCTGTGAGCTCTTTATCAACAACGCTACAGGCAGTGATATACATCACTTATGTCTGTTAGACTTACTGTATATGCCACATACTTTAGACTTAGCAATATTTTTGCTAAATTCTTTGTAGATAACAATTGCCCCTTTTAAAACTTCTATTTTAAAAAGTTGTTAAATTACTAGTTAGCAGGTTAAAAAAAGGAGTTGTTTGCCTGATGCCAAGATTTTCCAGTAATCAATAGAAAATTAAATCAAACAATGCCGTAATGCCCGTGAGACTGTGTGACCATGTTTTACATAACAAACGAGATAGCTGAGGTCTGCCAGGAGCTGATATGAACTACCAATCTCCGACATGTGTATATGCCACTTTAACAATTATTTTATATATACACTGTCAGAAGTCAAAATATCCTGACTTCCAGTGTATGACTGTCCCGTGGTGTGCTGTTAGTTGCCAACAGTGTTTTAGTACAATGTAGGATTTTTGCAATATTTGTTTTTCTTCACATCTTCCTTATTGCATACAGGTGTTTTCCTGGATGGTGGAAAGTGGGGAAATAGTTCTCTGTTCTCCTTTTGAAAATTGCCCATGCAGCTCCCCACCCCTTGGATAAGTGCATCCTCAGAATTTTCTAGAAGATTGGGCCACTCAGCCCCCACCCTCTCTCCTCACACAGGATTCAGAGGCCATAAAACAGGGCGTGCCCCAACTGTTCTCCAGTGCCTTTTGACCACCAGGTGTGCAATGAGCTCAGAGCAGACATGGTGACTTTGAGGTTTCCTAATTGTTTCTCTTCTCTCTTCCCCACCCCTCCCCCCGGCTCTATTGAGTACTATTTTTTCATAGTTGAATAGCCATTCACTTTCTTTTTCATTTTAAAAAACAACTTTTTTCAATTGCCAGGCCATTACATGTGTTGTCTGAGGCCCTGCTGTGTTAGGTTGCTTCCCTTGTTATATTGGTCTCATCAGACCATATATTCAATATTTTCCCTGTCTTGGGTCCCTTGACATCTCAGGCAGCATTGTTGATGTTGCTAAGAAAGCAGTCTTCAGGTCCTGGGCTTAATACAGGGGTATGATGTCTATTACAAACGTCCGTGTTTGTTTGTCATGCGTGGGAAGAGGTTATAACCAATACAAGTATTCAGTTTCCAAAGTGCATCTCAGACTCCTGTTGACAGAGGTTCTTTGGACTCAGCCACCTGAGTCTGGGGACTTCTGGCAATGTTAAGAGGCATCGTGATGCCACAGAACTGCTTCTCAAAATTGCACTGAAAGAGGAGGTACCGGTTGCTGCTTCTGTGCTGCAGCTAAGGACCAATCTCTATACCATGTCCCTCCAAGATCTTTAGTCTTTACTTCTGCTGCTTCATCTGTAATTGTGGTCTCTTGTTTGATGTAATTTTTTATCAGATGAGACAACACACCTGATGATTCTAGTTTGGGGAAAATCCATATAATAGGATTGGGAAAGTGTGCCCTGGGCACAATTCCATGTTCTGAAAGATTTTGTACTCCTGCTGCCTCCTTTTTTTTTTTTTTTTTAATTGCCGTTTTCCAACATTCTTTACCTTTCTCCTTCCAGGCATCTACTGCTTCAGCCTACGCATTTAGCACACTAATCCTTATTGTTTTTAAATACTGCAGTTTCCAGACCTCATCCTTACCTCTTACACATCTAGTGAAAAAATTTAAAAACTAAATCTGAATATGCTACAGAAAAGGTAAAAAAGTTGGAATTTTGAAGATAAAGCTTTCAGGCTGCTTTGTGCTTAGTTGGTGCAGAGGAAAGCCTTGAGCATACAGCTGTCTGTAGCAGTGAAAACTATAGATTGATGAGCATTATTTTTTTATCGATTGATTACATTGGCTAATTGCATACTTCTGTTCAAATGATTATAAGGCAAATATAGTCATTATAAGCCTTTTTCTTTGGTATTTGAATCTGAGTGACAGACTAAAGAAGCTCAATCTATTTAGCTTAACATGGAGAAGACTTGATCACAGTCTATAAGTACCTACATGGAAAGAAGATTTCTGATAGTAGGGACCTTTAATCCAGCAGAAAAAAGCATAATGAGGTCCAGTGACAGGAAGCTGAAGATAGACAAATTCAGAATAAAATAAGACATGTATTTTTTAACTGTAAAGGTAATTAACCATGGGAATAATTTACCTAGGGACTTCATGGATTCTCAGTCACTGGATGTCTTTTTAAATCAAGACTGGATATCTTTGTAAAATATATGCTAAAGCACAAACAGAATATACGGGCTTGATGCAGAAGCCATTTGGTGCAATTCTGTGGCCTGTTATTCAGGAGGTCAGACTAGATTATCATAATGGGCCCTTCTGAGCTGTGAATTGTTCATTCACATACATAGTTCTCTGAGAAACCAGTAATAATTCTCTACTGTTCTTTCTGGAGAGTAAGAGGAGTTGTAATGTTTTTAAAAGTCTGAGCTTCAGGTATGCACTGCCAACTGCCCAGTGAACATAATTGGCGAGGCCTTTAATTAAGTTTTATACACGTTTTTTTTTCTCTTCTTTTGCAATTCTACATTATAGCCTGGTCTACACTTGTTGACTTCCTGCTCTACAAAGATGTGCCCCACCATTCTGTTGGTAGGTGATATCAGTACCATCACTGATCAGGGCAGGCGTGAGTACTCAGCATAAGGGGAAAAGGTAAGTCAGCTTTTATTCAATATGGCACAGCTCTCTAAGGTTTTCTTTTTATTATTCTTTGGAGAACTGGGCAATAATAAAGTGTGGTTATACCGGTTTTTGTTCCTAACAGGTTTAAAATTTAGTTAGGTCCTTGAAGTGTCTGTGTATTAACTTTTTTTTTTAATTAATTATGTTTTTCTCCAGTCCTGTATCAGTTACTGGCTTCCCTCCTGAAAGCATAGCTTGAAAAGATACAGTCTCTGACAAGTAGCCAGCTAGCTTCTTCCCCAAGTCTCCCTCTGCCAGTAGGTAGCAGCAGCATGCTACCCTCTCCAGTTCTTCTCCTACTGCCTGGAGACATGTGTATGAGAAAGTAGGAAAGCATCAGGTGAGGGGAGTATCTTGCTATTGAACAGAGGTTAAAAAGCCACCTCCTGGCATAAGAGCCAGTCCAGTGCCAGTCAGGCCTTGAATTAAAGGTCCCATATCCTCCCCCTACTCTCTTTTTATGGCTGGATAAGTGGCTATTCAGCTGCTTGTTAGAGTCCCTGTCTTGCTTGGCTGCTTTTGCAGTGTCCGAGCATCCAATAGATTCTTCTGATCTCTTAATCAGAGGACGGGATGTTTGTTCCTTTTCTGCATCCCCAAGCCAGACCTGATTGAGAGATTGCAGTTCCAGTGCACTGGTTCAATATACACTCTGCTGAGCACAGCCTATATTCTCCCTGGCACTATTCTACACCACCTGCCATCAGAGCAGCTCCTCTGTTCCTGCCTCCATCAAAGAAACAGAGATGACTGGAAAATTAAAATGAAATCTGACTTTTATTTTTTTTTATTTTTTAACTTTCAAACAATTGGTTTCTCAAGGACCTAGCTAAATTTTAAGTGTGATTAGGGAATATAACAGTATAAACACCCTTTAAATAAAAGCCAGCTTACCTTTCCCACATCACTAGCGTGATTACTCCAGCCCTAGTCATTAGCATTTATATCGCTCTTCTTTTGCATGCTGGGGCATGTCACCAGGATTCCTTTGTGGACCAACCTGCAAAAGAGAAAAGGTTAAAATGTTACTCATTAGTATTAATAGTTGCAAGGTCAAATAAATGTATTTATCAGGGATTTCATTCAGCTTTAAGAAAGTTATTTCAATCTGAATCTTCCATTTAAGGAAGCAAAATGGTCCTTGATAGCTATCTGAAGTGGCCAAGTAAGATTTATGTGTGAAAACTGATTTTGTCTGAGAGAAAGTTTTGGAAGAAATATAATTCTGTTTGGGGCCAGACAGTATGTGAGACCTGCACTTACAGCACCTTTCATCTGAGGATCTCTGATTACTTTAAGAAGGTGGGTAAGAGGCATTATCCCCAATTTGTAGATGGGGAAACAAGCACGGAGAAAGTTAAGTGACTTGCCTGACCTATTACAGACAGGAATTAGACAAGCATAGTCGGGAATATAACTCTGAATTCGTGTCTTGGTCTACAACCTCGTTATACATATGTCACTTTAAATCTTTACACTAGTCATTATCTTTACCAGTGTTACTTAAGCATTTGGTCATAGCTAGAACTTTCCCATATCTCACATTTAAAATAGGAATAAATAAAAATAAAAAAACCTATGAACATGAATATCTAAAATTAACCTAATCATTCTGATTAACATTTTATAAATCAAGCATTGGTGGCATACTACGAATAACCTGAGTTTTGCTGTGTTGAATATTTCCATGCATGTTGATTTTTCAGATTATATCATGCCCTTAATAGCAAGTGCTGTAAGTAAGACTGCTTGTTTATAACCTCCTGTTTTCATATAACTTCCTGATTTTAGGGTGAAATTATCCATGATTGATGTTAGCAAAACGATTAAATTATTTTTGGAATTTTGGAGAACCTCCAGCCATTTTGATTTAAATGAGGGGAAAAAAAGATTTTTTTTTCCTAAGCATAGCATCCTCACAGAAGTCTGACTCTGGGTTTTGAGCACCCAGTGTGCTACAGAATAGGAACTCCTTCAGTTCAAAACTTTTTGGCAATGGTAGCTGGGCATGAGGGTTCCTATCTAATGTGCCCTCTTAATATCTAAGCACCTTACAATTTTTAATGTGTTTTAACCTCAATAGATCTTTGTGAGGTAGGGAAATGCCCATTTTATAGATGGGAAATACAAGCACAAGAGAGACGAAGTGACTTGCCTAGGGTTGCATAGGAAGTCTATGGCAGAGCTAGGAAATGAACCAGCTCCACTGGACCAATTGAACCACTTTGCTCCAAATCTTCTCATGTTATATACTCATAGACTTTAAGGCCAGAAGGTGACTGTTCAATCACCTAATCTGATCTACTGTGTGACACAGGCTATTAAATTTCACCCAGTTATCCCTGTAGTGAACTCAAATCACTTGTTTGGCTAAGGCCAATCTTCCAGAAAGGCATTTAGTCTTGGTAGTTTGTTGCAATGGTTGATCACCCTCGCTGTAAAAATGTTGTACCTGACTTAAGTTGAATTTGTCTGGCTTTGTCTTCCAGCCATTGGTTCTTGTTAAGCCTTTCTCCACTTAAAAACCCCTTTATACCTCTTATTTTCTCTCTGTGAAGGTATTTACACACTGTAATCAAATCACCTCTTCATCTTCTTTTTGATAAGATATACAGATTGAGTTATTTGAGTCTCCCACGGTAAGGCATTTCCTATCCCTCAAATAATTTTTGTGGCTCTTTTCTGCACCATCTCCAATTTTTCAACATTGTTTTTAAAATGTGGGCACCAGAAGTGGACACAGTGTTCCAGTATCTGTTTCACCAGTGCTGTGTACAGAGGTAAAATAATCTCCGTACTTCTATTCACTTCTCCCCTGGGTATAGGTCCAAGGATGGCATTAGCCCATTTTGCCACAGTATTGTGCTGGGAGCTCACGTTTAGTTGTTTGTCCACTGTGGCGCCTTTTCAGAGTGACAGGTTTCCAAGATGCAGTTCCCCATTCTGTAGGTGTGGCCTGAATTCCTTGAATTTGGCTGTATCAAAATGCATTTTGTTTGAATGGGCCTAGGTTACAGAGAGATACAGATTGCTCCGTATGACTACCCTTTCCTCATTATTATTTACCTTTTTGCCAATCTGTCATTTGCAGATTTTATATCTACTTCTAGATTATTGATAAAAATGTTGAATAGTGTTGAGCTTGTAGCTGGAGTCCTAGTGGAAACACCCCATTCAATGATGATTCTCCATTGACAAATCTAAAGAAGTAGTTGTCAGCCAGTTTTTAATCAGTTTAACAAGAGCTCCATTAATGTTGTATAATTCCAGTTTTATAATGAGCGTCGTGATACACTAAGTGAAACACCTTACAAGAAGTCTAAGTTTATTATATCAATGGAGTTATCGTTATCAACCAAATTTACAATCTCTCCAAAGAATGGAATCAGGTTTCTTTGCCAGGACCTATTTTCTATAAAACAATGTTGACTGGTATTAATTTATATTCCTATTGTTTATCAGTTGAATCCCATATCAGCTTTTCTGTTACATTTTCTGGGATTGATGTCAGGCTAACCAACCTGCAGTTACCTAGATCATCCTGCTTGCCGTTTTTGGATATTGGCACATTAGCACTCTTCCAGTCTTCTAGAATTTCCCCAGTATACTGTGATTTATTATAATTAACATCAGCGGGTGAGAGATCTCTTCAGCCAACTCTTTTAGGACTCAAGTGCAAGTTATCCAGGCCTGCTGATTTTAAAATGTTTATGCCTTGCAATTCTTGTCTAACATCCTCTTTAGTAACTAATGGTCTGGAAAGTACTTCATTCTTTTATGATACAAGTGCATCATCCTGCTTCTTTCCAAATACAGAACAGAAATATTTATTGAATTCTTTTCTGCACCATTTAATAAGTTATACCACCTCTGTCTAGTGATGGGCCAACACCATTGCTACTAACTGCCACTGCTCCATGCAGGGTGTATGGAAGGTCAGCCACATGGTCATTCCTGCCCATTTTTACAAACATCTGTTGCTTAGATTTGGCCTCTGGGGAAGAGCCCCGATCTAAATTCTTAGTACTGCAGAACCTGTTTCCAAGACCAGGTGCCCTACAGTTCCTTTGTGGGGGTCGAAGAGATCTCTAACTGAACTAGCCAAACTTTTGAAAAAGCATCACAAAGACATATCCTCTGAGGCTCTGCCAGTCCGTCAGTTTATGCCTTTGTTGTTGCTTGGAAGTATTTTATTCCTTTTTATTTATTTTAATTTTAGAAGTTCACAGGTCTTAATACTGGTCATCAGTCTTTTTTTCTTTTCGCAATGCGCTTACTGCAGTGTGTCAACCTTCTATCTTGAAACATATCTTGAGTTACTGAGTCTCCAAGACTGAGACTTGTGAAGATGATGGTACCTTTTCCCATTATGTAAGTTACATACATGGAATTCTGCTTCTTTGAAGCTTCCTCACTGATTTGTGCCCCATCATCTCTGCTTATGCTTTTGTTACCTTCTAGGTGGTGTGTACATATGAGGCTTGCAGAAATCTTTTACTTTATAGTTTTATTTTATAATGGGCTTAGTGTGAAGACAGTTGCTTCCTGCACAGTTCAGAGCTGACTAGACGGCTAAGGGACTGCGAGGTAGTGGCAGATGGTGACACGTGGCTAATAAGCAGGGGCTTGTGCTCAGCTGCCACTCAGATGGCCAAAATAAAAGCTTTGAGCAGAGGATTTTCCATCCTGCCTCCTGCCAAGAGTTCAAGACCTTCCAGTGAAAATCCTGTGATATATTATCTTCAGAATAGCAGAATTAGAGAGATTTCCCCCCAAACTATATCATCTTTGTCACACAGCTAATTAAAAAAAAAAACCTCTGACCTTTGAAACTTGACACACAAATTGTACATACTGAGAAACACATCCATAATCGAAGGTGGAGGGAGGAGTGATTGAAAAATTAACTTCTGGGCATGTTGTGGTGGCATCTGCTAAAATGTTGTTAGTGATTAATGAATCCGTGCCCTCTTGATGACACCAACAAAGCACAGTTGCTTGGCCTGATGAGCCCAGATGGATTACTGCTGAGACAACTGGCAGGAGAGAGAGGGGCTCATAGTATATTTTCTGCCACACCCACCAACAAAGAGAGAGTACAGCCTTAGAGCTGAACTGGAAAGGGTGTGATTGTGATAACCAGATTTTAAATGCTGTTGTTTAAGCACGTGCAAATAAATTTCCCCAGTGTTTCATGCAAATTGCCCCACTTTCTAAATAAAAAGTTTCAATGGTTCCTCTTGCAGAAAATTCAAGTGAGAGCAGCTCAGGTATTTTAGATGAACAGTAATGTTCAGGGGTCTTGGGGAAGTCGAGGCCAGGACCTAGAGGTGGACATTTAGAGACTTGGAGCAGGGGTTGATGTCCCAAGTAATTGCTTCGCTGCTGGACAGATTCTGTTTGTTCTGGATCTGGGAGAGGTTTTGTGACCCTTGCCCCCATAGCAACAAAGAGAGAAGAGGGGGTGAGTCTAGTTGTTTCCCTGGAGGAGGGATTTTGGAGGGGATGTGCCTGAATTCATTTTGTTTTCTTTTTATTTGCTTTGTGAGTCCTTGCAGCTCAGTATGTCTAGAATGGAGGAAAGTGATTTTGTGGGCAGTAAGAGTTGGATTACAGCTAAACTATTTGCATGCCCATACTATCTTGAATTCACTCCATGAAGCTGGGTGCCTTCAGAATAAAAATGCAAAATCTAATACTGTGACCTAACCTTTCCATAGTAACACTGTTGACAAAGAACAGAAGAAAATCTCAGTTGTAAAGGTCTGAACTTGCCCCTTCTCCCCCCCCCCCCCCATAAGAAAATAACTTTAAATGCTACCTGCAACCTATTAAGCACAGGCAATCTCTTCCCTAAATAAAAGGAAACACACACACACTGCAATATAAAGGTGTCACAATTAACATTTATAAAAATAGTAATACCCAGTGCTTATATAGTTTATCAGTAGATCTCAAAGCACTTTATAAAAGGGAGGTAAGCATCATTCCCATTTTGCACATGGGGAAACTAAGGTACAGAGAAATTAAATGACTTGCCAAGGTCACTGGCAGGCCAGTGGCATAGCCAGGATTTGAATCCAGGTATCCTGAGTATCAATCCAGTGCTCTGTCTTCTAGGTGGCTTCTACAACAGTGATAACATGACTGTGGTGAATGTATTGTGTAGTTTCTTACATTTAACAACAGAACTATTTCATTACATACTTAACAAGGAAAAGCCAAAATAAACAGTTCTAAATACATTCAGTGTGGCCGAGTTAAAGTTGCAGAAATTAAGGTAATGGGAAAATTCAATTTCTATAGCTACATTAAGAGAACATTAACAGTGCTTTGCAATAATTTCTCCTCATTCCTATAAAATGTAATTAGTTTTGCAGACAACCTTTTGTGGGAAGTGTGGGTTACTTGAAATAGCCTGATAGATGCTGGATTCCGATATTAATCTTTGTAACAAGTTTCTGTTTAAAAAAAAAAAAAAATTGTTCTCTCAATCATTTCATGTTGAGCATTGTATCTGTAGACTGAGTGGGTATTAATGTAATTTATATGGTGTCCGTGATAATATTAGTGCTATATGATGCACACAAAGTAAAAGATTTCAGAGGAACCTTTGTCTCATTTTCCAAAGTGCTTGAGTCTCATTAATGTTCAATGGGACTTTGGCTCCTAAATGACTTTTAGATGCTTTTGAAAATTTTACCCACAGTCCTTTCTCCTGAGAGTTTACAGTGTGTTAAGAGACCCAGAAAACTTCTGTGCCCTAATCTTCTGTTAATTTTTAAAAAATTGCCTACCCCCTTTTATTGGGACAGTTAATGCAGATACTATAAGATGTTAATGTTTTGATAATTATTTATAGCCTTTGAAAGGGATACGTTGATCAAATTTTGCCCACGATGTAGGTTTTATTAAAAAAAAAAAAAAAAAATCCAAGCAGTATATACAACCCAAACACTACAAGTTAGTTGGTTGGTTTCTAATTATATTTCTTTCCCGTGCTCCGTCTTTGTAAATCACTTGTCAGATTCGTAAACGCTTCAGGTGAGACTTTTTTGTGCTTTGTGTTTGTACAATGGCTCATACAGTGGAGACCCAGCCCTGATTGGGGCTTCTGGTCATTATGGTAATATAATTAATAATAGTGCATGAAAACCTACATGTGAAATTGGCTAGAGACAGTCTATTTTCCATGCTGAGAGGAATGGAAAAAGTAAACTGCATACTAGATAAAAAGTTTTATTTTTAAATGATTTTGCTTTTAATCCTTGAAAGATGTGTTTTTAGAAATGGGTGATGGCGTCTTCTTTAAAGTAAATTCTAACCTGACAGTGTCTCTCCTCAGAGAAGAAATGTTCTAGCATACCTTGCATTTCCAGTGTTTCCTCAGCCCTCAGAGCCATGGTAGTATGTCACATAAATAGAGGGTAAGTATACATGACCCTTTGTTTTTGGTTTCTTTGTAGTACTTGTATGCAGTCATGAAGGAAGCAGCCGAAGATGTGGTGGACAAGGGGACCTTCTTTCAGGTTCTCTTGGAGTCTTGGCACACTGGGCATTTCTTGCTGGACCAGAAAAAACTAATGGGTATGATTTCATTAGTTACTTCTTTTATCTCATATGAGCCCATGTTCTTCACAGCAACGCCTGTAGAAACGTTAAGAAACTCAACGAATCTGAATTTGGGACACTGACTGACACCCTGACAAACTTTGTGTTGTAGAGTAGACCATAGTCATTGTAATAGTTCTGATTTTGATGAAGTCAAACTGTCTCTTGACTCTGAGAATGGCTCAAGATCACAAGGCAGAAAAGCAATACAAACCTGAATTGATTTCCAAGAATATTTATTTACCAGAACATATGTTTTTAAAATGAATTTCATAAACGGAATATATATCAGATATAATATTAAATAAATGGCAGTTGCTGTACAGCAGTGAAATCTCAACAATATACAAATATATAATATATAATTTTGTTTTCTCTCTGTGGTGTATTGATGATGATTTGTGTTGGTTCAATCAGGTGATTCTACAAATGTAATTTGTCATTTAAATTTTAAAAGTATAAATAAATTCTAAAATACTAATGGATTAACCGAAGAATCAACTAAACTAGTTACAGGTACTTAAAAGCATTTCATTTGGATATGTCAAAATCTCAGAAGTAATTTGGCTTCAGAATAAAACATTTTAAAATAAAAGGTCATTGCCAGCTGTTTTAAGAATATATAATAATTCCTATCAGATCAGACTAGTGATCCAGATAGTTATATATCCTTTCTGTAGCCAGTACCGCTGCTTCAAAGGAAATCACAAAAAAATTCTGAAGTGCACAGTTATGGAATAACTCTCCCTGTCTTTCTAGTACCTTAGGAACAGGAGATAGTCTCATTAGCCATATAAATATGTAATCCTTTTTTGAATCCTGCTCTACTCTTGGCCTCAATGGTGTATTGTGCCAATCAGTTCCACAGGTTGTGCACCATGTTAAAGAATTTCCTTTTGTATATTTTAAATATGTTGCCTTTTTAAATTTAATTGCATGACCCCTCATTTTTCTATTGAGTGTGTGTAAATAGGATCATCCCATTTACTTTCTTCATACTAAATGTTTTTTTTATACTTTTTTATGATGCACCTTATTATATGTCTTCCCTAAAGAGTCTCGGTCTTTTTAATCTCTCCTTGTGGCAGTTTCTGTATGCTTCTAGACATTTTCATCACCCTCCCCCCCCCCTTTAGAACCCTTCTGTTTTCACTATATCTGTTTTGGGATAAGGTAACCAGGACTGAACACAGTATATTGGGTTAGGGCATACCATTGACTCAGAGTATTATAAAATTATCAGTTATTTTTCTATTACATTCTTTATTCATCTTAATATTGTTTGCTGTTCTGATCACCAGTGTGCATGGAAGATGTTTTTCAGTGAACTATCCACAGTGATCATAGAATATCAGGGTTGGAAGGGACCTCAAGAGGTCATCTAGTCCAACCCCCTGCTCAAAGCAGGACCAATTTCCAACTAAATCATCCCAGCCAGGGCTTTGTCAAGCCGGGCCTTAAAAACCTCCAAGGAAGGAGACTCCACCACCTCCCTAGGTAACGCATTCCAATGCTTCATCACCCTCCTAGTGAAATAGTGTTTCCTAATATCCAACCTGGACCTCCCCCACTGCAACTTGAGACCATTGCTCCTTGTTCTGTCATCTGCCACCACTGAGAACAGCCGAGCTCCATCCTCTTTGGAACCCCCCTTCAGGTAGTTGAAGGCTGCTATCAAATCCCCCCCCCCATTCTCTTCTGCAGACTAAACAATCCCAGTTCCCTCAGCCTCTCCTCATAAGTCATGTGCTCCAGCCCCCTAATCATTTTTGTTGCCCTCTGCTGGACTCTTTCCAATTTTTCCACATCCTTCTTGTAGTGTGGGGCCCAAAACTGGACACAGTACTCCAGATGAGGCCTCACCAATGTTGAATAAAGGGGAACGATCACGTTCCTCGATCTGCTGGCAATGCCCCTACTTATACAGCCCAAAATGCCGTTAGCCTTCTTGGCAACAAGAGCACACTGTTGACTCATATCCAGCTTCTCGTCCACTGTGACCCCTAGGTCCTTTTCTGCAGAACTGCTACCTAGCCATTTGGTCCCTAGTCTGTAGCAGTGCATGGGATTCTTCCTTCCTAACTGCAGGACTCTGCACTTGTCCTTGTTGAACCTCATCAGGTTTTTTTTGGCCCAATCCTCTAATTTGTCTAGGTCCCTCTGTATCCAATCCCTACCCTCTAGTGTATCTACCACGCCTCCCAGTTTAGTTTCATCTGCAAACTTGCTGAGAGTGCAGTCCTCACCATCCTCCACATCATTAATAAAGATATTAAACAAAACCGGCCCCAGGACCGACCCTTGGGGCACTCCGCTTGAAACCGGCTGCCAACTAGACATAGAGCCATTGATCACTACCCGTTGAGCCCGACGATCCAGCCAGCTTTCTATCCACCTTACAGTCCATTCATCCAGCCCATACTTCTTTATGATGCCCAGTTCTTTGTTCCCATTATCATTTTCATCTAGGTGTGTTTTTTTATTCTAATTTTAATAATCATTTCTACTTATTCTCCTGGTACTGAAGTAAGGATCATGGATCTGTAAATCCTAGCATCATCCTTAGTGCCTTTTTCTTTTTTAATAGTTAGAATATAAGAACATAAGAATGGCCCTGCTGGGTCAGACCAAAGATCTATCTAGCCCAGTATCCTGTCTTCCGACAGTGCCAGGTGTCCCAGAGGGAATGAACAGAACAGGTAATCAAGTGATCCATCCCCTGTCGCTCATTCCCAGCTTCTGGCAAATAGAGGCTAGGGACACCATTCCTGCCCATCCAGGCTAATAGCCATTAGTTACTCATAGCCTTCCAGTATAGGAGCTGATATTAATGATTACATATTTTTAGAAGCAGCTCAGCCATTTTACTCTTAAGTTTCTTGAGAACTCTTAGTTCTTTGAGTATATGTCTCTATGGGTGCTCCTCTGTAGGATGTGTGCGTGCCCATGCACTCTTAACTGGAGAATACAGAATAGTCTCCACGGGTCCGCACCAGTGAAGAGTAGTGCCCCATGTCTCCCTATGAGGCCATATGAGGAGATGTGGGCCCGCCCCTACTCAGCTCCTTCTTAACTACCTGCAGTTCAAGACAGAGAAATTTGGTGTCCGCTGTTTTCAGCTTTCTGCCTTTTCCCTGTGAAACCTTTACTTGTTTTATTTTATTTCATTGGTTTTATTTCAACTGTAGCACAGTTGTGCGCTGGGGGGAAGGGAGAGGGAATAGTTTTAACCCTTAGAAGTTGGAGTTAATGTCTAGATCCTCTTGGTTATGCCTAAAAACCCTATCAGATCTGCCAGAGGTTTTTTCCCTATAGCAATGGACACTCTTAATTGCCTGAGGTGCTTGACTGTATCCCACATTCCTTCAAAGTGCACGGTCTACTTGGGGTTCAAAGGCAGGTCCAAGAAAGACAGGGAAACTATACTGAACTCTTCCTAGCTCCAGATGTATCTGCTGCCTCCCCTGCCCCAGTACATGAGCCTCAACATCTCAGGCTACTCCAGTGTCTGCTGGAACCTTTTCAGCAGCCCTTGACACCAAGACCTTCAGGGAAAAGAAGCAAACTTCCCCAAGCAGGGAAACAAACGAGAGGTGGTTCAACCCAAAAGACTTATCAGGAGACCTCGCATCCCTCAAAGGATAGCACTGAGGCACCAGTACTGCATAAAAAATTCCACATGGACAAGCCCTCTACTCTCAGGGCGCCATTGTCATTGGTGCCATCTGACATCTTGGCATCACAACACACACACCTACCCCACATGCTCCGGTACCATCATCTTACCATAACTCTGAGGTCCGAGAAGATCTGGAGAACTCTTTAGTACTTCATTCACCAGCTACTTCCCAATATCCACTCCAGTCCTGACCTTGGCTATGGCCACTGGCTATCATAGCCCTCCATTGCCTTCCAGATTCCTTTCCACAGAGCACCTCGTAGTTCTGGATGAACTGGAGTCCCTCATTTCAAAGAGGTCTATCATAGACCCCCCCCCCCCCAATACAGCCCTGGCTCCTGCATGCCAATTCTCAGTTGAGCCTCCAATCTTTTGGTACTGGTAACAATACGTGAAGCCTGCCCCAAACTTAGTTTTCCCTAACCTCTATACCATACTGTGATGCTCCTGTGAGCCCATTTAATGAAGAGGGTCTCCCAAAACTAACCAAATCTCCTAGGTCTTGCGACTGTGACCATGTTTGGTGACCCCCTCTCTGATTCCCCCTCTACACTGTGCCTGCTGGAATCACAGGGCCGCTTTGAAGAACAATTCTTCAGGATGTCAACCAAAAAGAAACTTCAGCTCCCAGCAGTACCGTATCACCCTCCGGTACCGATAAACTAGTCTCCAGTACCACACGCTTTGTCAGTATTAGATGGTACACAGGAGAAGCAAGAACCACAGATTGAAGAGGTCTTGCTTCCTCAGCCAGCTGATCCTCATTCTCCAGAGGAGGCAGCAATGCCACTACCACCATCATGTGCTGATGACTTAAGAGCCTTCTAGGACCTCATGAAGTGCCTGGCAAACTCTGTACTGATCCTCTTGGAAGAAGGCCAGGAGTCCCGGCACTCTCTTTCGTGAGTAATTTAACATCAATCCCAAGGGAAAGATTATCATCTCCCGCTCACACTCTGTGGCAAACACCTGCCACAGTTCTATCCACCTGTAAGTGGACAGATGGGGAAAAAAAAAATTCTATTCCACCTAAGGGAATGGAGCATCTTTTCTCCTATCCTACCCCTAATTCCCTAAGAGTGGACATAGCCAGCAAAGGGAACAGTCAGACTTGCTTTAGACCCCCTCTGGATGAGGAGTTCAAACAACTGGACTTACTAGACAGGAAATACTCATCATCTGCTCTTCGATTTTGAATTGCCGACTATCAGTCCTTGATGATGAAATAGGATTTCAACAATTACTCGAAATTCACACACTTTATTGAACACCTGCCACAAGACAAGAGACACCAAATTCTGTCCCTCATTTCTGAAGGCCAGTTAATTGCCTGCAGGCTGCTCTAGATGCTCTAAATCCATGACCATGGCTGTGATTATGAGAAGAACATCTTGGTTTCAGTCTTCTCGCCTCATAAGAAAGGAGCAGAACGCTGTAGATGACATTTCCAGTGAAGGGCCCAAGCTTTTCATTGACCACCTGGACTCCTCTTTCTACAGCCTGAGGACTCCAGGGCAACACTCTGGTCTATGGGAATTTATGTCCCTGCAACATAAATATGTTTTAGCAGATCTCAAACCACTCAGCAGTCCAGGCTCTTTCAATACCATCATGCTTTCCCCAAACCCTGGAGCCCTTCAGGAGAAGACCTAAACCCCAAAACAGAGGTCCATCTGCCTCTACAACTATCCAGTCTGCACCTCCCTTTAAGAGGCAGTTTTGATACCTCAGTTGAGGGCACCGAGCAACCTCCTCCATTCTATGCGGTGCGATTGTTCCATCCAGCCGAGCTTTGAAAACTGCCTGTCCGAATTCCTACTTGCCTGGGAACACATCACCTTAGACAAATGCATTTTGGCGGTTGTCAAAGGTGGGTTACACTGTAAACATCCACTCTACCCTCCACCCCCTCTCTTTAGGGACCTTTCTCACAAGGAGCTCCTACAACAGGTGGTAGTCTCTTATTATTAGGGGTGATAGAACTGGTACCACCCGAGTTTGTCAGAAGAGGGTTCTATTCCAGCTATTTCCTAGTCCTCAAGAGGCACAGAAGGTGGACACAATCCTCGACTTCAGGAATTTGAATCACTATGTCCTTGTACAGCTTTTCAGAATGGTAACTCTAGCAACCATTATTCCATTCCTAGATCTGGAAGACTGGTTTGTTGCCCTTGATCTACAAGATGTCTGCTTTCAGGTAGCCATCCACCATTCTCACAAGCGTTTTCTACACTTTGTAATAGGATAATATCACTACCAATATTGAGCCCTCCTCTTTGAATTCTCCGTGGCCTTGAGGGTCTTTACAAAGATCCTTTAGCCATAGCAGCTCGCCTTTGTCACTGGGGCATTGCAGTATTCCAATACTTGGACAACTGGCTGATCATAGGCCAGTCAGACCTACAGCTTCAGTTGGCAACCTCCAAAGCACCACTTCTTCCAATCTCTGGGCCTTCTCATAAGTTACAAGAAATCTATTCTAATTGCAATCCAAAAAAACAAACCCCAAAACAAAAAAACATTATAGGCGCTACTCTGGATTCAGTGATGCACTGCCAAAATATTAACAGGTTCCCTCCTCCTCAATTCGCGAGAGGGGCGTGTCCACCCCCGGGACTCCTGCCCCATCCAACCCACCACGTTCCTTGACCCCAGGGCCGGCTCTAGGATTTTTCCCACCCCAAGCAAAATAAATTTTGGCCGCACCCCCTGCCCCCTGTTTTTTCTTACCCCACCCCCTGGCCCCGCCTCAACTCCGCCCCTTCCCCAAATCCCCAGCCCTGCCTCCTCCCCCCAGGCTCTCAAGCCTGGGAGGGAGGGGGAGCAGCGGCGCGCGAATCAGCTGTTTCACGCGCCGCGGCCGCTCAGGATCTCCCCCTCCCTTCCAGGTTTGAGAGCCTGGGAGGGAGGGCTAGCAGTGATGTGCGAGCGGCGGCAGCAGCGGAGGTGAGCTAGGGCAGCCGGGGCACATTTTTAGGGGCGGCATTCTGGCGCCTGCCATGCTGCCCCTAAAAATGTCCCGCCCCAAGCACCAGCTTGTTTTGCTGGTGCTTAGAGCCGGCCCTGCTTGACCCCCTTCCCCCCCCACCCCCGGGACCCCTGCCCCATCCACCCCCCTTCCCTGTCCCCTGACTGCCCCCCACCATCCCATCCAACCCCTACTCCTTCCTGACTGCCCCCCCAGGACCCTTGCCCCCATTCAATCCCCCTGTTCCCTGCCCTCTGACTACCCCGACCCCTATCCACCCCCCCACAACCCCCCAAATTCCCCAGCCCTCTTCCAACACCCCGTCCCTGCTCTCTTACCGCGCTGCCTGGAGCCGCTCAGCCAGGGCCGGAGCCGCTCAGCCGGGACTGGGCCCGGCGCTGCAGGACCCAAGCTGGGCTGGGGCGCTCGGCCGGGCCGGAGCCGGAGGTGCTCCACCGGAGCTGGGCTGGCATTGCGGGGCCCGAGCCGGCCTGGGGTGCTCAGTTGGGGCTGGGCCGGAGCCGGGGACACTCGGTTGGGGCCGGGCTGGAGCTGCGCTGCGCCTCCCTGGAGCCCGCCCCAGCTTACCTGCTGCAGCTTGTTTTCAGGCTTCCCGCGCTCACAGGAAGCAAGGGAAGGGGAGGAGTTTATGGGAGGAGGGGGAGGTGAGGTGAGGTGAGCTGGGGGTGGGGCGACAGCTGCTGGAGCTTTTGTTTAATTTAAAAGCCCTTTTAGAACCGGTTGTCCCAGAACAACCGGTTCTAAAAGGGCTTCTAAATTTAACAACCGGTTCCTGCGAACTGGTGGGAACCAGCTCCAGCTCACCACTGCCTGGATTCCCTAACAGCCAGAGTCTACCTATCCAAATACAGGTTTTCCACACTATCCAGTCTAATCTTGACAGTACAGTGCAGTCCACAAACATCTGTAAGGACTTGCCTGCAACTCTTGGAACATGTCAGCCTCCATATTTGTAGCACTTCATGCAAGTCTGCATCTTGCATGTTTTCAAACATGGTTAAGATCAGTGTATACTCTAAGCAGACAGCCTTTGCACATGTATCACATTATTGCAGAAGATTCTAGACTCCTTCCTAGGAAGGACCTCCTGCCACAGAATTTAGGGACCCACTTCCATCCTAGCCCCTCCTTCCTGCATCAGACAGCTTGGCTTCTGTTATCAAGCATGGAACTAATCTGCTCTACTGGAGTTCAGACAGTCTCCTATCTAGTAGGAGACCTCTAGTGCCCAAAAAAACTTACCTTCAAAAGTGGACACGTCTCTATTCCTGGTGCTTTCTTCCACCTTCTCAAGCCTCAGAGTCCCGCCTTTCAAGATCCTGGATTGCCTGTTACACTTACGACACAAGGGCTATCAATAAGCTCAATTAAAGTGCATTTGGCCAGCATTACAGCCTTTCACTCACCCATCCGTGGCTTCAGGCTTTGCCCATCCTACCTCAGCCAGATTCCTCAAGGGCTTTCACAATCTTTTTCCTCCGACCCCCTCAGTGGGAACTCATCCTGGTTCTTAATGCTCTGAGGAAGCCTCCTTTTGAACAAATGGCTATTTGCTCTCTCCTCCACCTCCCCATTAAGACTTCATTCCTCATAGTTGTCATATCAGCCAAATGAATGGGAGAACTCAGCATTCTTATGGCTGACCCACCATATGCCATCTTATATAGAGACAAAGTCACACTGCTTCCCCATCCACATTTCTTTGGAATATCCCATTAGCCAAGAGACTTGCCTAACAGTCTTCTACCCTAAACCACATGCCTCCAGAGAGGAGACGAGCCTTCACACACTGGATGTCAGAAGGGCCTATACCTTCTACCTTGATAGGACTAAGACCTTTCGGATCTCTCCAAGGTTGTCTCTTCAAATGATAACCTTTGTGGGGAGATAAGTTATTTCTATCTAAATGGGTTTCAGGCTGCATCTTAAACTGTTGTGAATCTGCAGGTATGCAGCTCCCTCAGCGGGTCTGCACCATCCATCCATACCTTTGCAAAGCATTACGCCAACTCACCTGCTTCTAGTGATGATACTATCTTTTACAGTCTTCCGAGCAGTCCTGGACTTGGCTCCTCAGCACTCCCTTCTTCAGTGAAGTACCCTACAGTGGAGCATGCACAGGGACATATATTGAAAAGAGGAGGAGCGGTTATTTAGATCACACTAACTTGAGTTCTTCAGGATGTTTTGTCCCTATGGGTGCTCCACTTCCCGCCCTTTTACCCATCTGCTGTGGAGTCTTCAGCTTTGCAGTCGAGAAGGAAATGAATGGCGGCAGGCCCATGCCTCCTTGTATGCCCTTGTATGGAGGCATGAGGCTCTGCGCCGCATAGGTGCAGGCCTGTGGACACTATTGGGTATTCTCTGGTCAAGAGCACATGGGTGCATGCACATCCCATAGTGGAGTACCCATAGAGTCAAAACATCTCATAGAACTCATGTTACTGTAAGGTAAGTAACCTCTCCTTGGCTAATCCTTCTGCTGGTTACTTTTTAATCCAGTTGTTCCAATATCTCAATCATCGTCACTCACTGAAAAGAGTAGATCTTGGTTAGGTATCTCCCCAATATTATCTTTGGTGACTTCTTTGCATCAATTTAATTTCTCTGCAATGTCCTTATCTTAATTGTTCCCTTTACTTCCTGTAGTCCAGCAGACCCTACCAGTTCTCTCACAGGCTTTCTGTTTGTGATATTATTTAAAGAATGTCTTTTTTTTTTATTTCTGCTTCTTTGACTGTTTGCTCTTCAGATTTCCATTTTACTTCTCAATTTCAGTCTTGCATTTTGTCAGCCATAACTTTATTGGTTCCACTTTTTTAAACTATAGTTTCAAAAATAATTTTGATTTCTTGCTGATGTTACATATGTGAAATTACTACTTGTATTAGTGTTCTGAGGATGCTATCCAGTAGGCACACTGAGGTCAGTGTAGTCTGTAGTTATGCTTTCATTATATCAATGAACAAGGACTTGCTACAGAATTAGCAGCAGAATAATCAGACACTTTTTAAATGCTGAAATTTGACAAGCCTAGAGAAAAACAGACCAGTTCATTTGCTGAAAATTAGTTGCAGCTGCCATGATAGGTAAAAACATTATTACATTTTGTGCAACATAAAGCAGATGGCTAATCCTTCAGAGAGATGGTGTGATGTACACATAGTATTCTCCCAGTGGGCTGCTTCTGCTTCCTGATCTTTAACTCCAGCAACATTCTGTAGGCTACTGGTTTTCAACCTGTGGTCCGTGGACGACTCAGAGTCAGTAATGCTTCAGATTTCCAAAGGGGTTTGCACCTCCATTTGAAATATTTTAGGGGTCCACAAATTGAAAACCACTGCTCTAGGCAGTCCACTTGAAACCTCCTTATGTACCAGGGAAAGGAGGAGCTTGTAGCTTGTTTTAGTGCCTCATCTTCCTGAGTCGTGCCTCCTGGGGTGTCCTTCAGGTGGCCTAGCTCAGAACATCTCTCTTCCCTACCTCCCCCATGTGGGCCAGGGGAAAGGACTGAGCTTTAATTGCTCATGTTCCTGGGCTTCAGCCCCCATAATGTTCTAGGGGCAGTTCAGCTGGCCATCCCCCATTTATGGGTCTCTGTGCTCCCTGGCTAGTTTAGGCTAACACAGAGACTGTGTGTCAGTGTCAGTCAGAAAGGGGAAATAGAAATTAAGGCAGCAAAATAAATTATGATGGCAGTGGAATTCAGGAATTCTTGTGGTGGAATACATGAGCCATATGTGTAAGTAAGCAGTGACTGCAGCATATAGGAAGGAGTCCTCTCTGGAGCTTGCTAGTGCAATAAACTGCATATGTAGTAGCTTTAGAAACTAGATTCCTATGTGTGTTAACCTTTAGCTGTTTCTGAGCTTAGGATTCCTAAGGTGATTCTTGTTGTTCTGAGGGCAGCATCTGAGTGTGCAAAATTATGGAAGTCTTAACTGCTGGGGAGAAGATGGCTAATGCTGTCGCTGCCCCCACACCTAGAAGAGGAGTAGCAATAGGTTAGTTGCGGATTTCAGTGGGAACAGTACTTGGCTGTGCTGCTCCATTTAATCTTGAATTCAAGTTCTGTTTAATATAATGATCGTCTGCTTTTAGTTGAACCACAGACCTTTTACTTTGCTACAGAAATCTGTAGATCTTTTCTGACTCATTGTAACCCAGACCAGGACTCAAGGTTTCTTGAGGCTTTCTTAACCAGTCACTTCTCTGAACCTTGGACCAGAGTCTTAATTATGCTGCAGCCCTTTTACACTGCTCTGGTTTTGAAGGAAGCAAAGATGGCTGCCATGGAATAAGCTCTGCGTAAGGGGGTTTCTGATTTAGCATAGGGTTGCTGTAATGCCTCTAGGCTATCCCCACTGCAAGGGATATGGCTGGAGTACACTGTGCTCTAAGTACAGCTGGCAGAACAGACCTTGGGTGTTATTAGGCAGTGTAATTTAGGGCTTGTCTACACAGTTTGGTACTGCTTTAACTATGTGTGCAACACATCTCGAAGAATAGTAATTATTTTTTCTTCTTTGAGTGCTTGCTCATGTCCATTTGAAAGTAGGTGACTCCCAAGCAGTTGTGGAGGTGGAGGGTTCAGAGTTCATACTAATGATAATACCATTCAGCTGAAACCCGCTTTGTCTCTCACCTGCTGGGTGATGGCGTAATGAGATGCAAAAGTGTGGACTGATGATCATGTTGCTGCTCTACAGATGTCCTGGATAGGAACTTGAACCACAAATGCCACTGAAGATGCTTGAGCCCTTGTAGAATGTGCCGTCATGGCAGGAGGAGCGGGGACCTTTGCCAGGTCATAGCGTGCAGATACAGGAAGAGACCCACAATGACGTTCTCTGGGCCAAGACTGGAAGGCCTTTCATTCTGTCTGCAATGGCTACAAAAGCTGAGTAGATTCTTCTAAAAGGTTTAGTCCTTTCTATGTAGAAGGCTAACACACATCTAACATCCAGTGAGTGGAGTCTGTTCCTCCCTGTTAGTATGTGGCTTCTGGTAGGAAGATATCCCAGTTATTATGGAATTGGGAGACCACCTTTGGAAGGAAGCTCGAATGTGGCTGCAATTGAACCTTGTCCTTGAAGAAGAGTGTATAAGATGGTTCTGAAATAAGGGCTCAGATCTCCGAGACCCTTCTGGCAGAAGTAATGGCCACCAGGAAGGCCACCTTCCTGGATAAGTAAAGCAGAGAGTACATTGCCAGCAGTTCAAATGGAGGTCCCGTTAGCCTTGCCAACACAAAGTCCTGTCCTCCAGGTGGGGTTGGAACACTTGGCAGGCTAGGCGAACTGCTCTGAGTTCTGAGGGAGCGCCCGCCCCCCATCCCATTGCTGATGTGTCTGTGATGAGAGACATTGATGGTTGAGGTCTCGAGAATGGGATTCCTGCACATACGGCCCATGGGTCTAGCCACCAAAGGGTGGCGATCACCGAAGAGGGAAATGTGACAACCATGTCTACAGGTGGTGTCTGGCTAGCATGTATACCAATGCCAGCAAAGTCTGAAGAGGTCTGAGCCATAAACTCACACGCTGCACCACGTAGGTGCATGATGCCATATGTCCTAGGAGCTTTAGGCAGTTTCTTGCAGTGGTGCTGGGATGATTTCTGAGGGTCTCTTTGAGGACCTCAATTGCTCAGAACCAGGTTTCCAGGGGGACGGTTCTGGCCTGAACCAAGTTGAGGATCACCCCCAATGAATTCTATCTTCAGAACTGGGGAGAGAGAGTAGACTTCTGCATGTTTATCAACAGACCTAAGTCCTGAAAAGTTGACTGTATTAAATTTACATTTGACTCCCAACTGGGCCTTGGTCCGACCTCTGATCAGCCAGTCATGGAGCAAAGGGTAGACCTGAACACCCCGTCTCCTGAGGAAGTCTGCGACAACTGCCATGCAGTTTGTGAACACCTGAGGGGCAACTGACAGGTTGAATGGAAGCATGGCAAATTGGTAGCGCACATGGCTCACAATGAATCCGAGGAATCTTCTGTGACCCTGAAAGATTGAAATGTGAAAATAAGCATCCTTCAAATGGAAGGCAGCAAGGGATGATGGAGGCCAAGGAGACCATACAAAATGTCAGCTTCTTCATGAATCTGTTGAGGTGTCTCAGGTCCATAATCAGTCTGAGACCTCTGGCTTTCGGGATTAGGATATAATGGGAGTAGAACCCCCAGCCCCTTAATTCCGGCAGAACTTCCTACACTGCTCCTACTTTCAGGAGTTGCTCGTGAGAAGGGTCCCTGAAGGAAGGATGGAGGGTGGGGGTGGAAAGGAGGGGAACAACTGAACTGAAGGGTGTATCCCAGTGCTATTGTGCATAGCATCTACCGATCCGAGGTAATGCAGACCTATGCTCGATAGAAGTGGGATAACTGGTCCACAAAAATGGGGGAAATGAAATCCATATGTTGTCCTGGTATGTTGTCCCTGCGCGTCCCATCAAAAGGCCTGCTTAGACCTTATTGGTTGCCTGGGACGCGGTCAGGCATGGAAGCAGATGAGGACTGAGATGGAGGGTCTCCTCTTGTAACCTCTACATCTTCCCTTACTATAGTCTTGTTATGACTGTGGCAGATAGAAGCAAGCAACCAGTTGGGGCTTATAGTGCTTCCTAGTTGGATCCGTTGTATGTAGCCCTAGGGACTTCAGGGTGGCTCTTGAGTCCTTCAGGCTGTGCAGTTTGGCGTCTGCTCCGAGAAGAGGAATGTACCCTCAATGGGGAGGTGTTGTAAGGGCTTCTGCACTTCATAGGGTAAGCCCAAGGACTGAAACCAAGAGCTTCTCCTCAGAACCACAGCCAAAGACATGAGTCAGGCTGCAGAGTCTGCTGCGTTCAAGGCTGCCTGTAAGGATGCCCTTGCCACCAATTTTCCCTCCTCAAATAGGGCTGATAATTCATTCCTGGACTCCTCTGGCAATAGTTCCTTGAATTTTGCCACAGAATTCCAAGAATTAAAATCCTAACGGCTCAGGAGCACTTGCTGGTTTGCAATCCTGGGCTGGAGGCTAGCAGTTGAACAGACCTTTCTGCCAAAAAGGTCTAATTTTTTGGCATCTCTGGTCTTGGGAGTTGGACCTTGCTATTCTCACTTGCTGTCCGCTGATACCACCAGTGATCCTGGTGGAGGATGGGTGTAGAGAACAAAGTACTACTTCTCCCTCCTTTTTGCTGTTGGTTGCGGGGATCCTGGGGTCTGCCATAAGGCCTTTATCAGGTCCAAAATGGTCTCATTCAAGGGCAAAACTACTCCTGCTGGGTCTCATGGCCCAAGAATGTCCACCAGGACATTGGAGGACTCTGTAATCTCCTGTACCTGGATCCCTGGGTTTTGAACTACCCTTTTGAGGCACTCCTGGTGCTCCTTATAATCATCCTGGGAGGGTGCTCTATTTGTTCCCGCCACCACCTCATCGGGAGAGGAAGAGGAAGCGGAAGCCTGTACAGGCAAGGGGTATTGTTCCTCCCCCTCGGCACCAGATGGGTCTTGCGGTGCCGGATCTTGAAATTCAGCACCAGCTTCAGTACCAGAACTTGGTCCCTATTTCAAGGGAAGTGACGGTGTGGGTAGAGGCTTCTGCCACTGAGCTGGTGGCCAGGCTGCTGGTGGAATGCCCTGACTCATGTCAGTCATCAGGTAACGCAGACCAGAGCAGTGTCGGCTCCCGAGGGAGGTGGACGCCACCTCTGAGTCCAACTCCAAGGAGATGCTTCCTGGCGACCAAGGTGAAGTGGTGCCAGTTGAGCAGTGCCAGGAGGGAGGAGACTGGTGCTGTGCTATCGTGGCCCCTTTCGACAGCACCTGGGGTCAGTGCCTCTTGTGCTACCACTGACAACTCCCAAATGGTGGGGACGGTGGTTTTGGGAGTGATGGCTCCTCCCTTGCTGCCTCTGGCATGGATGGTAACACTAGGGTAGTTGTCCAAGGGCTCTCTCTTGTTGGAGAGTTCAGAGGTGCCAGACTCAACGGAGCCCTTCCTGGGGTTGGAGTCAACAGCACCAACTATACAGCAGATATCTCTGAGTGGCCCGGCATGGGTCATATTCTGACAGTATCTCTGTGTTGGGATCACCCCTGGTCAGTTTTCTTCTGCTGCTTTCTCGGCGCCGGCCGAGGAGAGCGGTGCCAAGAGTCCCTTGCAGGAGTGGTCATGTTCGGCACCAGGGATGACTGTCGGGGCCGGGAATACCAAGAAGCCCAAGGAACATCTTTCCTTGGCGCCAGAGCAGAACAGCATTGCATCTGTCTAAGAGAAGCTGGTGTGCTTCTTACTGAGGCCAAAGTACTTGGTGCCAAGTTGGCCTGGCCTGGCTCTGAGGGAGGATGAAGTACCACCTCCATGAAGAAGAGCTTAAGCCTGGTGTCCCTGTCTGTCTTAGTGCAGGGCCTGAATCCTTTACAGATCCTGCAGCGCTCCTGCACGTGGGCCTCCCGCACACACTTGAGGCAGCTGGAATGGGGGTCACTAACCAGCATCAGCTTATGGCATGAGACACACAGCTTAAACCCCAGGGACTGAGGCATGCCCCAGTGCTGGGGGAGAGCTAGCCGCACTAAGCACGGTCCACTAATCTAACTAACTTACTAACAAACTAACTGAAACTTAACCACTACAAATAACTATGTACAGGCAATAGAACAAAGTCCACTGACAGAGATACTTGCAAGGATGAGCTGAAGTTCTAATGACTCACGGGTGGTAAGAAGGAATTGAGGAGGTGGCAGGCCTCTTTATACCAGTGCTATGAGCACACGACTCCAGGGGGCACCAGGACTAATCCGACAGATGTCACTAAGGGAAAAGCTTTCTGGCGGCTCTGCTCGGGGCAAGTACTCACCTACTTTGGAATGGACATGAGCAAGCACTTAAAGGAGGAGAGATTTGGTACTAACAAATGTAAAGCCCCCCCTCAGGAAAAAGAAATGTCATACACAGATACAAGATAGGAATGGACTTAAGCACTCCCCCATTACACTAAAGCAAGTCTGTTTTTATCTTGTCCTTCTGTCCTCATAATACTTTTCATATAATTGAGTACTATATCACTGGGAGGGGGGAGGGTGCTAAGGGGAGAAACTTTCATAATGGAATTTCTAGCCTAACGAGGGTCTGTAATATGGAAATGTAGGAACCAGTATAAGGTGGTAAATAAGGATAAATGTGCTTCACTCTAATATTGAGAAAGTCTTACAGCTATAGAAAATGTAAGCATCAAGAAGGTACATGGAAGCACCGAAGAATCTCAGAATTAATAACAGAAATCATTCATGCATATAAATTATGTTAACACTAAATTCAGTAACAAGACAGCAGTGTATTCCAGCTGAATTTAAAATTTTTACTGCAACCCTCCATTTTCATAAGCCACTACCTTTTGGGATTGTGTAAGTGTTTAAAGAAAATTAACATGATTTTTTTTTCCTTTTTCCTTTAGTCAAAATCCTTTTCTAGTGGCTGCATTTGGTGCTTGTTCTCTTACAAGGCAATGTAACAACCAAGCCTTTCAAAAATGTGGACGTTCAATGACTACATCTGATATGGTTTCAGAAGTTGGATCAGCTTTTAACAAACTTTTTGAAACCTGAAGCCAAAGCAGCAGAGTGGAAGGAAAGGAAGAACAATGGCTACAACAGTAATTACATTTACAGTAGAGTATACATAAGTAATGCACCCTTTCAAGTGCTGTAGCAGCATTGGTATGTTAGGTAGGTTTTTTTTTTTTTTTAAGAATAGAAAAAATGATTAATGTAGATAGTTTTTTAAGAGTTTGGAATACAAAAAAATGTTTTGGCTGAAATATGCTGTAGTTGCAGATCTGTTATATAATATAATAAAACTAAAGTGAAAGTATTCCTCTGTTCTTTCATAGTTATTGAGCAATAACTAAAGTGTGTGTGAACTGCAAAAATGCACTTGATACTTAAGAAGAAAGTAAAATTCTTCCACCAGCTGAACTGAATTTCTTGGCTTGCACCAAGGTTGTCATGATTTTGTTATTAAACTCTGTATCTAGAATTAGCTACTGCACTTCATTTTTCTCCACATTAATATTTTTTCCCCTTTTTAAAGATGCCTCTTTGGAAAGGGAAAGCTTGGGAGTTCCTTTCAATTTTGAATGTAATTGGTTGCCTTTGCCCGTTCTTAGACACTGAGGCAGCAATATCTGATTTGAAATTCTTGCTCTTCATTTTTCAGAGAAAATGAGGCTCTCGTTTTAAAAAGTAGAGGGGGGGAACCCCCTTAAAATAAGGATTTACTCTAGAAGTGTTGGCATGAAAGGTAGGAATTATGTTTAGCTGAAATAATTTACTGTATATTCCATCTACTGCTCTAGACTAAAATTGAATATGGAACACAATGTGAAATGTAATCATTTGAAGAAAAGGTACTAGGTGTGGTGAGGAACTAGTGATATTTAAATGGTCAAAAATGTCAGTGGTGGTAGAAGGTTGAGTGCTTTTATGCCAGCTCAAAACAAGTTATAACTCAAACTGCTGGAGTAGAGCTCTGAGCACATTACTGTATGTATGCATATGTGGCTATTTATTGCCAGCATAAATAATAATTGAGGAGCCAGAAAGCTGCACTTAATTATACAATGTTAGTGCCATGCAGGCAGTCAAATACAGTTAGTCCACTAGGAAACTGTACTGGGCCCAGGGGATAGAAGAAAAGTGGGGGTGGTCACGCCTTGGCTGTAGCAAGGTTTTTAAAGGCTTTTGCTGGATCATCATTTAACAAAGGCAGCACTTTAGTGTCAAGGAGGACAGGTCAGCAGTTCCATGTGTGTCTTGCTGTTTGAGTAGATGCAGGCAGGAATAAATCAGAAGTTGAGAGACTTGTGCAGTATGGGTTTCTTAAACTTCTGGACATAGTTTAATATTGGGGTAAAACTAATTTATGGGGGGGGGGAGTCAGAAGTACATTTTTTGAAGTTTCAGTAAGTACCAACTTACTGCTCTATGGTTTAGCCTATAATCTAACTCAATGTGCATATTCATTAGAGCATAGGGACTAATTTTGTAAACTATCTACTACAGTAATTATTAGATGTTACATATTCATTTAAACCATTTTTCCAGTGGCCTATTTCTAGAATGGAGTTTAGTACCCTATATATTAGTCAGATTGCACTTTCACATCTTGTAATAACTTCCTTCAGTGAACACATTAAATCAGAAAGGCTCTTCTGAGTAGCTCTGGCCCTTATAATTCATATTTTTGGATGCACTGTGACTACTACCTCACCCCAATGCATTTTTGTTTTTCTTTCTAAACTGGTAACCTATTTTTAAAATAGGTTTTTATGTTTGCTCATTTTATTCTGTTGGGGTTCTAAGACTTTTAAAATTAGAGCAGTTGTTTACTCCTAAGAAAAGGCTTTGCAGTGTTTTACCAAAGCACTGGTTTGTAAACTATTTTCCTGGGGAACAGAAGCTATTGTCGTTTTCTCCCCTTGGAATGACTTTTGAACTCTAATTCCTAAAATCAAAAAGTTACAGTTTTAGAACAGTTGTTGAATTGATTTTAAAATGAGGTTTTTGTATTTGGTATGTAAGAAGTATTATTTCTAAATTACATTTGTAGGGAAAGCCAAATCAAATAAGACCTTTTGGGTTTTTGTTTTTTCAAAATGAAATTGCTTGATATCAGAGGTCAGTATAAATTTCAATTTGCCTTTGTTTTAACTATATACAGAAGTAACTTTGTTATTCACCATTGTATACAAATTGTTACAAGTTAATTTTAAAAGATTCTGGAAATGTAGCAAGATTCTTTCCATAGGAAATAAAACTATAGCAAATAAAACAAAACTGTCGTATGTACTTTATTTGAAATGGCTTAGCCACACAGCACCCACAGTAGCTGAAGAGACTTAGCTGAAGATGATTTATCCTCCGTACCCATTCACTTTTATTATTGACAGAGTTGATACAACTGATAATTTTTATATGAATGGTATCGTGTGTAGAGCTGGCTGAAATGTGGGATCACAAGACATTTCTAAATTTGATTTTGTTCTGGGGCTCCCAGGTGTGTACCAGGGAGCCTGGAAGCCCTGACTCAAGATGGGTTTCCTGGATGACTTCATTGCATGATAGGACTGCCACAGACCCTGGAAATCCTGTGGTCTGTCTGCCAGGGAGCCAGACAGGTTTCCATTGTAACCCTGCCTGTGATTCAGTACAAGCCTGAACTTGACTCACTTTCATGAGACCCTTCAGCATTTTGTTGAAAAATTTCCAACCAGTTGTGTGTGTGCGAGAGAAACTTCCCTGCCTTCTGAAGAGTGCCAGTACCCAAAAACGGGGCAGGAAAACTGCTTGGTAGTGACCCCTGATTCTCTAGTCAAAGAAATGGTTAAAAAGCAAATCTTTAGCCTTTTGAATACATTAGATTGTCTGTCGGGACCTGTATCTTCAGAAGAGATCATTGTAGATCATCTAAAGTTAATTTCCCCCTCACATCCTTTCACAGATTGCTTTGTTTTAAACACTGAAGAACTCCATACCGACTTCCAGATAATAGAATTTGAATGTAGACCTTTAACCCAATACTGCACTACCAGTTACCTAAACCATCCAGTTTTTTGTTTGAAGATGAACTTCAGTACCCCCTTTGGAAGAGGTACACTATCCTTTTGGGATGGTTAGAAAGTATAAAATTCAGTGTCAGCAGCCTGGCTTAAGTATAACAGAAAGCTGGTCTCTGTTCTTTTCAGGTTCTTATATTGCATCCACATTCTAATTCCAACTCGGCCAATGATCTGCTGCAAGGTCTTTGGACAGTCTATTAACATCTGTTTTCCTTCATCCCCAAAAGTATATACTTCTCTTACAGAGGTGATGTGAGGATTAATGTTAAGAATTGATTTCTAATGCTGATAGTTCCTGAGCTTTCTCCACTACCACTGTTAGGGAACTGTAACTTATTTTGTGCAAAAGTGAATTAGAAATACCTGTGGCTATTTCTGATTCAAGGTGCCTGTAAGTTGATAGCATCTTTTACTTAACATAGATTAGGGTCTATGAGGCCTTTAACCAGGTTATCTGATATGGAAAAAATCAGAAGTTTAAGAATTAGGCTTGTTCTATGCCTGTGAAATGTTAAAGCTTAAGGGCAAGAGAATATTTACCTCCCCCACCTCACTTTTCCCTCTAGGCCCTGCCCACACTTTGCCACTGTGGCTGGTTCAGCAAATGGGTGTGGTGAAGCTGGTTGCAAGCACAGGCTAAGTAGAGATAAGGGAGGGTTTCCAGCAGTAGAATACATTGAGACTAGCTCCATAGAAAAGTTCCTAGTTGTCTTTTAGTAAGTGGAAGCCCTTCCCACCCTTTTACCTAACCCATTCTTGAAGTGAGAGCTCGTTTCTTTACAGGTTAAAGAAGAACTCAGAGCAACAGTCTACATCTTTTAAATGCTTGTTTTCATGGTGTCTACTGTTAATTGTAACTTTCTATTCCTGAGCTGGAGGTGGTTATGGGGAATCTCATTGGAAGAGACTGAGGTCCTGCTCCTATTTCAAGTTATGCAAGTACAGACCTTTTTTTCCTTGTCTACAGTGGGGAAAGAGTGTGTTCTTAATAGGCCCTATGTCAGTGCAAGTGCTGCAGCACCTTCTCTGAGACTTTGCACAGGTCTGCACTAGCAGATTAGGCTATAAAGCAGTTTAATATTTTAGAATAGTGTAGCTGAATTTTAAACACTTTTTAGAAGAAGCCAGTCCTTAGTTTCTAAATTGCTTATGTTCCTTTTCCCATTAGGATGCTGGCTTCTCTGCCCTCACAAACAACAAACTGTTCTGTAAGATCGGCGCTTTCAAAATGTCAGCTGCAATTCAACTTTTTATACTGCTGTGCTGAGGAAAATGCAAGTCGTTTCCTTTTTAAAGGAAGCACCTGTAGTTCATCTTTGCCATGACCTGGAATGCCATGGGAGACTACAGATGGCCTAAGTGGCTTACTTATTTATATACTTTAATAGCAGTGTTTTATGGAGGTTTAAATAATGTAGAAGCCAGAGTACTATAAGTGGGGCAAAATTCAAAAGCAACTTAAATTTCCCTCTCCCCTTGACTAAGTCACTTAAAGCACTTCTGATAATTTTACCAAAAACCATAGGAGTAGTAACCTTGCCAATAGCAGTAGCACTAGCACCTGCTGTAACAGCACCAGATGCTGTCCTGGGGCATCCACTCAAAGAGGGAAGTTGAGAGGGGGAAAAAAAGCTGTTGGAGAAAAGTCTAGGTGCTGAGCTAGCAGATGAACTGGAGCCTGGGTAGGAGGTCAGGTGCTAAAAGAACAGGATAATAAAAGTAGGGGAGCGGAAAGAAGAAAAATAGAAAAGGTTTCAGCCTAGGAGAAGCAGAAAAAAATAAACATGGCTCCATGAGCACACACTCCTGGTGAACAGAAGTAGAGGGAAATAAAATCTACACTATAACAGTACCAAGGGGACAGTAAACAAAGGAAATAAACAACTCTTGGATGAAAACAGTAAATGAGGGACCCACCCACAAAGGGTACATGAACAGGAGACTGACTGACTGAAGAAATACAGTTCAAAGGTGCCTAATGGATACGTGAGGGCCCACTAGGTGAAAAAGGTACAGCCCAAGGACCAGCAGCTGCAAGGAGCTCTTCCTTTGGAAGAGAAACAAAGAACAGGACATGGAGCTGGACTTACAGCCAAGAAGAGGAAAAGTTGATTGTTCTCTTAAGTGACACAGTATAAGTGCTTTTGATAACGTGTTTGGTATCTGCACAGACGAGTAGCATGTACAAGCTCAAAGGTTAACGTGTTGGTAGCCTATAGTTTATTATTATGATTGGAAGAGACTGAGGCACTGCTCCTACGTCAAGTTATGCAAGAACAGACCTTTTTGTCCTTGTCTGCAGTGGGGGAAAATTGTGTTCTTACGTTGTATTTTTTTTTTTTTTATGCTCATGGTACAATTTGGGGGTTTTCCCTTAAGTTCTAAAAAAATTAGTCCTTTTTGTCTTGGTTGCCTCTACCTCTCCTCAGTAAGCCTAGCTCAGTCACTACATAGGCTGGCTCCAGTGGAGTGGGCATGAATAATCAGCAGGAGCAAAGGGAATTTCTGAGCGGCACTCTGTTCTGAATACCTGTAGAACATGTACTTATTTAAAATATGCAAACCTGGCTCATAAGCTAATTACTTGGATTATAGATCCCATTTTTACAGCTGTTCAGTTGTGTTAATTGCTGCATTACTTGAACAAAACCACCTCTGTTACTACCAGCTTATTTCACAATACATGCAGAAAAAGATCAATGACTTAAAGGGAAAAAGCAAGTTGCGGCAAGCAGAGAGGTATTTAAGTTAACACTATTTATTAATAGACAAGTTTCTGCAGGGTTCCTTTTTGAAATTTTGATTAGGAACAACTAAATTATTTCCCAAAGCATTCACCAACATGATCAGTCCAATCATATTCCTGTGCTATATCAGCTGCCGGTTTCAGGTCTTTGCTCTTCTCTTCGTTGATCCACCACTTCCCACGTAGAAGTAGCACCTCTGTCCTGTAAGAATAAATAAGTGGGTCAAACCCAGTAATTTTTTTGATTACACACACTACTTTGAACCTGGTTAAATTATTTAAATCCCGAGAACCATAACACATGCCTGAAGTAGCCTAAGTGAACCTGAAACATTCTGTATTAAACTCAAACAGCAAAAATGCTGATTACATTTAAAAAAACAAGTAGGTACTCGATTATTAGCTGTATTTCCAAGCTTCAATAGCATTGCTATTGATCAAGTTAAAAAAAAAAAAGTGGTCCTATCTTTTCACAGAAAATATCTTTAATTACTTTGGGTTAAGAGGCAAAGACTAAACAATTTTTCAAAATGATAGTTACATTATGGGGGGGGAAGTGGACACTCAGTTTAGTTTAAATTAATTAATATGGCATTGACATGAGAAAAATATTGCAATTTCAGTTCTGAAACATTGCTGAGACCATATTGTGTGATGGGAGAAGTATATTGGATTAGGTGATGAAGATACTGTAATGCCTATTGTTTTAAAAAACAATAGTGTGTACCTTCTCACACTAAAGTCATCAGAATAGGTTTTCATGTTTATAACTTTTGCAGAAATAAAACAAAATAGGCCTCCTTTATGACCCCTAAATGAGAATAAACTGCCTCGTACATTTTGAGCTCTTTAAACTTTAAAAGAATGACACTTTATTAAAAATATTCAACCTTGTATTATCTTAGTATGATAGTCCAACCAGTCATTTCTGCCTCCTATTATTACCTAGCCATTCGATTCAGTTTATTTCCCAAAACTGCAAAGTGCCTCTGAAGAGTTCAACAGGCCAGTAATGGAATTTTCAGATCTACCGAGTTTGACTGGTAGTCATAAGGGATATTTAAAGTAGTATGCAGAATTAAATACATATAGAACAGAAAATCAGAGTTTGATACATGAGCAGATTAAACATAGCAATAGGTTATTTAATTGTCAGCATGAACTGTTAGTCAAAAGAATTCAGTTCTATTAAACCTGAAATAAGTTTTTTACAGACTTAGAGAAAAGTGAAGTACATGCAAGAGTTACTGGATAATCTTACAAACAGATTAATTAAAAGTTACATTATTTAAAAAACTGAGTATCAGCAAGACGAGTGAGACACTGGACGAAATCCGTACCTTCAGTATCTGAACCAATAAAGGGACAAATCCTTTTGTAACATATTATGTAAATCAGATTGAGGATAAATTTTTAAAGAAGTTTGAATATTTTGATAGTTGGAGAAAAGGACTTTAGTGATTTAATGGAGGCTAAATTCAAATTAATAAAGACAAACTAACTTATTAGCATTCTAAGACTTCGAATTTGGAATTTTCCTGGCTCCTCTTTAGTGCAGGTACTACCAAGATTGTTTTTTTTAAGTGGTTACATTTGACAGATTCCAAATAGTTCTTACATTCTTAATTTAAAAAGACAGCAGGAAGATGTCTCACTTTATAACCACGGCTGTCTCTACACGAGGCTTTTTTGTCAGTAATTTCCCACCACGGGTCCCAATAAAAGTGCTGGTGTAAATAGGATTCAGGTGGCCACCAGCATCTTTTCTACAGCAACGTTCCTGCTGTTGCTGAAACAATGGGATATTTTTGGCACAAAAAAGTGCAGGCAAGGCCATACAACGAATAATTTGTGGTAAGACTTTGTCAATACAGCTCTGAGAAGTTTAAATGGAAACAAGTAAAATAGCATAAAGTGTCTGACCAAATCGATCATCTGTTTTAGACTCTAGTTTCTTAAATAGAAGTTCATCTGTGTCACTGCTAGTGCCAGTTCTAAGTGATGAGCCTCAAAAGTGAATTGACTCAGTTTTGCAGGGGATTTCTGACTGTAGCACGGATCTGAATACTTGTGCTACAATTACAGGGCTGAAGCGTTTAAAAGGACAGTAAGGCAAGAGGAATGGGAGGAGCAGTAGTGGATTGAGGGAGATTATGTAAAGTCTTGAAGGTGAGACGGCGCCTCTTGAAATGATGGAAGAAGAGAATGAGCCAATTAAGGTGTTTTTTTAAGGGGGGATATGGCTGGAGAAAGGGGAAGGAAAAATAATTCAACGGTGGCATTAGGGATAGACTAGAGGCACAGAGAAGGGCTAGAAAAGAAGGTGGCTACAAGCACTTGGGACAGTGCAGAAGGAATGGAGCTATTTAAGTGAGAGGACTGAGGTTGCTTTTCACAATGACTTCTGGGGGGAAAGCCCCACCTTCCTATCCAAAACCAAAGTTAACGAAGAGCATGAAAGATCAGTGCAAACAGTGTCCCCGCTTCTTGTCAAGCCCACTCCAAATTGCTACCATTCTACATCATAACCATTGCTGGCCCTTGTTTAATCCAACCAAAAGGCCAGATGGGGATTTCAGAAATGGCAGAGGATGTTTTAACAGTTAAATAATACGCTCTCAGTAATTACAGAAGAAGCCATAGCTACCATAGAGAGGTGGGGGGAGAATATAAAGCTAACCGATTGATCGTACATGACCACTTCATTTCTACCCACTACTAGTCCAAATGCACGCAGCGCAGAGCACAGTACTGGGAGATGCTGACAAAGGGTGTGAAAAGGGCAAAAAAAACCTGTTGTCTGACACTGAAGAAAGTCCAGAGAAGAGCAACAAAAATGATTAAGGTCTAGAAAACATGACCTGTGAGGAAAGATTTAAAAAATTGGGTTTGTTTAGCCTGGAAAAGAAAAGACAGAGGGGACATGATAATTTTCAAGTACATAAAAGATTGTTACAAGGAGGAGGGAGAAAAATTATTGTTCTTAACCTCTGAGGATAGGACAAGAAGCAATGGGCTTAAATTGCAGTGAGGGTGGTTGAGGTTGGACATTAGGAGAAACTTCCTAACTGTCAGGGTGGTTAAGCACTGGAATAAACTGCCTAGGGAGGTTGTGGAATCTCCATCATTGGAGATTTTTAAGAGCAGGTTAGACAAACAGCTATTAGGAATGGTCTAGATAATACTTAGTCCTGCCACAAGTATAGGGGACTGGACTAGATGACCTCTCGAGGTCCCTTCCAGTCATACGATTCTATGAATTACTAAATGAGTTGCAAAGACAATATTTTCTCAAACCTTTACGTTGATTCCAAATGCAGCAAGGTCTCGCCGCAGGTTGTCACAAGCCTGCAGAAGGGGTTCTCGCTCCAGCAATAGCTGCCGTCTTGTCTCTTTCTCTTCCTGTTTTGTTTCCTTTGCTAGAATGGTACCTTCTTCCACCTGCGCCGCTGCTGTTGCTCCAGGCATAGCAAGAGCATAATTCCGCACCTTGACACGGAAGCTCACTAGTTCATCAATCACACTGGAAAGCGTAGCTGAATTTTTGTTTTCTGGAACAACCTATAAATCAAAAGCAGCAGCATTAAAATACTGCATCAGAAAATGAGTTAAGCAGTATTCATTCAACAGAATAAATTCTGAAGTAAGGCCTTGTCTACATGCAAGGCATGTGTACATTGCAATCAGGAGTCTGATTATAGCACAGGCTGGCATACCTCCACCAGCTTTTATCAAGCTAACACAGTTAAAACCAGTAGCGTTGTTGCAGTGATGCAGCCTCTACAAGCTGCCAAGGACCCTGGGAACATACTTGTATTACATGTTCATGTCATCATGTCTTCACTGGTATTTTGAACTGTACAATCTCAATTAAAGCTGGAGCAGGTAATGCTAGTCCAGGCTGCAATCACACTTCTGCTTGCAGTGCAGGCAAAGTTGTACGGCTTTAGCTATACTTGAGCCAGTTATAGTGGTGTAACTGTGCTTATGCTAGTGTAACTTATTCCGGTACAGGAAGGGGAATGAGCTATACTGTTGTGAGGCACCTTTGCACCAGCATCTTATCCATTTCCAAATCCCTCCTTAAGACTTGACCTTCAGATGTCCACAGAAACTTCCAACATCCAACAATGACTAGGCAGGTGGCAAACAGACAACTACTCCGAGCTTGTCTAAACCGGGAAGTCATTCCAGAATAGCTATTCCTGATTAACTCCATCTGTGGATGCTTTTATTCCGAATTAATTTAATCCACTTCCAAAGGGAATGGATCTGGCATGTTTGTAATAGATCCAAACAAACTGTCATCCCTTTATCAAGGCATCATTTCCATTCAATTACAACAAACTCTCTTCCAGAGAAACCAGGCACAGAGTTCTCAGTGTTCTAATCCTACCCCACACCAACATCTTCAGCACCACCTGAAAGCCCGAGAGAACCCATACAGTATGCAAAAGTTCAGAAAAGCGTATATCTAGCTAGGTACAAAGGGCACAGAATGCAGATGAACATGATTCCCCCAAATACAGCATGTCACCAAAAAACACAACAAATGCATAAAGCAAATGTGTGGACTCATAGCCAGCTCCTAACATACACAGCTGATCAGAAGCCAAATACATCAGAAGCTGCTCTAACTAACACGGTAATACAAAGGAACCACCTCAATTTATGGCTGAAAAGTTACTGCTTTTAAAAGGCTTGTGTGTGTATATACTATAAATAAATAGATGTTTGTTTGAATCCATAAAAAATTATGATATGGATTTGCTACCTGACAAGAGGAAATTTGCTCCTTGTTTAGAATTGAATAGCATCTGCAAATTTTAGGACCTACAGAAAACAAGCCTGGAAAAGCTCTCTCAGCTCCTGTCCCATTTATTTTTTAAATATATAGTATTGGATTATTGCCTTTGGCTTTTAGTGTCTCTCCGCATAGCACTGGCGTTTCACTGGTTTCCTTTTCCTCCCCATTTCTACCTTAGCCAGTACTGAAGGACCTCAGTCACAAACATATTCTTGTTTCCACCGCACCAATGCCGCAATAGAAGAGGCACAGGAATATTCAAGAGCAGAATTCAGCCCATACTTTGTTCTATACTGTTAAGCTGTGTTTAATTTTCCTTCTCTTTTAAACCACACAATTTACATCTGTATCAGTGCAGATGCTTCCCTCGGCGTTTCTGCATCAGTTACAACAATCTGAACCACCAGTTTTACCTAGTTTGTGCTTATATTTTTGTGAAATGTTCTGTAAGATGTAATGCTGCTGCTGCTATTGTTTGTATTATAACAACAATATAGTAACACCTATGATAGATCTTTAGAGCGGTTTCATACCTGTCTGTCTCCAAGAGATATTCCAACAGTGTTAAAGAAGTCCTCTATATAGGAAAGCATGGTTCCATACACAACAGGGCTTCTAGGAGATCCACCTTCCTGTTACAAATCACAAAAACAAAGCTGGCTGACCAATACAGTTTATTGCAGGCCTCAAGCTGCCAATATATCGTTTGAAGTCTATGGCCTTGACTACCTGGGAAAATTTTTACCAATTATGCTAGTAAAATCCACCCATGTGGAGAATTATTCTGGTAGAAGAGTGGGATTTTTTTCAGTTTCACTTATGTCATTTGGGAAGGCTTTTAAGTTAAATCATAGACACTCCTATACTGGAATAAGAGTGTCCACGCCAGGGACTCATAACTATCGCATTTTAAATTCCTGCTTTAGGTTATTAAAAATAACCCACACACCCTTTTCCATGTAGACAAGGCCTATGAGCATGAAGAAAAATGAAAACTAAATTAACAGCTGAAGGTTTTTCAGGTTAATTAATTACATCAACTGCTTCAAACGTCACCTTTTGTCATGCTGAGTTAGGCACCGTGAAGGCCATTTTCAGACACCCTGGCAGTATTTGGCTGCAAGACAGTGGTGGTCGCCCGAGGAATAGCATTTGTAAACATGGATGCAGGCACATTTTCTCCTTTTATATTTACCCAACATGAACTCAACATTCAAAATTAACATGGCAAGAACAGGAGAAAAGATTTATGGGGACTAAGGCTGGCTAGCAAAAGGCAACGACAAAATATTAAGTTGGAGACCGGTGTGTAGTGAGGTGCATCAAAATGAGGTATTTGGTGAGGTTTTATTTAACATCTTCATTAATGACTGGAATAAGCCATAAATAGCGTGAAATTTGCAAAGGACAGTAAACTGGAAGGAGCTAGAACCAGCAGCCAGGGGAAAAAATACAAATGGATCAAGAGCGATTAGGAACATGGGGAAAAAAAGCTGCAGTGAAAGGCAGGTGGTGTCCAGGCTCCAGCAGCAAGATACTACACTGCTAAAAAGACCAGTGTTGATGTTGGAGGCACTGCTTGGGCATACAGGGAGCCGTGTAGGATACATCCCTTAAGGTTCTGGCATGTAAGGACACTCTACTCGCCTAAATCGGTGCCTCAATGCTGCTGCTTATATCCGGGCTAGGAGGACATGCAGGGTATGTGCTACTCTGCATGTTGCCGTAACAACTGTAGACGTACCTTCAGAGGAAAAAACCCAACTCACCGATACTCCGTAGGAGACAAAACATGGAAAATAGTAATGTTCAAAGAGATGCACAGAGCAGTCAAGTGTAACTGCCCCTGGAATAGTGCATCCAATTCTGGGCATGATGTTACCAGAAAGACTGTTTCTGAATTTCCTTTAATTATCAATTGAAATGATCCAAAGGGTGACGGGGGCTTGTTTTGTTTGAATTCAAACAGATGGGTTATCCAGGACTTAAACTACAAATTGGACTGACTCAGGGATTTGCTCAGAGGCTCAGAGAAGAACTCTATAAAGAAAGGGAAAGACTGCGACTAAGTCCAGACCTCAGAGACTGGTGCTGCTACAGGACTACAAGGAGACAGGGTTTAAAAAATAAAATCTGAAAATGAGTTATTACTATATTCAACCTCGCCCGTCTCAACCCCAGTAAAAACCAACTGCGAACGCCATGAGACTGGTAATTAAGCAGTCAGGGACAATGAAGCAGAGAGGTTAAGTATCTGATCCAAGGCCAAAGATAGCATCTTTGCCAAAATTAGGATCAGAACCCAGGAGTCCATAGGGCTGTGCTTTTACTTTATTTCTACCCTTGAACTCTGGCAATCAGCCACCCAAAGCCTCCTCTGCTTCAGCATCAGGTTTTAACTGGGGCCTCAAATTGCCAATGTATGATCTAAAGTGTAGCTGGAGCCTTGGGGGGCAGTTTGAGACCACATTTATGATTTGCCGATAGCAGAGGCAACTGGTGAAGGGTGAATAAAACAGGTGCTGTGTTAACCGCCATTGCCACCCCATGCGCTTGGAAGTCCTAGTCATAACAATGACTTTTTTACAAAATCAATCAATCCCCAGTCCACTCTTTATCGGTATTATGGGGGTAGAAAGCAGGTATGCGCAACAACCATTAAAGCCTGTGGCACATGACAACACCCTCAGGAGTCTTTCAAAAGTCTTCCCTATGAATACAAGGCAGCAGGAGAGAAACGTGCTTTGGACACAGTGAAGCATAAAACAATAGCACGGAATTCTAGAGATGCAGTCTGGACAAATGTGTGTCTTTAAGGTCAACAATTTGTAGAGCTTTGTTTCTGCTGGTCTGTTGTGTGAACAATAAACTAATCTGTCTGAATTAAACAGTAGGACTGTAGACAGCTGTCATTTTCTGATCTCTCTATCCTAATGGGTTACCTTAGTAACAGCCTTAAGCTGTCTGTTGCCATGGTGAATGAGGTCCATAATTGCAGCAACAGCCCTGGAGGTGTCAAAGTCATCTGCAAATGCAGCCTTTACATTTGCTTTTGTGTTGGCTAGGCTGAAAAAAGAAAAGGTAAGGATGGACAAGTTGCCAGCAGAGTACTGAATTCATCTACTATCAGCCAGAGGGAGTCATCTAAATGACATTGTCATTTTGTTCTACGGTGACCAGATGTCCCGATTTTATAGGGACAGTCCCGATTTTCTGGTCTTTTTCTTATATAGGCTCCTATTACCCCCCACCTCCATCCCGATTTTTCACACTGGCAGTACGGTCACCCTGTTTTGTTCCTAGCTATACCATAATGGGCAATGCTACAGCACTCAGAAGAGAAGAAATTTTTCAGTGCAAAAGGGGAAAGCTATGTCTATCCAAAACTGAACTGTTACATCCACTCAGGAAATACAACATCATAATTCACAGTTGTCAACGGCTACATGAACAATGTTTGGCCATTCAGCTGTTATCATTGGGAAACTCATTTATAATTTTAAAAACTAACAAGTTTGCTTGGTTGGGTTTTTTTAGCAGTCCATCTTTCACACTAACTGTGGGTCTGTCTGCAGGAGCCAAGTCGCATGTGGCATCGCAAAGCGTTGCAAAAGAGCGGACTTGGAGTCAGCAAGGCGCTTTGGTGCAGCACTGCATGCCGCATCAGAGGACACAGGTTCTGGAGCAAGCTCTCTTTTCTAATTTCCGGCACTAGTGGGACTCGAACACCGCATCTGTGCAATACCTGGCTCAGAGGGAAAGGCCTGAAGGCCCTTTGTTACAGAGAAGCTTCAGAGTGTCAATTTGGGAGGTGCTCTTGCCCTCTCCTCCCCAGTGGAAGAATCAATGCTACCAGTGCATTTATTAGTAAAAGGGGATAAATGGCAACTTGTAAACAGTGTGTGGCTGTCAATGGCCTCCTCTCCTACACTGCTTATCAACCTTCTGTTCATTCCCACTGATCTCAGTACGTCATTTGACATGAAAGATTGCACCACAGCCTTCTTGAGAGCCTCAAACGTTATGCTGGCATCTCTGGCTCCCTTCTAACTCTGTTTTGCTCCTCCCTTTGTAATAATTCTGTGTCTGGTGGCAATTGCTCATGAGATGATAGACCAGGGATCGGCAATCTTTGGCACGCGGCCTGTCAGGGAAAGCCGCTGGCGGGCCGGGCCGGTTTGTTTACCTGCAGCATCCGCAGGTTTAGCCAATCACAGCTCCCACTGGCCGTGGTTCACCGTTCCAGGCCAATGGGGGCTGCGGGAAGCAGCGGCCAGCACATCCCTTGGCCCACGCCGCTTCCCATAGGCGCCATTGGCCTGGAACAGTGAACCGCGGCTAGTGGGAGCTGCAATCGGCCAAACCTGCGGACGCTGCAGGTAAACAAACCGTCCCAGCCCGCTAGTGGCTTTCCCTGATGGGCCGCGTGCCAAAGGTTGCCGATCCCTGTGATAGCAAAATCACTCTCTATGTCTTCAGGGTCATGCCCCACCCAGCTGTGATCTCATTCTTCCCTATACCACTTTTTTTCTGGCCCTCTCCACGTCCCACTCTCTCCTCTCCTCCATGTCAGAACTCATTTGAGAGGTTATGTCAGTCAAGAGGAGCAAAGGAACGTAGGTAATGTAGGTACACTACATACACACCATGTATCAGAGTACAGTAGACTATGCAAAAGTGCATCAGCTAAAGGAAGAAAGGGGGAAAAAGCAATCGGAAAGTGAAAAGGAAGAGGATGTTGCTTCTCACTCTCCCGCTTTATCTTGACCAGATGGATTTTTGTACAGTTTTTTAATGACATGCAATGTGGCACAGAGTTCAACCCCTCATAATCAATCAGGAGTTCACCAATTACCCTTCATATAATCAGAATCTTCAAGTGATACAATATATATATATATTTGCACTCACATCTCCCACAGTACATCTTCCTTAATGGGGTCACACACCAGCTGTCCTTTCATATAAGCATTTGCATCACTAATAAAAGAAGAGATGGCCTGAAGGAGGTTCTTTGCGTCATTCATGCTGTCATCACCAAATTCTATTGCTAAGAAAATAAAAAATTCATTTAGATGTTATGCTACAGAAGATACTGTGCAACGTATAGCGGAAACAGGGTCATGAGAAAATATTACAAGAAATACGAGTTCTTTACTATTTATCTGTCACAGCAAAAGTTTTGTTAAATTACCTACAAACTTAACTAAAGGCATTAATCTTTAGGCATATTAGGTTTTATGGTTCTAAAACAATCCAGTAATTAAAAATGGCACAGCACATATTTATAGAAAGCAAATACAATGACCCAAAGATTATTGAGAAAAACCTATCTGAAGCAGAATCTGATATTTTACAATTGTCTTTCATGTACTGAATCTTTCCATCTAGTACACCGCTTCTCGAAGTTGGGCCACCGCTTGTTCAGGGAAAGCCCCTGACGGGCTTTATAAGTGAGTTATATACTTAATTTTTTGGTGGTAATTACACATATGGCTAGTTGAACTATTTTGGGGTGCCTATTAAATCAGTGCTTCTCAAAGCCAGTCTGCCGCTTGTGTAGGGAAAGCCCCTGGCGGGCCGGGCTGGTTTGTTTACCTGTCGCGTCCGCAGGTTCGGCCGATCGCGGCTCCCACTGGTTGTGGTTCGCCGTTCAAGGCCAATGGGGGCTGTGGGAAGTGGCGCGGGTTGAGGGACGTGCTGGCCGCCCTTCCCGCAGCCCCCATTGGCCTGGGACGGCGAACCGCGGCCAGTGGGAGCCACGATCGGCCGAACCTGCGAACCTGCGGACGCGACAGGTAAACAAACCAGCCCGGCCCGCCAGGGGCTTTCCCTACACAAGCGGCAGACTGATCTAATAGGCACCCCAAAATAGTTCAACTAGCCATATGTGTAATTACCACCAAAAAATTAAGTATATAACTCACTTATAAAAATCAAGAATAAATTATCACATCTCCTGATGTGTAATGCAAAATACTTACCTGTTTTTAAAGAGGCATACATATTTTATGTTTAATAAACCGTAACAACATCTTCAGTCCATCATACCAATGTGTTGCATGGAGCTTGGTATTGCACTAAGAGGGATTCTAGTTTTAGCCTATGTGAAAGCTCTGCAATTAAAGGCAGGGCTTACTAATAAATATTTGCTTCAGATAGAAAACAAAAAATCTGCTCAGGTTTGAACCACAGTTTCTGAAATAGTGCTGAGAACAATCCACCTTTGGCTACACCTGCAAATAAACCATGGACAGCACCAGTCCATCTGCACCCACCACTGACATCAGCGGATCATCTTCCTAAATTACACAAAGTTATACATATTTTAACTTACACTGCAATACTGGAGCCAAATTCAGCTCTCGTGTAAGTGGGCGCTACTCACATTGAGTTATGGCCACTGGAAGTTGTGCCCACCAACATCAGGGCTGAATTTAAACTTAATCCTCTAGAGAATCAAGTCAGAGTACGGTACACAGCCTTTACATACCCACTGAACATAAGTAGGGCCCTATCAATTTCACGGCTGTGAAAAATGTGTCACGGACCATGAAATAAACCCTTCCCAGTAAAATCCGATGTCCCCTTGTTCCTAGGAATGCCCCAGCAAAGGGGCCTCCTAGCTCTGGCTGGGCTGCGGAGGGACAGGACTTGTCCATCCCCTGCACAGCTGCTCTGGGGGAAGAGAGGAGGAAGATCAGACACACCTCAAACCTCTGGGAACCTCCTGCGGCTGCAGGAAGCTCTGTGGTTGCTGCACAGAAGTTAGGGCAACAATCCTGCAACCCCCCTACAACAACTTTGTGACTCCCCCCACAATCCCATTTTGGGTCGGGACCCCCATGGTTACACCACCATGAAATTTCAGATTTAAACACCTGAAAATGTGAAATCTACCAATTTTCAAATCCTATGGCCATGAAATTGACCATAATGGACCGTGAATTTCGTAGGGCCCTAAACATAAGTAACACTGCTCTGCCACACATTCCTGTTTTCTGACTAACTTACACCCGAAGTATAGTTTATTATAGTGTACCGCTCATTGTATCAGTGCTTAGTTTGACCTACAGTTTCCATGGCAACCTCCCTCTGGCCCCACAAGCACATGCGTTACAACAGTCTGCTTTGTATGACTACACAACACTGAGCAAACACACACACCATTTAGAAAGGTAAACAGTATGTGCAAGACAGAGTTAAAACTGTGGTGGAAGCCATAGGCCAGACCTGATTTCACTGACACCAACATAAATCCAAAAACAAATTAACAGCTTAAACAGAATCTCTCTGGATTTACCCCCAATAGAATAGAGATCAAAATCTGGCTCTATATTTGAGAGATTCTCAACTTGTGGACGATTAAAATCGGTCAATGTCGCATTAATGTTGGTTTTAAAAATAAAACTTTACTGTGTCTTTCAAATCAGAGACTTTTTTCGTTAAAAAAGTTACAGAAATTGGATATCAATTTTTATCCAGTAAGATTACCCAATTAATTACTCTGGTCACAGGAACTGTAAGATAAGCACACGTGATAAATGTTTAATACAGTGAAGTCCACTTTGATTAAAGCAATTCTTTTTCACTGATTTTTGCCTATCTACTACACTACAATTACGGTCAAGTACAGATACACAGTCCAGTTCCAATGTGTTTAGTTCTAGAGTGGAAGACGGGTGGATCACTCCAAAATTGTGCTGTTCTGTACGCTATCCCTGAAGCTCTGGTCCTGGCCACTGTTGGGAGACAAGATTCTGGGCTAGATGGACCATTGGTCTGATCCAGTACAGCAGCTCTTGTGTTCTTATGTTCATACATTCATGTCTATGATCACCTTGGATTAAGTCCCTGAGAAAGTTCTGTCTCCTGCACAAACAAGCTTTATCATCCTAATGGACAGCTCCATTGTGCCAGAGGAGCAGAGTTGTTAACCACTGTCCACACCTCAGAGTTTCAGGAGATCATTAACGAGCCTAGACCATTAGACTCCTGTGATAAATAAAATGGGAGAGGGGTAGCTCCCTTTTGTGGACACCCAGCCAGCCCGTTAGCTATAGAATTCCTCTTAGTAGCTGTTCTCTACTTGCTTTACCTGTAAAGGGTTAACAAGCCCACAGGTAAAAGGAAAGGAGTGGGCACCTGACCAAAAGAGCCAATGGGAGGGCTAGAACTTTTTAAAATTGGGGGAAAATTTCTCTTTCTGTGTATGTTGTGGTTCTCCGGGAAAGAGGGGAACAGGGAGTAGTTATGCTGTGAGAAGCTGAAAGCAAGGTATGAAAAACTATCAGATCATACCTAGAGATTGCTTATCTGAAACCCCAGATATGTAAGTAAATTAGGGAATGTCTAGGAAGACGCAATTAGGTTTATTTCTTATTGGCTTATGGACTCCTCTGTGCTAACCCCAATGCTTTTGTTTTGCTTATAACCTTTAAGCTGGACCTCAAGAAGGTTATTCTTGATGTTTAATTTTTGTAAGTGGTTTTTTTAATTCTAGCAAAAGCCTAAGTTCCAGATGTATTTTCTTTCTTTTTGTTTTTAATAAAATTTACCTTTTTTAAGAAGAGTATTTTTTGGTGTGTGTGCGTGTCCTAAGAGGTTTGTGCATACGTTGTTTAATTAGCTGGTGGCAACAGCTGATTTCCTTTGTTTTTCTTTCTCAGCTCTTCCCCAGAAGGGGGGTTGAAAGGGCTTGAGGGTACCTTACAGGAAGGAATTTCTAAGTGTGCCTTTCTGGATTCAAAGGGGTTTTTTTTTTGCACTTGGGTGGTGGCAAGACTATCCATCCAAGGTCAGAGAGAAGCTGTAACCTTGAGAGTTTAATACAAGCCTGGACTGGCCAGTATTAATTTTTAAAATCCTTGCAAGCCCCCACCTTCTGCACTTGAACTGCCAGAGTGGGTAATCAGCCCTGACAACTCCTGACTCCCAAGTCTGTATTCTAACCACTAGAATATGCCTCCCCTTAAAGACAGGTATCATAGGGTCGTTCGGCTAAAAGAGCTTTTTGAGGAACAAACAAAGGAGAGCAAGGAGGTACAAAGAACTCAGGCAGAATTTCTCTGCATTAAGTAATTTATATAGGAAGCAGTTGCAAAAGGCAGCATACAGAAGCAAGTAATAAAAAAGCTTTAAAAATGAATTAAACAGTGGAGACGGAAGGATAGACGGACACACACAAATTGGTTTGCAACAGCTAACTCAAGAGAGGAAGACAGACTCTGGCTTTTTATTTTACCTGATAAAGTGGAGGTGTGCACAGTGAAATGCTCCTCCTACTGATATAACTCCCCTGCCATGCCGATATAATAAAACCACCTCGACGAGCAGCGCAGAGCTTTCTGTGACGTAGATAGAGTGACGCAGTGTCAGGGTGACATAACCTAATGAGGTGTCTACACTAACTGGCCTCCAGGAAGCGTCTCACAATGCCCATCATGACCCCCCTGGTCAGCAGTTTGAACTCTGCTGCCTTGGAGGTACGCAGGTATGTGCCCCTCCCGCATTTAAAGGCCTGGGAATTTTTGAAATTCCTCTTCCTGTTTGCTCAGCGTACACAGTTCACACAGCATCTTCCCAGCTGACCCTGATGGCTTTACGCAGACGGCACGCTCCCAGGTGGAGCACACCGGAGCTGCTGAGTACATGGGGAGAAGAGGTTGTGCAGTCGCAGCTTTGTACCAGCTGTAGGAATTTCGATGCCTACGGGACGATTGCTAGCGCCATGCAGGAGAAGGGGCACGAAAGGGACACGCAGTAGGCAGGCGTACCAGAAGGCAAGCAAGTCAAACCGTCGCTCTGGTGCAGTGCCAAAGACCTGCTGCTTCTAAGGAGCGACATACAGGAGCGACGATCCCACCTCCACTGCCAAGAGCCCCGTGGATACTTCGGGGGAACTGGAGGTAGCGGCCAGTGGACTCAACCCCAATGCGGAAGTGGTGGATGAGACAGTGGAGCTGGAGGACGAAGCGGCGCATGTGGCAGGGTCATCCAGTGGCGGGGTGAGTCAGGAACTCTTCTCCACTCTGGAGGGGTCTAGCCAGGGCTGGCTTTAGGCCGATTCAGCCGATTCGGCTGAATTGGGCCTCGCGCCAAGAGGGCCCCGTGCTGCAGCTGTCCACCCCGCCCCCAGCTCACTTCCCCCTCCTCCCCTCCCCTGAACGCTCCGCCCCCTCCCCTGCTTCCCGCGAATCGAAGTCTGAAAAGAAGCAGGGGTGGGCCGGCAGCACAAGGTAAGCTGGGGTGGTGGGGCGCGAGAAGGGCTAAGGGAGGGAGGCGCAGCCCGTTCCCGCAGGCCCCAGCGGCTCTGGCCCGGCTTGGCTCCAGCCCGGCCCCCGCGGCGCGGCCCGGGTCTGGCCCGGCCCAGCCCCTGCGGCGCGGGTCCCCCCCCCACCCCGGCGCAGCTCGGGCCCCCCCCGGTGCGGCTCCGGGTCGGACCCAAGCCCGGCAACCCCGGCCAGAGCGCGGCTCGATTCCTGGGGGCGGGGCTTGCAGCAAGCCCCGCCCCCAGGAATCGGGCCCCGCTCTTGCTAAAGCCGGCCCTGGGTCTAGCCAGTCCCAACACTCTGAGTGTGGCGCACAACATGCAGGAGAGGGGAGCTCCAGGAAGTGCTTACTTTACTTTGAGAGTGCATAGTGAGACGAAATTGAGCTCTCATGTACTTTATTATATGGTAGAGGAGGGATTAGGGACAGAAATTAAAAACTGAGCCTGTGCATCTACACAGTGGGGCCAGGACGGAAAAGTTTGTTAATGTACACGGGGATGTCTCTGGAATCCTCCATAGTGATCTCTAGGAAAAACTTTCCTGTAGGTATTCTGCAATCCTCTGCCAAAGGTTCCTTGGGAGAGCTGCCTTGTTTCTCCCCTCACTCTAGAAAACTTTGCTGCGTCACCTGGCAATTATTTCTGCAGGGACCAGAGCAGCACACAGGCAAGGGGCATACAGAGCCAGTCTGCAGCCATATGCATGCAGGAGATGCTCCCTTGCATCCTGGGTTACCCTTAGGAGTGAGAAATCAGGTTCAATTACTCTAGCCTGTGGAAAAGGGTACCCATATTCGGAATAGATTACCTAACCGCTTATAATAACCCTCTTTCACAAACCACCCTTTGTCCCTTCTTGCCCTTTCTCCCTTGTCCACCCCCCTTCCCGCAAATTCACCATAATTGGGACTTGCAGCGACCTGTGTGCTAGCCAAGGGACAGTGAGAAAGAAGCGTGTGTGTAATTTTTGTGATTCACGGCTGTGAGCGCACTCACAATACAGTCTCTGTTCATTATTTCTTTGCCTTCTGCAGATGTGCCCTTGAGAACACACTCCTCCACACCGGTGGAGCGCCTCCATCAGATAAGGCAGTGACCCAGGAGGAGATGTTTCACGAAGTGCTGCAGTCAACAGATACACCACATAGCAAAATGAGCACGGAGGGGGACAGTTAATGAACGACTGAGGCTGGAAAGCCAGGAAAGTACACAGGGGCAGGAGCGGATGATAAAGCTCCTGGAGAACCAGACAGAGATATTAAAGTCCCTCATCTGCAATCAGAGCAAATCCATGCCCAACTCCCCCTCCGGCTACTACAGAACTCCGGTCCATGCCCTCCCCAAACTCCCCCACCACATTTGTTGCGTGTTCCTGGTCCCTCGCAGTACCCCGTGCACACCACACCTGGAATTACACCCAGCTGTACGAGCCCTAACTGCAAGACTGTTCCTCATTTTCATGTCCCATTTGTCTGAAAGTTTGTGTTTTAGCCCATTATTAAACTTGAGTCTTTATTTGTGACATACATACATCGTTCAGTGTGAACATTGAAACACAGTGGCTGTAGGTAGGAATATTTGCTCCTTGCAATAATGCTCAAGGAGTGATCACTACATAGGTAATTCATGGAAGCCTGACCAAATGCATCACATACAGACACACTACTGGGAATCATTGTCAAGATGCTCCTTCAAAGCCTCCCTGATTCGAACAGCCTCCCACTGCGCCCCTCTAATTGCCCTTGCATCTGGCTGCTCAAAATTAGCAGCCAGCCAATCAGCCTCAGCACCCTCCCCGGGGAAACTTTTCCCGCTTCGATTCGCAAATAGGCAGAGTACAGCAGGTCGCAATGATCATTGGATTATTTTCCTCATTGAGATATAACCGGCCAAAAATAAAAATAAAAACCAGCACCAGCAACCTTTTAAATCGGCCAAAGATAAAGTCCATGGTCATTCTGCATCTGCAGAGCCTGTTGTTGAAGCACTCCTTGCTACTGTCTAGGTTTCCCGTGTAAGGCTTCATGAGCCATGGGAGCCAGGGGTAGGCAGGGTCTCCAAGGATCACTATGGGCATTTGCACGTTCCTCCATTGGAAAATTCTGGTCTGGAAAGAAAGTCCCAGTGTGCAGCTTTCTATATAGTTCAGTGTTCCTAAAGATGCCTGCATCATGCACCTTCCCTGACCAACCCGCACTGATGTCAGCAAAACTGTCCCGGTGATCCACCAGCACCCACAAGACCATGGAGAAGTAGCCCTTTCAGTTGATGTACTCCATCGCAAGATGGTCGGGGCCAAAACTGGGATGTGTGTTCCATCTATCAACCTGCCGCAGTTAGGAAATCCCATTGCCTCGAAGCTATCAATTATTTCCTGCACTTTACCCAAAGTCACAGTTCGTCGAAGCAGGAGGAAATTAATGGTCCTATATATTTGCATCCCCGTAGCCCCCACCATAGACTTTCCAACTGCAAACTGATTCGCAACTGACCGGTAGGCAGTCTGAAGTTGCCAGCTTCAACATACCGATTGCCACTTGCTTTTCCACAGTGAGGGCAGGTCTCAGTCTGGTGTCCTTGTGCCGCAGGCAGGAGCGAGCGCTGCACACAGGAAGGTGGCTTTGTGCATCCTAAAGTTCTGCAGCCACCGCTCATCATCCCAGACCTGCATCACAATGCGATCCCGACGGTCCGCTGTGGCAAGCTGGTCCATGAATGCCAGCAGCAATCTTGAATGATTTGTTTCCATAGAAGACAGCAGGGTGGGCATCACCGATTCACTCTGTTTCACAGCTCATGAAATACTGCAGGACCATCTGTGTTGTGTTCATAACGCTCATCACCTGACTGGTCAGCAGCTCAGGATCCAGGCTGTCAGGCAGAGATGAAGGGTGCACAGTTTACAAGGGCTGTTGAAAAATGGCACAAAATGAAGCCCATGGCATGATGGCACGGAAAGAACTGCATCATAGGACAGTGAGCATGTCCCCATGATGCACCGCGATCCGTTCCCAGAGCTCCCAGTGGCAGAGGGGGGTGAGATGCACTGTGGGATAGCTACCCATAATGCAATGCTCTGTCAATGCAAGAGCAACAACTGTGGACACAGCTGACAAAGGGAGCGCTGCGTGGATGTGCTCCACTGATATTATTAAAGCAACTTCTGATAGTTGACAAAACTTAAGTAGACTTAACTCTGTATTGTAGACATGGCCTTAGAATAGTCCCATGTCCCACAGCATGTCCTGCCTTATTAACCTTATGTGCCCACTTTGTATAGACAGCAGCAGCCATTCACGCATCCAGGTTTGCTTCTCTAGGTTACTGTCAGCAAATCTCATTATTCCCACCGGATTCCAACCAACAGCGTGTGGTTTCCTCTGTCCTGTCCTTTATCAGTTGAGATGTGCACCAGATCCCAGACTCACTGCAGCAAGTCTTCACATCCTATAAATGAATTAATGAGGCTGTAGCAAATGATGGGTAACCATTCATCAGCTGCAGGGCTGTCGGCACTTCTCCTCGCCCCAGGGGCAGCCTTAGAAGGTTTGACCGAGCTTTTGAGCTGTTGTATTGCGTCGTACATACGTATTATGTAGTTTGGGTTTCCATTTCCTCAGGGTCCAAGTGCCTTCAGGTGCATGTCAAGGATCCATTCATGTGCTCAAAACTCATTTTGTCTTGTGACGGGTGCAGAGACCCTGAGGTGAGGAGCATGCCATCCATAATAGCAGCATTCCTGCCACAGAAAACCTCTCACACATCCACATCTAGGGCTTGCTCAGCATACAGATTCATCTAGAATTTGCTCTTTATTTTCCCTAGTAACGGAGGTCTGTTGCTGCGAGTCAGGCTAAGTCTACAGTAGCACAACAGCTGTGCTGCGGTAGCACCTTAGTTACTTCCTACATCAATAGAAGGCGGTTTTCCATTTGAGCAGCTAATCCACCGCTCCAAGAGGCAGTAGATTGGAAGAATTCTTCCATCAACCTAGTTGCACCTACTCTGGGGGTTAAGTCAACCGAACTATGGCGCTCATGGCACAAAATTTGTCACAGCCCTGAGCAGCCTAGCTAGATCGATCTAATTTTTAAGTGTAAACCAGGCTTCAGTCAACTCTCTCCTCATCCCTTTCCGTGAAATATTTTAGGAATAACCAGCACTCCTAGAGCTTTTGGCTACCAAGGATTTTGAGTGAGTGAAAGTGAAAAAATAGCTACATCAACCTAGCTGCATCCCTCAGGGGCTGTAAAAAATGTTGCACCCTGAGCATTGGAGTTAGGTTGACCTAATCCCAGGGAAGATGCACAAGAATTCTTCCATTGAGCTAGCTATCGCCTCTTGGAGACATAGATTAACTACATCGATGGAAAAACTCCTTCCATCAACGAGATAAGCATCTACCCCAGGGTGCTACAGCCGCACAACTGCAGCGCCATAGCTGTGCGCTGTAGTGTAGACAGGGCCGGTGCAAGGATGTTTCGTGCCCTAGGCGAAACTTCCACCTTGCACACACACCCCCGCCTCGAGCCCTGCGGCAGCTCCCCGCCCCCCCTCCGCCCTGAGGCCCCCCCCGCGGCAGCTCCCCACCCACCCACCCCCAGCCCGGGGAGCCATGCGGCAGCTCCCCACCCCAGCTCACCTCTGCTCCACCCCCTCCCCGAGCCCTGCAGCAGCTCCCCACCCCCCCCACCCTGAGGCACCTCCCCCTGGCAGCTCCCCACCCCTCTATCAGTGAACTGTTTGCACATGAAAATTCCCAGCACGTAACAGATCAGCACACATTACCAAGGTGCTGAGCAGTCTTCTACTCATGGGAATTAAATTAGTTGGCTCCACATGAAGATAATCCAACACATCGCAGCATTGTGTGAAAAGACAAACTAATCAGCCCCTTTTTTTTTTTCTTACCTGATCTGTACTTGCTGCGCAAACAAAACATTCTGAATTCATCTGCTGAATTCTTTGTCAAAAAATCCTAACCAATAAACAAATAAAGAATCAGTATTATACTAGACAGTCTAAACAACAGATCTTCATTGTGTAATTTTACACTTTGTATTTGCATTTCTGTATTTTGTGTTCATTTCTTAGCCTTTTGGGAAAGATTAATAAATACGTTTTTGATTATCCTGTTTTGCAATTATAATGTTTTAAAGTATGAAAACGATTAATATCTTAATCGTTCAACTTTAAACTAAAGTTTATTTGTGGCAGAATTAAACTAGGCAATGTCACATATATGCCAGCTGTCGATGTAAAGCATTGAAAGATGCATTCGAAATTACATTTTCATCGTTATGATCATCTCACACAAACACACAGTATGAAGGACAAAGAAAAGTAAACCTGAAATGTGCTGAAATTCAGATACAACAGAATGGGGGGAGGTACCCTGAAGTCTTGCTAGCTTCACAAACAGAATGTTGGGTTTGTTGAACTAGACTAGAGTTTAATTTATGTTATAATTAAGAGATTAGAATATGTAGGAATAGAAGGAAAATTGGGACTGTGTGAAAGTTAACTTCTCCTGCACTACCTTGATTTATCCATACAGACCTGTCAAAATCCTACTCATCCAGAGGGTAACCTCCTCATATTGGATTAATGTTAAGGTTGCTTTAAAACTTCACTCCTGTGATAAAGAATTTCACTGAGTCGTCCAAAGAACCATTTCAAATTGTGATGGTATATTTAAAAGTGGTCAACCACTTGACAACCCTGTCTACTTCTCAGCACAAAGAGTGGCAGGTAACAGTAAAAATTTTATTAAGATGATGTTAAAAAAAAAAAAAAAGTGAACAGAGTTTGAGCATAGAAGTTTCTGGTTATCAGGGAATAACATACAGATTATCAAGGGTGCAAAATTTGGTTTAAAATAAAGTGGCACGAGGAATACATAATCTGCAATATCCCCGATTGGGGGTAAAAGGTTAATGGGTCAAAGTACAGACATTGAGATATGAGGGTATGAAGTTCATAAAGTGGCTATGTTCGGGTATGGATAATAATGAGTGGATATGATGAGGAGGACGGATTGACCCTCATTTGGTGAGATTTAATGTTCAGGGAGTTTATGGTTCCAGTTCATATGATCTGACGGAGAAGGTCACTTGGTCTCTTTCTCGTAGTGGGAGAACGATGTCACTCTGGCTCATTCATGATCTTTTAAATTAGCAGATGAGAGGTAGTAAATTGGTAGTACCTCTACGTGCTCTGAACTATAGCATTGCAATGAGAAGTTAGTACAAGTCTGAAAAGATGGGAAAGCAAAGAAATGCATATAGAAATTTCGCTTCTGTTTCAATATTACAGCAAGCGGCATAGTGAAGGTAGCAAAATGTCGAGCACGTACAGTGTCTAAAATGAAAATAGAAATAATTGGGGCAATCAAGGCTAAGCTAAATCAAGAACCAGACTGGGATACTAAATTATCTGTCTATACACTTTATATAGCTTAGTAAACTCAAAGTGCCTGAAGACATTGTGGTAGTGTGTGGTAGGAGAATATTATGCCTAAGGAAGGAAATAAATTGTACGAATCAAAACTCTGAGCTGGAGCAAGGCCCATCTGAATTGGAAGATCTTGACAGATGGATATGTGTATGTATGTATATATGTATATTTTTTTAAATCTATGTTTTGGGGGGAAGCGTGTCACTCTTCAAAACAGGGTGTGTGGGAAAACGGAAAATATTCATACGAAATTGATTTTGGGGGAGAATATGAATAGCTATTTTAACAGACCAGAAGGTGTGTGTGGAATACTGCAGAAAAGCACAGCTTGATCAAGGGCATTGAACGTAGCTGCAGAAAAGGGAAGTCATGCCTCACTGACTATTTGCAATGTGTTCAGTGTATTACTGGTAGGGGAGACAAAGGGACAGCAGTAGGCAGCATCATCCTAGCTTTGAATTTTTTAGAACTCACATGAAAAGTCCCACCTAGGGTTTAACTTTCACGATGCAGAATGACTAAATGCGAGGAAGTTTGGTTCACTGATCTGAAAATTACCTACAGGACAGGATTACCTTCATTAGTCACAGCTAATCTATATATATTTAGACTAAAGAAAAATTACCCCGGGGTACTGCAGGGAGGAGTGCTGGGTCAGCAGTTATTTATTGTTAAACGTACCTGACTTGCCCTGGATGTAAAAGCTATTTGCTATGACAAAGTTCTCTTCACCTTCCCAGGAACATTCTCTCTCAGCTCATAACATTCCATTAGAAATGCAGCTGCGGTCGATTTCTATTTTTTGAAGTTGTTCTTTTTGCGTTAACCCTCATTCCTCCAACTCCTCTCCAGCATCTGTCTACACTAGGAAAATTACTGTCAAAACTGTCAGTGATGGGTAATTTTCCTAGGGCACATGAGGCTTAGCTGTACACAGACAGCATCAGGAGAATTAAGAATAAAGCAGCTCACATTGCACTCTGATTTTCAAAGGATTATAATTAGTCTTCCAGAAGGGCAGAGAAAGAGAGAGAGAGAGAGGAATGTATGTGCTGAGACAGCCTTTTAATCCTTGTCTACATGAGGAAAATTACCCATTGCTAACAACGGATGTCAACAATGAGTGCAGCTGAACTAGTGCTAAACACAGCTTAATTGTACATGTAATCAAGGACAAACTGTGTTCCACACCGCTTCAAAACCACCACTAATAAACATATAGACAGGAGCCACCAGAAGTGAGTGCTTCTGGGGCATTAGCTAAGAAAGCTGCTTTTGGCAAGAGCCTATGCCTCTCTAATACGGTATTACCATCTAACAGGATCGCATAGGCTGATACAGACCCACTCCTGGCACTTGATATTAGCTACAAGGTAAAGGTCTATCTGAGTTAATAAGAAAATGACAGTAAAAATAAAACAAAATAAATACAATTAAATTAAACAAAAAAAAAATGCCGGTTACAACAGCCGTCTACATTGGCGTTGGAAGATACAAGTCAGGTCCATATAAAAAAGTTTACGTTATCAAATCCTGCTTCATGTTAAATGAGATAAGGAATGAAGTCTCAAAAAAGTAGTGTCCCCAGACTCTAAAAGAATATGAATAGCCTATGTTAATGAATTCATCTCTGCTTGTCTGCTGACCAGTTTAATAGATGGTATGAATGTTGTGTTCCAGAATACGTATCTTTGCTCACATATGTTAAGACAGGAGTATCAAATTCACTATGTGAAGAGAACTGAACTATATCTTTTGATTATGGCCCATTGCCTCAGCCTCAGGACTCTAAACAACCCTTGAGTAAGAGCAGGTTTCATACTGATTATTAAAGGTTAATATGCCCAAATAAGACATAATGGGCACAAAGGCCCCCAATTTGGGGAACAGAGACAACTTCTGTTGGTGAGAGAGACATGCTTTCAAGCCTACATAGAGCTCTGCTTCAGGTCTGGAAATCTGGGGAAAGTGCTCCTATATAGGAGGGGATTTAAACACATGATTTAAACGTGTCCACGTGTTTTCCTGAACCAGGGCCATAATGAATTATAGCATATTACACACACACACCCCAAAACTTCTCTAGTTCATAACAATATATTACCTTAATTGTAATGTAGTTTTTTAACGATTTTGACATTTTTTCTTGATTTCCTTTAATAAGCAAATGCCCTGGAAGAAAAAATATAGTTAAATTAGTCTGCTTCTGAATGAGTGGTGAATGAAAAAGCGAACTCTGCTTTGAGGAACTGGAGGTTAAATATACTTAGATGGATTTGTCATAACCATTTCAATGCAGTGCTTTGTATTTTTAACCACAGCTTTACCCCAAATCCTACACCATTAGGCACCCAGAGCTTTGGATGGGAACATTTTAAACCAATCTAAAGAAATAAAACTAATGGAATGGAAGAAAATAAACAACTTGCTTTTACCAGAAATGCCAACACACACACACACACACACACACACACACACCTAAATAATAACAGAAAAAAGTCTTATCTCTTGACATCCCACAGTGATATTTGGAGTCCTGTAAAGCCTCCTCAAACGTATAATATCCTCATGCAAAGCAAGGTATTTTCCAACCAAATTAAAAAATGGAATAAAAGTGTAACACAGCCAGACAACTAATTCAGAAGTATCAGAGGGGTAGCCGTGTTAGTCTGAATCTGTAAAAAGCAACAGAGGGTCCTGTGGCACCTTTAAGACTAACAGAAGTTTTGGGAGCATAAGCTTTCGTGGGTAAGAACCTCACTTCTTCAGATGCAAGATGACTTGCATCTGAAG